>NC_058411.1:107125799-107250720 GCF_002201575.2 Neomonachus schauinslandi
GGACAGATGGATGGATGGACGGACAGCCAGCCGGATGGATGGATGGATGGACGGATGGACGAATGGATGGAGTGCCACTCCTGGCTGCCAGGATTGACGTTCCCCTCTCACCAAGCTTTACTTGCGTTCTGTTTTGCTCCCCACCTCTCTCTCTCTCTCTCTCTCTCTCTCTACCTTCCTCCAACATGTTCCTTGCTTCCTTCGTTTTCGGCACTTTCATATTCTCTCCACTGTGAGCTTACTTGTCATGCTTTCACCCTCCTGAGAGCGGAACGGAAGGCCAGGTCAATTTTCCAGTAATTAATTAAATAATTAAGTCGATAACTGTCTATTGAGCTCCAGCTGTTCCTCCACCCATTCACGCAGGCACTTGACAAGATGTTTATCGAGCACTGGTGGCATGTCTGTAGTAGTGCCAGGAGCGGGCCGACGGGGAAGCAGAAAGATCTCGACAAGACCCTGCTCTCTGGGGTCCAACAATCGCCAAGACCCGACTGACAGGGACCAGAGACCACCGAGCTCGGCAGAGCCTGGTCACTTGCCTCCCATTCAGGGTGCGGAGGGCAGCCCACTGGCCGCGCTGCTTCGTCTCTTGCCCTCTTGCTAATTGCCCGCGGTGGCCGCGTAATTGACGCGGCAGGTCCAGAGGCAGCCAGGCCCTCTCCCCTCGTTACCTCTTTCCCCCTGCGGCTCTCATCCCGCAGCGGCTCATCTCCAGGCCCTCCTGCTGCTTCCTTGATTTGAATCTTCAGAGCTCCCAGTTAGAAGCCTTGGCTCGCCTCCCTGAAGCTGGTCCCCGGGCGCAGGCTGCCCTCTCTCTGTGTAATGGCACTCCTGTCCCAGCTCTACTGTGGCAGACTCGGATGGGGAGCTCAAGTTGACCCACTTCGTCTGGACTGCAGAAATTAGCGAGCTCGGGAGAATCCCGATTCATCTTTGGAGCTGCAGCCTTTAGATATTGGGGTTATAGCTCTTATGTTCCTTTCCAGGATTTTCTTCATCAGAGTAAATAGTTCCAGTTTCTCAACTTTTCCAAATTCAAATATGGCCTCTCACAATCCTGACAAACTTTCTCTGGACAGACTCTAGTTTTCCTGTAGACTTCTCAAAATGTGCTTTTTTCCAAAGCTGTCCGCTACAAACAGGTCTGCCCAGCAGTTGAGGTCGGCTGGGCTCCTGCCTTGTCTCAAGTGACCACCAAACACCTACTCGGGCACCCTAAGTTCACATTAGCCACGTTTTTGCGTACTATTACCTCTTATTGAATTTATGGCCCACTAAAACTGCCAAGTCTTCTTGGCATGCAAAATATGAAGTGGAGTGGTATGTGAAGTTTACAATAAACCGTAAGAATCATCAGGTAGTCCAAACCACTAATTTTACAGGACACTGAGGCCCAGAGAGGTCAAGGGACTCACAGCTTCTGTAGAGTCAGGGCAGAGTGAGGGGATCCCTACCTCCTGATCTGCTACTCTTTCTGCTATATCAGACTGACTCCTGATGGGCTGTCATCTCGGCATCTTCTGCTTTTGAGTCAGGTTTCCTCATTCGGTATTTTGTGCTGTTGGGTTTTTAAACTCCACGCCTGACCCTGGCTTTCATTCTTTTGGATTTCCTCTCATTCATTTCATTCAGTCTATCTAGATAACTCCCAGCCATGATTTGGTGATGCATTGCTGCGGCGGGCCATCCCGACCTTGTGTGGGAACTTCCTCTAGCTCTGGATGCTGCTCATCTGTGCCCTCTGCCAGTTGGTTCCACTGGAAGCTTGGCAGAGAACACGCCCTGCCCGAAGCCAGACTCTCCACGAGCTTCCTTTTCCCCTCATCCATGTGCTTGGCTGTTGCCTTCATGGTAAGCTGCTCTCCTTCCATTCACCTCTCATGTTGCGTATTAGGAGCCCCACAACTCCGTTTCAGACTCTTTTCCCAGGATGGAACTTAGGGGGAAATAAGAGAAACAGGGTTTTGTTTTATTTCGTGAAATGGCCTTTTCTGAGGGTCCATACGTTGTAGTAAGAAAAATCCCTGGACCAGGCATGATCCAGACACTGGTTCCTATCTATCCCTTTATTTCTCTCCCCTCAGTTTTCTCTCCTTTGAAATGGGGATGTGGCCTGCTGTGCAGGTAGTGGTGACAAAGAAATGAAATGCAAATTGTATAGGTCCCCAGCATAGCTGCTAGCACAGAGTTTCCTTAGTCTCCCATTATATAGATGAGAAAACTGAGGCCAGAGAAGTTAATTTACCAAGGCTCATCCAGTTAGTGAATGACAGTATTTCCTCACCCCCTGTTCTCCCTTGTTGAGTAACTATACAAACCAGATAATTTGCTAATGAATGAAAAGCCGCCTTACAAAGTATAAAGCCCTCTGTAAATATAAGGGAGTATTGTTAAAATACTGAGATCCCTCACTTGCTCTCTCCCCTTCTCCTGTTCTGTCGCCTCCCTAAAGAGTAAGCAGCTGCCTTTGGTCCAGACCTATCAAAGAAATGTCACAAAACCATTTTTCAAAATGTCAAATGCCTGTGCGCTTTAGCCCCAAATAATTAAGCCCTTTTATTTTCACCGAGTCACAATGCAGAACCCTGGGAGCTTCCAGAATGTGCCCTTTCTCCACCATCCTGAACTAATGGAAATCAAGGCTGAAGGTTGAGCTTGCAGGGATGCCCACGAGAGCCCTTTGGTGTCACAGAGGCCAGGCCTGACTTTGGCGGGTCTCCAGCAGTGACCACAGAGTGCTAAATAATAACAAGGTTGAATTATTGATCCAGGGGCCAGTGACTCATGATGGCATAGCCCACTTCTGGCAGAGCGCCAGCGTCCCAAGGTCCCAAGGTCCAAGGGGACCGGATGCCGGAGGCAGGTCTCTAGACCACCATCCCCACTTCATCCCCCCGGAATCATCCCACCACTCTGCCTCGTGCACAGCCCGCAGAGAAAGAGCGTAGTGCCTGGAGGGGCGACTAACATTTCAGTGACATTATTGGGTGTTTACGCTGAGCTAGATATTTGTGCATACACTTTCCCATTTCATCTCCACAGCAACGCTCACTGTCTCTGTTTTTCCTGATAAAGAAATTGAGACTCACGCTTTGGGTTACACACTTGGCAGGGGCTAGAGCCAGAATGAAAGCCCAGGTCTGACTTATTTCTAGTATACCGTGTGGACTTTCTCTTAGAATTCCTCTTCCCTGACAATTAGTTTTAAAGCCCAATCTAAGAAGTTTAGGGGGTGCCTGGAGCGGTCTGGGGGAACAATGGACACTCAGCATGGTGTTTAAGACCCTCCATGATCTGGTTCCATTCTAGCTGCTTCTTGGTGCAGACACAGTGCTTTCCATCATTAGAATCACCTGGAAGCTTTAAAAGACAGATTCTGGGATCCCATCCCTAGTTTACTGTAATCATAATATTTGGTGCTGGGACCCAGGAATCTGTTTCTAAGCCTCCCAGGTGATGATGATGATCAGTTGGTTTGGAAACCGTTGTCTTATACAAACCCTCCCTTTAGTCCCTTTCTCAATTACCACCTGTAATCCCATTTCTGTGATGTGGCTCAACATCACAGACTTCACTTAGATGGGCTCTTCTCTGTTTCCGCCCATCATTCCTTTAACTCAGCTCACCTTCTGTCACCTCTCTGAGGACCTTGACCACCAGTTTCTAGGAATGGCCCACTTACCTGTATCCCATGAATACCTTTGACCCTCAACTGTTACATATGTTAGTTAAGATGTACGTTTTAAAACTGTAACAGTGACCCAAAATAAGATTTTTGCCTCATTTAACACTCAGAAATATACATCTGCCTTTCTTAACAGTGCAAAAATAATTGGTCCTGTGGTGGCCCCAGGGCACCAGGGACACAGGCTACAGCTATCTTTGTACTCATTCCTAGAATAGTGTCTTCTTTCAAGTGCGTCCAAGACGGCTCATCACCGTGCCTCTATTCCAACCAGTGGGCAAAGGGAAAAATGAGTTAAAGGAGAGCAATGACCTAGGGGTTGCACAGAACAGTTCTGATCATGTCCCATTGTCTCGAACTCAATCACATGGCCACACTTAGCTGCAACAAAGCTTAAGACATTGAACTTTACTCTGTCACTATATACCCAGTTAAAACTGGTAGTTCTATTAATGGCATGAGTGAAGAGGGGGAATAGATATTGGGGGACAACCCAGCAGGTTTGTAATTTTCCCTTTGCTTCTGTGTTCCCAGCTGGACTGTAAGCTCTAGGAGAACTGGACCTCTGACTTACACCTGTTTGTGATCCTTCCAGATGCCTAACATATGGCACTATGTGAGTGCCTCTGGTTGGTGAGATAGACTGGCAGATCGACAAAGTGCTGGGATGTAAGTCGTATTTTTATTTGAGTCTTTGCTCTCCATGTTTTAGGGAAAGTTTCTTAACCTCTCTGCTTCATGGAATCATAAAATTTAGTTGGAAGGCATTTTAGATATTATCTAGTCCAACCTTCTCGTTTTCAAGATGAGGAAGCTAAAAACCAACCAAAAAGAGTAGTGACTTGTGCAGGACACAAAGCATCAGAGAGAGAAGAGCCAGAGCTCAGCTCTCCTGCCCACCAACCCAGACACAGCATTAGGGTATCTCGTATCCAGGAAATGGGTCCAAGGGACAAGGGACCTCTATGCTGTCTTCCAACTCAGAAACTCTGATGCACCTACCTGGTCACATTCCTACCCCTCAATCAAATTCTAACTATAAACCTGGCCTTGACTGGACCACTGCCCCCTGCTGAATTTTGCTGTGTGCATCAGAAGCCTAGGTGGTCATTCAAGAGGCAGAAACGTTCAGAGTTTGGGGGTTCCAAGGCCATCTATGAAGCTGAACAAGTTGGGGAAAGCAAGGGAGAGAGACTTGGATGACCTACTACCTGGTCACAAGCAGCCAATTTCCCTGAGAGCTTCTTCTGAAAGGATCCTGCTCTAGGTGCCTGCGAATAGCTGCCCTCGGGGACTTTGGAATCCAGGTCACACACAGTTAAATAGCAGTGGAGGAGGGGTGTATGCAAAATGGAACAGAAGAAATGTCACCAAGCAAACTGGCCATAATAATAATAAGAGCTTCCATTTACTGCTCAGCTGCAGTGTGTGCCCCCTCTGTGATAGGTATTTATTTTATAGGCTTGATCTCATTAAATTCTGACGACAAGCTTCTGGGATTACTGAAGGTCATAGAGCTGATAAGTGGTGATTAATTGTCGGAGGAGTGGTGTGAAGACAATAAATTATGGGGCAGTTCAGGAGAGAAGCCTGGGGATAGAGTGGTCCAGGAGCGCTGGGTGGGGGAGGAGAGAGTTCAGCTAGACCCTGAGGGTGGGTGGGGTGCGTGGGGTGTGTGGAGGGGGAGACAAAGGGGAACGTGAGTGCAGGTGGCAAAGGCAGCATTCACACAGGGGACATCGAGTGAACAGATTTGCAGGAAAGGCGTGGGAGTAAGTAAACACAAGGACAAATAACCAAATTAGGAATTAGGAAACTGGGGCCTAGTGGGAGTGGATGATGCACCCAATAAACCATCCTTGGAGGAGGGATTAAAAAACCAGGCTGAGGCCCCGGAGCTCACACATGGCCCACTGCAAAAGAAACGAGAACGTGAAGTGCCCAAACACGAGACAGGCAGTGTGTGTCCAGGGCCTTGTGAAAAAGTATATATCTTTTCATCCAGGAATCTCACTTCTAGAGAAAATTTCGGAGACAGCATGAAAGCCGGAAACAACCAGATGTCTAATAATAAGGGACTCGTTGAATGCATTATGGTATTGACATAGGACTAAATATTATGTTGCTTCTACAAAACGTACTTTTGAAGAATGATATCACGTAATGTCAAGTAAAGAAGCAGAATGCAAAGCAATAGTATGGAAGTTCTCAATTTTAAATTTTATCTATTCATATGACATAAAATCAAGTATGTGAGCACACGTGTGTGCGTGTGTGTGCACACGCATGTGTGTGTACACATACTCACACAGGAAAAAAACACTGGAAGGAAAGACACCCAGCATATCTACCATGATTATCACTGCAGTGTGGGGTGGGGTGATTTAATTTTTTCTTTAGACTTTTCTGTATTTACCAGGTTTTATTCAGTGCATATGCACTTTTATAGTAATAAAAATGCTCATTTTTAATCTTTTTTGAAACTTAAAATCCCCACAGTCTGCCATGAAACACCATAATAAACATCTTGCTTTGCCTTTAGAGATAATTCATTATCTCATCCCCGAGTATGCAGACACTAATACTCCAAGCGAATGATTGTTCAGTGATTACCACATCCATAGATTTTTTTTGAAGGTTCATTTAAACCTGATAGTCCTGGGTCCCCATGGAAAGCTCCCAGCTCTGTCGATCAGAAAGACTAAAGTCTCCCATTAATGTTCTCTGTAGCCATTTAGATAAATCGTCTTCCCCAGAGCCATAAATCCTAAATGAACGACACCCTTATTTCAGGGGACAAGCACCAAAGCCTCTTTCAAACTCAGTGATTTATGAATCTGTGGCTTTCAGAATGTCAGGGGTCCTTCATCAATACCCACAGGGCCTTTCCAGGTAGAGGAACGGATCACATCAGATGGAAAGACATTACTGTATTCAGGTCAATAGTTTTCACCTTTATCCTTCCTGCTTGATTTGGTTTGGGGGTTTATTAATTTTTTTCCCTTCCATTGAAATAGTTGAGGTATTAGATGAGTATGAGAGGCAGTGCATTAAATGTAACTTGATCACAATCCCAGCTTGCCTTTGCCCTCCCTGCTTTAGGGGCAACGTAAAGGTTAATAACGGAGAGAGCCCCCCCCCGCCAACACTCGACTACAGTGAGGCACCGTTTCACCAAGCGACAATTAGGAGCTCTCCGTGAATGCCAACGATGGGTGATCAAGCAGAGCTTCACCCAAACCAGGCGGACCTCTGCATTAGCTCAGCTCCCCATTCATCACTGAGCTGACAGCCTGCAGAGCTCAATGTGGAGCATGCAGCTCGGTCTTTCTGTTTCACCCAACGAAATGATCTATGCTCCTAGGACTGAGTGGGAGAGGAGCAGGGGAGGGAATGAGGGAAATGAAATAGGCTTGTCTTTGGCATGCTTGGGCAACAGCTCAAAGTGTCTGCTTGAGACTTGAAAAGAAATATCGCACAATGATCTCGCTTGTCCCTGCTTGCAAACTTTCTGGCTCTCAGACAAGGATGGTCCTACCTTAAATAGTTCTCTTTTTGGAGGCAGCATGACAAATTGGAGCAAGCACATAGCTAGCTGTGTGATTTTGGACAAGTCAGTCTGGGTCTGTGTTTTTTTCATCCATAAGAATAATGGATGAACACGGTGGTTTTCAAACTGGGTTCCTCAAGGTCTTACTGTGCCCTGGTGGTGCCGCAGAACCTGTAAGAGTGGGGGGGGGGTGGGTTAGTGAATGCCAGGCACAGTCATTTCATGTAAGCTTACTGAATTTTATCCACAGGCTACTTAAAAATGTGCAGAGAATGATCTACGTACTAATCTAATTTGATCTTCACAACTTTGTGAGGTAATCAGGGTAGATACTACCTTCTATTCCAGTGACTGTTGAGGCATAACAAACCATCCCAAAACTCGATAACATAAGACAACCATTGTATTACGTTCAGGAATTCTTTGGGTGAGGATCTCAGACAGGCTCACTGAGAAGTGTTTTTCTCTGTTCCATAATGGTCTGGGACCTCAGCTGGGAAGACTTAAAGGCTGGGGGTATCTCAATGGCCAAGGGTTAGACTCAGCTGGATGTGTCTTCACTCACGTCTGTCTGTTGACCGAGCACCTATACATGGTCTTTCTCGGTGGTTTTTGTCACATGGGCTAGTTTAAGCTTCCTCACACAATGGCAGTTGAGTTCGAAGAGCTGGTGTCCCAAGAACAAGGCAGAATTGCACAGTGTTTAAGTTAATCTAGACCCAGAAGTCACAAAGTCTTGCTTCCGCTGTGCTCTACTGGTTGAGGCAGTCCCCAGGTTTCAACCACGATCAAGGAAGAAGACAAGATGGGATAGAAAGGGCAATACTGGGGCGCCTGGGTAGCTCAGTCGGTTAAGCATCCGACTCTTGATTTCAGCTCAGGTCATGAGCTCAGGTCATGAGATCGAGCCCCCAACAGGCTCCTCCCCTTGCTCTCTCTTGCTCATGCATGCTCTCTTTCTCTTTCTCAAATAAATAAATAAATAAATAATTTTTAAGGGGCTATAATATAGTGGCTATCTTTGGAAAATACAGTCTGCCTAGCCTTCTTCATTTGAAAGATGAAGAGACCAAGAATTGGTACGCATCTCCGAAGGGCAGACCTTATTGAACCAATTCCTTCAGATTTGCAGTCCTTCCAATTTACCATGCTGCTTTTGGCTCAGGGTTTTATCTTTCTGAATTAGCTGGTCATTCATTTAGTGAATAGACTGATTCAAATATGAATCCTCATCTTAGTGGTGTGTGACCAGCCCAGGAGAACAGAATCTTTTAGTGAATGAAAATTTGGTCTCATCTGTTCTCAGAAAATTGCAATGGAAAATGTATATAAATCCCATTAAAGTTAAGGTAAAAGGCTAGGCTCCAGTCCAGCATCCAAAGCATAATCAGTACTTAGTAAATGATTGTTTTGTTGTGTTTTAATGAATCAACATTTCATTTTAAATCCTTTCCAAAGTCAAGGAAATATAGAAATATTTCTTTTAGGTGGCTTTGATGCTTTGATTGTTCCTACTTGGGAGTTCACTTTTCTCTTTATCCATTCTCACAACACCTAAGTGTATTCACTTCCAATTTACCAACGAGAAAAATGAGGTCTGAGAGACCAAGAGAGAGCCAAGGAGACAGGGTGGAGCCTGAGAAAAGAATCAGATGGTGGGGGAAGTTGCAAAATAGAAAATTTTTTGTTGATCCAGCAGCCAGCTATTGGGAAGTGACAAAGCCTGGTCCTATGTTGGACACAGAATCCAGAGACAGGTCCATGATGGTCCCTGCCGTTGAGAGCTTCAAAGCCCAAAGGAGAAGCTGTCTAAAACAACCAGCACTGAAATAGAGCCTGAACAAAGTGCTAATGGAACACGGAGGAAGCAGCAACAGGAACTGCCTGGTAGACTGGAAGGCTACACAGGGGAGAAAATATGTAACCTGACTTTGGTGGGAGAGGCAAGAGTTGTCCAGGCAGAGATTGCGGGTGGGAACAGTTCCAAGCATGGGGGATACACATAGGAGCACAGAGATATAACGGGACATGATGTGTCTTGAAAAAAGTAGGCATCTGGTCAGTGTTGGGGGACAGGTGTGAAAGATGGCCAGACAAGCAGGGAAGGGGGCTAGAGAAGTAACTTGAGGTCACATTGTAAAGGAGTACCGGTAGCATCCCTTGCTACCCACCTTCCTGTGAGCTTCTCCTTCCTCATGGTCCCACCTTATCCCCAGTTCTGAGACCATGCTCTCTGCCTCTCCACAATTAAAATCTGCTCTGGGAAGTGCCTGCTATCAGTCATATACACTGTAGTGTAAACGAGATTATCTGTAGCTTAAAAACCAGTGTGTTCTTTCTTGGACGGTTTTTTTTTTTTAAGATTTTATTTACTTATTTGACAGAGAGAGACACAGCAAGAGAGGGAACACAAGCAGGGGGAGTGGGAGAGGGAGAAGCAGGCTTCCTGCTGAGCAGGGAGCCCGATGCGGGGCTCGATCCCAGGACCCTGGGATCATGACCTGAGCCGAAGGCAGACGCTTAACGACTGAGCCACCCAGGCACCCCGAGAGGTTTTTTTTATTAGAAATTTTATTTCAGCATATAAAACAGAAGGTTATTATATCTCTCTAGGCTGTTGTGGAGATCCTTCCTATCGCCAATGATATCCTGGCCCACAGTGAGAGTCTTATGGGGAAATATCTACCACTCTTCACCAGAATCAGAATCCTGGGCTGAACTAAACATTTGCCCAACTCAATGTGCCTATACTGTCCCTGGGCCCTCTGAGCTCCCTTGGTATCTGGGTGAGAGCTTAATTATCCTAAGAGCTACCAACCATTTGTCCCAATAAAATACAGTATGCCCCATAATGATCAATCTGCAGAACTCTTACCCTTCACATATGACAAGCCAAACTCTTAGGCATGGGGCAGAATGTAAATGTTAACAATCTCATAGCTCATTGCCTATAAAAACTCTTTTATGGTGTCTAAGTAACAGGCGATTGTCCAGTGCCTGCAGCTAGAGTGGTAATTCCACCTCTTACCAGCTAAATGAGATGAGTGCTAATTCTCTCCGTGAGAGCATGTAGGTTACAGTGATGTTCAGGGAAAGCCAGGTTTTACCGACGGGCTGATACCATTCATTCACAGAGCTGCCAGGGAGGAATGAGCATGTTTCCTTGGGTGATGGGTCTCCTTGCCTTGTTGATTGGTGATGGGGATCAGGTCCTGCTTGACCTGCTGGCTCATCGGTGCCCCTTCTCATCTCCCACGTGTTGTCATCCTTGAAGTCTGTCTGGCCTGGTATTAGCAGGCAGCTGACTGATCATTAAGCTCCATTCTTGCTGCTTTTTCTCAGATTACTCTTCTAACCTCTTCTTCCCACCGTCTCTCACTGCCTGACCCCACAGATGGTCTCACTCTTTTCTCACTCCCTGAGCTCTGGTTTCCTGATCTCCCACGGTACTGATTGCCTTTTCTCCATGTTCTGCAGTCCTCTGACTGGTTGCCAAGGCCACTCTGTGTCTTTCACTAAGGACAGCTCTACCCCATCCCTCCCCAAATAGTTTTACCCCAGATCCAGGATCTCCTTACCCCAGATCCAAGGGCGGTCTCCTCCCGATCCAGCCCACTTGCCCTTGCTGGGGATACTGTTTCTGGGCCAGGGCAGAGCTTCTCACCTGTTCTCCTTGTCCAAGCCTCTGCCTTGTGCTGTGGTCCTAGTCAGGTCTATGTTTTATCTTTGCTCGAACCCCTGCCCTGACCAATTCCTTTTGAAATGTTCCACTTCATTCCTTTGGAATGATGGCCCCATCTTGCCCTCCCTATGCTAACTGTGCCCCGGAGGCTGGAGTCCAGGGGGAGCCCTAGTCTTTGGATCCCACGACCTCCTCTTGTTATGCTCAGCAAATGTCGGGCTATGGCTGCTAACATCACCTTGAAGACTCTGATCTGGAATTGGACCCTTTTCCTGTCCATCTTATTTCTGGTCACTGCACTTTGTTCCCTGCATAAACCTCCTGCTGCCGTCTGTTGCTGGGTCTGCCCAGAAACCTGCCATATCTCATCAGTCAATGCCAGGGTGGGCCAATGTGACAAACAATCCCCAATCTCAGTCGCTTAACACATAACAGGTTTATTTCTCACTCACATCAATTCAAGTGTTGACAGTCTACCGCTCGGTGATTTGGGACCACCCCTCCCATCCAGTGTCCCTCCATCTTCTCAGCCCTTTGGAATCCTTAACTGGTTCCTCTGGATCCAGCTGGCCAGTAAATGGAAGGAGGTGGAGATAGCAAAGGATATCTCAGGAGATGTTAGGACCTGGCCAAGAGAGGGTGTTCATTGCTTCTGCCCTTATACTGGCTAGAACGAGCTCCTGGTTGTACCTAGAAAAGGACATCCTCCTGGGTGCCAGAAGAAATGGAATCGTTTGGTGTACAAGTAGTGTTGTCTCAGCTACGCAGTGGGGACATCAGTTTCCTAAGGGCGGTCTCCTCCCAATCCAGCCCACCTCGCCTGCTCCAGTTTATCATTCTGTCCAAAGCCTAGAAAGGATTGGACTCCTAAGAAGACATCTCAGAGGTGACAGAAAATGAGGACCAGGGCTTTTGCTTTCCCACTTCCTGAGCAGAAGGTGGATCCCAGCAGGGGAGTCCCTCTACAGAGAACCTCAGGCCCTATATCATCCCACAAATTGGGCTCTTTCTGACAAGTGTCAGCCTTTCATTTCTTCCAAGAAATATTCTCTTTCCCCTCCTGGGGACTTGTTCAGAGAAGAGATACTCAAGTGATAGGTGTTTCGCAAATATCTAGATGGAGGAAAAAAAATGGTATGAAGAATAATTTAGACAAAACAATGTAGATTGCCATGGAAACAATCTTTAGAACACACTGGGGAGAAGGAATCATTGTTAACATGGTTCATTTTTGCAGAGATATCCAATCACGAAATTCAGTTCTGGACCTTTGTGATGGAAAAACAGCTATTTTGAGTTGCTGCCTAGGCATTTTACAGTATGACAACCCTGCTCACACCCAGAGTCTGGATATTTAGATAA
The DNA here is from genome assembly GCF_002201575.2 of Neomonachus schauinslandi. Classification (NCBI taxonomy): domain Eukaryota; kingdom Metazoa; phylum Chordata; class Mammalia; order Carnivora; family Phocidae; genus Neomonachus; species Neomonachus schauinslandi. The sequence goes on from NC_058411.1 coordinate 107,138,082, forward strand.
CCTGAGCTTAGGATTCCTCCCCCAAGGTTCCTTGGCAGATCCCAGCCCTTCCTGCTTTGCTCTTCCTGAGGCACCTTTTAAAATAGGGGCACCTACCTGGGTGGCTCAATCAGTTGAGCATCTGACTCTTGATAATTCGGCTCAGGTCATGATCTCAGGGTTGTGGGATCAAGTCCCACATCGGGCTCCGAGCTCAGCCGGGAGTCCAGAGAGGATTCTCTCTCTCCCTCCGCCTCTGCCCCTGCCCCTGCTCTCTCTCTCTCAAAATCAATAAAATCTTTAAAAATTTTTTAAAAAAATAATAAAATAAAATAACCACTCAAGAGCTGAGCCTGTGAAAAGTTAGTGACCTTTGACCCAACTACCTTATACGTAATAGGTGCTTGCTACCCTGCTCTCTTAGTTCCTGCTCGCTCTTGACCTGGGACCCAGGACTGCCCTTCCCCTGGCTTATTGCCCACCCCCACCCCTGGTTCTGGGATCTGGATGTAATAAATCTTGTGACTCTACTTCCTTCATGTAGGTGTATCAAAACTGCACCTTTGATCAAAATGATCCCATAGGTTTCACTTCCCCAGAGAGGGAGCTCAGATGCTGAAGGAGCTACCTGCTGACTCCATGCCGGTGGCTGGTGCCCCCTCATTTGGCGGGTCATAGCTGCATAGCCTTAATTTAATATCCTAGCTCCCTGCTTCCCAACATAATCCTTTAATGGCACTACCTTCAAGATGCTGGGTTGTTATAAGCACAGAGCACATGCTGGTTTGCAGGGATCCTTTTCTTACCCATCTAATTATCTTTAATGAAGATAATGCTTTAAGTAAGGTAACTTACTGTTTCCCTGTTGGTTAATTTGAAATCAGTGAAAGGTCAAGTTACCATTAACACAGTGCATTTACTAGGCTATTCCAGAAGGGTTTTTATTCTGACAGCAGAGGCTTATAAGAATATGGCGAAAACGCGTATTTAGTTGAAATATGAACAATGAAAATCAGAGGCTTATCTTTTCTATTGCACAAAAAGGAGAAAAGAAACCATCCTCAATTACTGAAAAACAGTTTTTCTCTGACTTTTGTGCCCCATCATATGTGAAAAAGTCTATAGGTGTGGATAATTCTTGGTCAGTAATAATGATTCAACATCAAATACTTAAACAAAGCCTCTAGGGGTTACGAACGAACAGGTGCTAATAAAGAAATGTCAGAAGACGGCCATGGCTTTTGCAAGGGAGGCCTCAGAGACATCGGGTCACCACAGTGCAGGTGCTGGGCTTCCACCTGGCAGGTGTGGAAATGTGGTGTCTGCCAAGGTTATCCGCTTGCTTCTCTCGCAGGGCTCTGTCCCTGCCCATTCCCCAGGCTCCCGGGCTTCCCGGGGAAAAGCTGGATGTCCTCCTCATCGGAAGGCAAAGCCATGGTCCAAGTTTGTGGTCCAGGGAACCAGCTGGATCACAAGCCATGCTTCATGCATGCTTCTGGACTTCTGGAGAATGGATTTGTGCTCTCTTGTCTCTTTTCCTAGCCCCTGGTCTTCCCAATGCATGACTTGTGCGGCCTCAGGGAGAGAAGAGCCAATCTGCTTGCCTGAAATAGATACCAAGCCTTGATAGAATTATGATATTTCTTTCTTCCTTTCTTTCATTTCTTCCTACAAACATGTGTGGAGCACGTACTATGTACTAGGCACTCTCTCTGGTGCCTCCAGTGTTTCTTTGTGTAACCCTCTCCCCTCTCAGTGTGACTTTTCTGCTTCCCGATTTTCTTCCTCCTATCCTCTACCTCTCTTTGACCTCAAAACCTATTCTCCGGGAAGTTCAGCTATCAGCTGTGTGTACTTTAGAGCAAACGTTAAGTGGCTGTGCTTCTCCTCCTGGAGGAATTAGCATTTGACATTTGATCTTTCATTGTTGTAGCAAATGGTTCCCTGTTCATGAAATTTTCAACATCAGTTTGCAAGCAGGGGAGATATTTGCAAAATAGAGGACCTTCACAAAACCTTGGGAGTCCCACCATCTGATGACCACCCACTTGGAATATGCATGAGATTGGCCCTTTCCCTGACTCCTTTTTGTGATCAAATCAGAGACCTGGAATTGACTGATCTCAGAAAAACATGCTAACATTGCTCTTCCGATAAAGCTCCAAATCCTTTTCACAGCACGTAAGACCCTGCCGGCTGTAGCCTCCTACTTAACCCTTTAGACTCTTTCTACACCTTGCAGGAAAGCCACATTGGAATTTCGTCAGATGTTTGGTAAAAATACCATTTCACCTTAGCATGCTTCTGCTTGAAGCGTTCTACTTGTCAGCCCCTTCCGTCATGCTAACTCTTCCTCCTGTCCCAGGTCTCATTTTAAATGTTGCTTCTTCCGGGAAGCCTTGCCTGACTTCTAGGAACCTAATGAGACTGGGATTAGCTTCCCTGATACAGGATCTCACAACACCCAATAATTGTCATAGCACCTATCACGATCGTCTTTAGTTGTTTCATGGAAGTATACCTCGTTGACTAGTCTTCACAGCTGTCTTATCTATTATTCTGCACCAAGCATCAGGCAGAGTGCTGGGCTCATAGTAAATATCTGTGGAATGTGACCAAACGTAAGTAGTTTGTCTGTAAGTCAAGCCTTCATCAAGAGTTCCCTTACTATTTAGTAAAAAACAAAAAAACAACAAAAAAAACCCCCACTGATTAGTTCTGCCCTGCTGGGTGGTCACTTACTGTTGAGGTCATCTCATCTCTGGCAGACTCATACCTGGGCTTTGCTCACTGCAGTCCAACCTGTGAGATCCTACTGGATTAATCTTCCCCAAACACTGGTTCGACCAGAACACTCTTCAGCTAAAAGCTTCTGATGTGGAGTTGGCTACAGAATAAAGCTCAGACTCGGCCTGGCCTTGAAGCCTGTCTGTAATCTGATTCTGACCTATATTTCTGTGTTTGCTTGCTTTGTAAAGCGAATTGTTTGTTCCAGCACACATTTTTACTCACTGACTCTAAGCTTTTGTTTATAATATTTGCTCTGTCCAGAAGCTCCCCCTCCTAGTCTGTTATCAAACTTCTATCCACCCTGAGAGTAGAGCTCATATCCCATTTTCTGTGTATAGTAGTCCTAGTCACCTGTATTAGAAGTCTCAGTTGCAAATAGTGAGGCAGATCCCAAACTGGTTTAAGTAAAAAAAAAAAAAAAATTATTAGTTCATGTCATCCATAAGTCCATGATAGACTTTAAGTATGATTTTAGGTAAAATATCATTAGTAATCTTTGTCTTTTCTGATTCTGCTGATTCTTCTTTTCTTTTCTTTTTTTTCAAGAAGGTTCCACGCCCAATGTGGAGCCCAATGTGGGGCTTGAACTCACAACCCTGAGATCAAGACCTGAACTGAGACCAAGAGTTGGACGCTTAAGTGACTGGGTCACCCAGGTGCCCCTCTGCGGATTGTTCTAATCTGTTGATTTCACTCTGAGTTAGGTGGATTTAGGTGGACACTAAGGTTCATGTGGTAGCCCCAGAAACTCAAGGCTTACATCCTACCAGCTTAACAACCTCAGAGAAAACAAACTTATCTTTCTTAAAAGTTCTAACAGAAGTCCCAGGGAAGGGTGGGTCACATGCCCATCTGAGCCAACTGCTATGGTGCTCTGAATAAACCAGGTCTGGGTCATGTGTCCACCCCTGGGACCCATGGATGGGGTCAGCCTCACAGACCCGCATGCACGGAGAGTGACAACTGGGTGCCTCCCCAAAGGAAAATTGAGATACAGTTACCAGAAGAAGGAGGAATGGGTGCCAGGCAGGCAAAAGACGCCTAAATCCATTCTACCCCTCCAAATTCGAGTGGTCTCTCCCGGCTCAAAATTTCTGTTGCTCTTCTAGTCTACCTTCTTCATGTATTTATTTCCCCATGGTCACTAGATGGTTGCCACAGTCCCAGACACCACAACTAATGCTCGAACTTCAAGCAGAAGGAAGAAGGGGGCAGGTGGAGAGAGAACTTTTCCAGAGAAAGGAAAGCTTCCTTAGAGGCCATCCAAGAAATTTGGATCACTTGGCAAGGAGGCAGGGAAAATGAATATCTGGCAAAGGGGAACAGAATGGCTGAGTTGGGTTTGTTCCTGGGGCTGAGCACACGGCTGAGCAAAAGCAGGCTTTTTTTTTTTAATTGTTATGTTAATCCCCATACATTACATCATTAGTTTTAGATGTAGTGTTCCATGATTCATTGTTTGTGCATAACACCCAGTGCTCCATGCAGAACGTGCCCTCCTCAATACCCATCACCAAGCTAACCCATCCTCCCACCCCCCTCCCCTCTAGAACCCTCAGTTTGTTTTTCAGAGTCCATCATCTCTCATGGTTCGTCTCCCCCTCTGATATCCCCCCCTTCATTCTTCCCCTCCTGCTATCTTCTTCTTCTTCTTTTTTTTTCTTAACATATATTGCATTATTTGTTTCAGAGGTACAGATCTGAGATTCAACAGTCTTGCACAATTCACAGCGCTTACCAGAGCACATACCCTCCCCAGTGTCTATCACCCAGTCACCCCATCCCTCCCACCCCACCCCCCACTCCAGCAACCCTCAGTTTGTTTCCTGAGATTAAGAATTCCTCATATCAGTGAGGTCATATGATACATGTCTTTCTCTGTTTGACTTATTTCGCTCAGCATAATACCCTCCAGTTCCATCCACGTCGTTGCAAATGGCAAGATCTCATTCCTTTTGATGGCTGCATAATATTCCATCGTATATATATACCATATCTTCTTTATCCATTCATCTGTCGATGGACATCTTGGCTCTTTCCACAGTTTGGCTATTGTGGACATTGCTGAAAAGCAGGGTTTTGTTAGAAGGAAGGGAGGGAGAGGTCCTTGCCATTGGCTGGGTCACCAAGAGTGGCTGCCTAGGATACTTTCTTATCAACTTATCTGCTAGCGATTGGGAACTTACCGCATGCAAGGCACTGTATATTTCTGATTCTCATCTAGTCCATATGACTTTTCTTTTTAATGGCAAGAACTGTGGCTTATACTTTGTATCTTTACATTGCCTTGCACTTAGTAGCTGTTCAATAAGTATTGGCCGATTTTTAAAATTTGATGGTGAGGGGTGAGAGAAGGGTGTAGAATTCAGTCTTTCTGGATCTTATATAAAGACTTCATTTTTGCCCTCGCTGCTAAAGGAAATGGAAGATCACCACATCTGCGTTATAGTCATTTGAATCATGGAGATGCAAATGAATCTCAAATATATCTTCTTGGCTGTAAGTTCTCTCTCAGTCAACTTGCAAATTACTTTACTCTTTGTATGTATGGCCCATCTATATAGTTCTTACATATGTAAAATGAATTTAGACAGGCAGTATAGGTAATTTGGCTAACTGGTCTCCTTTTTCAATGGCTTTTCCGCATTTTTTATTTAATAGGGAAATTGCTCTCCCACTGAATCTTAATTCACAATGGTAAGACTTCAGAAACACAGTTTTTTATTCAGAAAGAATTTCAATCTTCGTGCTGTCAAACGCACTCTGCTCTCACATGGGCACTTAATGGTGTCAGGATGTCAATTTAATTTTGACAGGGCCCCTATCAATGGAATGTTCAACTTCTCATATTTAGTTAATATGGATGGGTAAGAGGATGTTTGAGGGTTTTTTCCCTCTCTGTTTTCATGGAAACATATACTTTCCCATAAGATTGGGTGACAGTAGTATGTGTGAAACACTGGAGGTTTTTTTGAGTGAAAAGTTTCCCTACTGTTCAAGACCTACTATTAACTGCCTCCAAATGGCACACAGTTGTTGTTATCTCTAATTGCTGTGATGCTCTAAATAGTCTGAAGGCACTGGGATCTTTGTTCCCACCAAGAAATGGTTTCTTCCACTTTGCTTTGGAGCCGCACCACTTGAACTGTAGATGTAGCAAGTATGGTTACAGACTCAGTGTTCCTTGCCAGTTAGGTGACGTTAGTGCCCAATGATTGGCAGGATGTGAGTGTTTAGATTTTTGTCCAGGAGTAGAAGACCAAACTACTCTAACACTCTTGTATTAGCTATTTATTGCTGCACAACAAATGATGTCAAAAATGAACTGGCTTAAAACAAGAGAAGTGTCTTATCTCACACAGCTTCTGTATGGGATCTGGGAGAGGCATAGCTAGGTGGTTCTGGCTGAGAGTCTCTCATGAGGTTATGTCAAGGTGTTGGCTGGGGTTCCAGGCATCTGAAGGCTGAACTGGGACTAGGGTTTCCAAAATGGCTCACTCACATAGCTATTGGCTGGAGGCCTAGTTTTCTTGCCATGTGGGCCTCTGCTTGAATGTCCTTATGGCATGGCAGCTGGTTTGCTCCAGAGTGAGTGATTAATGAGAAAGACCACAGAGGAAGCTGCAGCGTCCCTTACAACCTAGTCTCAGGAGTCATCCACTGTCACTTCTGCCGTAGTCTCTGTTAGAAGTGAATCAGTAGGTCTAGCCCATACTCAGGGGGAGGGGAATTAAGCTCCCCCTCTTGAAGGGGTGTGTATCAAAGAATTTGTAGACATACTTTAAAAGCACTACAACTTTCTTGATTTTCTGCCTTTGTGACTGGATATCTGCAGAAAAACAAACCAAACTCAGAGGTTTAGTACATGGTCAGCAAATGGACAGATGAATACTGCTCCTTCGTTCTTGGGGTAATTTATACAGAATTGTAGCCTTCCAACCTAACCAGATAGGTGCTCCCCCAAAAGCTGCACAGGGATGAAATGGAGGTTGGGTCTGAGACAGCCAGATTTCTTCTTCTAGCCTCTCAAACAATGCTGTCTTCTATGCCCCTCATGAATATGCAGTGGCCAGGAGGTAGCTTTTCCCAGGGCATGCCCAGAGAGTGGGACCCCAGTAAGGATGGATTCGGAACAGGGATAGGAGTGTTTGGTTGCGCTCCCCTGGACTGATAGGTCAGATACAGGTGGCAGATAGCAAAGAGCTGAGTGAGAAGCTAACTGGTTGTGCTCTACTGCTGGTTGGCAAAGACCAGCCACAGATGGTAAGAGTGAAGCTGTCAGCAGACTCCAGTCCTGGGATCAAGCGAGTGCCAACGCTCTGCTGAAATCACCTGCTGTACCACCAAGAGATGCAAGGATTCATGGGCGGAATTCTCCGCTTGGATCTCGAAAACAGAGACCATGGTGGTTCTGGCTCCTTGGCAACCCTGACTGCACGACGTGAGGAAGGGAGCACTTGGGACCAGATGGAGACATTGGGAGACAGAGCGTGACTGTCAGGCCACAGAGTGAAGCATCGTGCCACAGAGACAGATGGTGAGAGGGGTGCCCCTGTCTGCAGTGGCTTTAGTGCCTTTTCAGTACTCATCCTGCCTGTGTACCCTTCATATAGGGCCTCTTCAAGAGCTTCTACTTCCAAAGCACTTTAATTTAGAAGTCAAATGTAAGTGTTCCAAGCTGTAGTCCAGGCTAAGAGTGCTTCGTAGCTTTTGTCTTTTCTCACATTTAGAGAAACCCAGGTTTCTGATACACTGATTGATAAGGGAATCATACAATGGTATAGTGTATGAAATTATGCATTAGAGAGAAGATGCCCCATAACGACAGAGTCAAGAAGAGTTTTCTTTCCAGAATATTCCTGCTATTAAGATACCAGTGCAAGAGGAGAGGGGGTAGGAAACATAGAAAACACACAGATTTATACTTCAAGATACAGATCTACTATATATGCCATTAGCCTCCTAAAGAAATTCAGTGGTTCTGCTGGTACCACCTTTAGGCATGGGTGGGAGGGGCCTGCCTTTAAGGGGCTCTGTTCTGGCCCTTCTCCAGCTGCATTCCTACATACTGAGCAGGAGGCCATCAAGCCAAAGGAATGTGTCCATCTGGAGCCGATTTCACCTCTTCAGACCTCGCTCCAGGTATGCAGAAGCCAGAATTCTCTGCCCAAATGGCTGTGAGCCCACTTCCAGGGCCTGTGTGGGCTTCTCCCCAGATCTTCTGATATGTACTCCTGGACCTGTGGAGTGGCCAAGAAATGACAGTTTTGTAGAGGGAAAAGTGGACATGTGGGCTGGAGTGCCTATGGAGTATGGGGCTTAACTGGCTGTGGGAAGTGAAGTGGGGAAGGATGCTCTGTGTGGAAACCAGCTCTCCCTGTTCTAGCAAGGAACTCTGAGAAATCCCAGAATTCTAAGTTCAAACCTGGTCTTCCAAGTTGTATTGAAAGTATATTTTCAAGGTGAAAGGATACACACACACACACACACACAGAGATATATTAAATTTCACAGTTTGTTAGTTTGTTTTATAACTTTTACATATTTATACATTTAACTGTGGGCTTCTACACGTAGCCTTTTTGTGGACCTTACAAATGTCAGCGTTGGTTCTGGCTCCCCATTTAATACAGAACCAAGTTGAATCAGCTTGGCTTGGTTTGGAAGGCCTTTTAATATTGAGTCCTCTCTAATCTTACCTCCCACGGCTGTTCTGCAGGAATCTTCCATCAACCAAACTGGTCGACCCATAGCCAGGCTTGGCCCATGTCCTTTCCTCTGTGCTCGGTTCACACTATTTTTCTCTGAAAGGCCTCCATTTCTGTCCTGCATTTGTATGGGCCACGCTACTGTTTTAAGACTCAGCCTTATAGTCACATGTCACATTCCACAGGCCTCTTCTAACAGCTCTTGTCTGAGCCACTTACTGGCATTCAAAGTGTGCAACTATGTGTGGTCATTTTTCTTATTATGGACAAGATATGGCTATAAGATAAGGAAACACCAATACATAATCATTTTTGGACCAGGAAAGGGGACCTCCCCCTTCCCCCCCCCCCAAATCAGAGGAGTAGCTAAGGAATGAGAAGAATGTAGTTAGGCAGTCACCAAAGGAGGAGATGGCCAGCATTGTCAAAAGCTGTAGAGAGGTCACTGGGAAAGATGTCCAAAAATAGAATATTTGCCCATTAAGAAAGAGGTCTTTTGTGACCATTGAGAGAAGAGCAGACTGTGTGGGTGAAAGCAACATTGTAGTGGGAAAAATGAGATAAGAAAGTGGAGACAGCAAACATACTTTAATGTCTCTCAAGAAAATGTGATTCTGAGAAGAGATAGAGTAGCTTTAGAGGGTGGAAGAAGTAGGGTGGTTTTGTTCTGTTCAAAGGTTGGAGGAGACTGAGTGTGTTTGTAGGAGAAAAGAGCCAGATTAGAGGGAAAATTGATAATGGGGAAAGAAAGGATAGATGATTCAACAAAATCCGGGAATGGCTGAGATCCAGTGCACAGGTGCAGGGGTTAACCTTGATGAGGAGAAAGGGCGCTTCTTGCTGTGGGTAAGGGAGGGAGGGCGGGAAGATGAATGAAGGCTACAGGATAGGCATAATAATGGAGTGATTGGGCTTACTGGTGAAGAGATTGGCTGTCATTGTAGAGAAAAGGCTAAGAAAGCCCGAATTTTCTGGGGGCGGGTCCAGATTTCAAATATTCAAATATCACAATCTTCATTCATTCCTTTCACATTTATTCAGTGCCCTGCGTGTACCAGACACTGGGGTCTATCTACAGTGATGCGACTTTTCATGCAATTTTGGAATTTGTTATACTGGGACTCAAGTGAGATTTACTTTTTACTCTTCTAGAAGGCTTTAAGTAGAAATAAATGCACGAATCAGAAGAGAGTCCCTTGTCAGACCAGCTGTCCTGACTTGGGGTTTGGAAAACACGGGCATCTCAACAATGGCGCCCTGTTTGAGGCTGAGAGGGATGAGAGGCGAGATGCGGGGAAGGTTTACACCCGGGTAACCCCAGGAGGGTGCGCCTTCAACCAGGAAGGTGCGAACCTTCTGTGCACTTCGGGCCGCGCTGTAACCAAGGGTAACGGCGCCTCAGCCTACACCAGTGTGAAGACCCGCTTCTTCCCTGAACCAGGTGTGTCTACGGAGGCTGACCAGAACCCGACAGACACAAGCCCAGCCTCCCCACCCGAGACACCTTGCCGCGATCCGCCACCGCCCCTGACTATTTAAGGTCACTGCTACTTCTGCCCCTAGTTAATTGTGAGGGGCGGGGGAGGGGAGAAGCGGTGGGCGGGACGAATCACCTTTTCTATTTTACAACTGGTCGCAATGGGCTCCGAGTCCCGCCTCCTGCGCAGCCGCCGACAGGCTCTCCGGGCTGTCACTCGAGCCTCCGCGGCCGCCCCTTGCCGTGGCTGGGATCTCGCGGGAAGAGCGGCGGGCACGGCTGTAGCTCGGTCTCCCGGCTGCGCGCGAAGCGGGAGGGCTCTCTTCACACAAGCGCTTCCTCGCGGAGAGGTTAGAGCTGCCGCAGTCGCAGGCCTGGGCCGCCCCTTCCCTGCCGCCGCCTTCTTTTCCTCAGGGCTCCTCGGTCCGCTCGCCCTCCGGCGCTCCCAGGTAAGTAAGCCTAGAGCGCGTCCCGGCTGCGGACCGGTCGGGGAGCCGGGACTCGGAGCAGCCGGGGCGGGCTGGCTCCCGACGGGGGCGGCTCCGCGGGCTGCGCGGCGCTGCCTGGTGGGCGCGAGGCTTGGTGGGGCTCGGGAGTGCGGGGGGCAGGAGGCGGCGGGGTGGGACCCGAGTGCGGGCGCCCAGGGGCGGTGTGGCGGGTGCCGGGGCTCCTGAGGCGAGGGGGCGGTTTACTGGGGCTCTTCCAGCTTGGCGTGGGGGTGGGTGGTGGCGCACAGGGTCCTACTTCAGGGTCAAGGGAGATTTGTCAGGGTCCTGGGGTTCCTCGAGGAGACGTAGCGGGGTTCCGGAACAAGGGGTCCTCTTACCGTGGTCGCAGGCTCTTTGGGGGCAGAGAATTCAGTTTAGCAGGTCCTGAATCTCTGAAGGGGCAGATCATTGGGGTGTTGGGGGTCCTTTGAGCGGGAGTGTTTCGCATCCCTGGGTGACAAAGCAGCGTATTAGGGTTCGGGGAAGGGGGCTCTGTTTATCCGGGTCTCCGGGCGAGAGGGCGATGTGTCTGCGCCCTGCAGGGGCCGGGCCGCCTTGGTGGGCTGCTGGGGGCGGAAGGGTGTTCGGCGGAGACCGGCGTCTTTACTGGGGTTTCTGCTTTGCCCAGAGGGGGGCGGTAACTTGGCATGGTCTCCAGTCTTTAAGGGGGCGACAGGGCGAGTTGGCGGGTCTCCGGCAGATCTCGAATGGAGGGCGCGGCTCAGCAGGCACTACTGGGTCGGCTCGGGGCAGGAGGGGGCTCTAGGGGCATCCGGAGCCAGCCCAGTAGACAGCCTGTGGCTGGTCAGCATCCTGGAACAGGTCTCTTTCTACGTGAGATTTATTCGGTGCTCAGTGGGAGCATTGATCCGCGTTGTTTCTTAGTTGGAGAAATCTTGGGTTCTGCAGTTTTCTTTTCCCTGCTCCGGGATCCCTGTGGGGGCTTGCTGGTCTCGCTGCTCTGGGAGCGAGAGAGTGGCAGCACCTTAGGTGGGTATATAGACTCTAGGTTCTTTGGGAGGCGAGTGTCCTAAGGTTAAGCGTGCCAGCCACTGAAGATAGGGAAGGCTGTGTGGTTTTGGCTTCGCTTTCCTAGGCAGTCTGCTTTGCTGATCCTGCATTATTAGATCTGTCCTGAAGTCTTGCCTGAGTGTTGGGCAGAGTCAAGTAGTGATGGGAGGTGTGTTCGGGCTTCTCTCTGTCCTTTGAAAAACGTTCGTGGAGAGGGATAACGTGAAGTTCAGTCTCCAAATAATGTATCGGAATTTGAAGTCCCAAAGCTAGAGCTCTGCAGAAGCGTCATTTGAGACCTGTAAGAATGACTAGCAGCTCTTTCAGAGAATCCTGCTAAACAGTTTTTTTTGGTAAAGGTTGAGTTAGTCTTGACTCTAATGCAGAGTTCTTGGTAACTAGCCCAGACTTTGGTGAAATTTAAATAAAATGACCCGTGTATATGGTTTTTAAAAAGATGTATGGCTTGGGAAGTCTGCATTTGCTTGACAAGTCTTCAGGTTAGATAGCTACTTCATCAGAGAGGCCTGTAAATGAAGTCTGATGTGGCAGGCAGTGGAGCCCATATTAACAGTAATTCTGTCATTTTGGGTAAACACATATTTGACTGTGCCAAAGCAAAGAATTTTGCCTGCCTTAGTCATTTTCTTAGTAACAGTTTTTTTAAGATTGAGATTTCTTTTGATCTTAGAACCAGAAAGATTAGGGTTAATGTACTTAATCCTTGAGTATTGCAATCATTAAAAAAAAAATGCAAGGGGATCCTGCATAGCAATATTTAACCCATTGAGGAGCTTAAGTTTTTTATTTTTTTTTCGTTTTTGTCTGATTGACTTTCAAATTGATCAAAATTTGAAAATTGATCAATTGAGCAGATATTTGGTTAGAACTACAGCCAAAAAACCCTAAACAGACCTTTGTTTTCCTCACTATTTTTGAAAGACAAATGATAAATTAAGCAAATTTCAGTAACTTTTTAAAAAAGCAGCTTTCATGATTTCTAAGTAAACATATTGATCAGTCAACAAATATTTTATTATCTGGTAGGTGTCACAGCACTGGAGGTACAGTGATTCCAGCTCACATGTCACCTATATCGAGAGAAAGCAAATAAAATAAATACATAAAATAATTGAGATGCTGATAATGAAGAAACAGGGTACTTGGGGTTCAGCTCACTTTTTTTTTATAACCCCTGAATAATAATATAATTGATGTCTGTTGTGATAACTGGAAACCAAATCAGGTAATGCTCTACCTTCTGAATTATTAAAGATTGAATTATGATCAGTACAGTTTGGGTGTTAAATATATATTGACTCTGAGGATTAGCACCTTTTGTTATATAAGCATTAAAAAGTCTATAAGGATACACATCAAACTTCCGAGTATTTGGGGGATTCTTTAAGAGAGGGTTGTAGAGGCATGGAAGAGCGCTATTAATTTTATGCTTTTATATTATTTGAATCTATTTCCGTGAGTGGATGTAAGTGCAAATTAGAGAAGTCTAAAAATTAAAACATTTTGGTCACTATGCAAATTTGTGAAATGTACAGTATTTATAAGGCATTTTGTCAGTGTTGCCACTTCCACTGTGTGTACTAATGAAGGAAAAAATGTATTTCAAGAATCTAATATTATAGGGGGTGGGGAGCACAACAGAATAAGAATACTGAGACCTAAGTAAAATGTTTAAACATGTTAAAGATGTTGGATGTTTAATTATATAAAGATAAATTAATCTAAGGCCTTTCCTTTTTCAAATTTAATTATTTCCAAGTTTGAGAAGGGAAGTTTTTCAACTCCTTAGACAAGAATACCTTTTGTCTCTGTGTTGGGGGTGGAGGTGTTCTTATTGATACACAGATTTCAGGAAGAGATTTCTTTTTGTCAGATGTATGGATACATCTACTAGATTTGTTTTTCTTCTGAGGCATATGAAACATAAAAATAATTTTATGGTTCGTTATTACTATAATTTAGTTTTACTGTTTATATTTCATTATTACTATAATGAAAATGGTACTACCAGAGTGTGTTTTGGATTATCATTCAAAATTCTAGAATTATACACATGATGTACTACAGCAATTTCTAGAAAGGAAATCATAAGACATGGATTCCAGTCTTCACTGTCCTACTAACATATGGCCTTGGGTAATTTCTTAGACTCTTAGGGCCTCAGTTTCCATATATATAAAATTAAAGAGAAGTCCCTGTCAGTAATCAGTGTAAGCTCCGATTCCAAGGATTCTATTGCATTTTGATGTTGCATGTCAGCAGTATTATGTCTACAAAAAGGGATAGATGTCTGAAGAGTAGCTGGTTCTCAGGATACAACTAGTTCCATGTAATTTTCATTTATGATACCTAATTTTAGAAACCTCTTCCTTTTTAAGATATATAGGAAATATTTAATTCCACAATATACATTCATGAAGATAAATGATTTTCTTTTGATGATTTAACTTTATTTGTTTTAAGCATTATTATTTTCATTTCTGATTTCTGGTTGAGTATATGATGATGTAATGTCCTTATTTAACTTTGGGTTGTAGAATGAGGTTACTAGTGGTTGACTCCCTTTAATCCATCCTTTACACTCCTGCCAAGGTGACTTTTCTAAAATGCAAATCTATTCAAAGCTTCTTTCTTAAAATCCATACTTCTCCTTTACCTACAGTACATACTTAGTTCTAACTCTTTATCATTACAAGGCCCTTCATCTGGCTCATCTCCTGCATTTCTCCCACTGTAAATCTGAAGCTCCAACTGTACTAATCCAGTTAATTCACTGAAAGAGTCATACTGTTTCCTGACTCAGAGCCTTCTCATATATTCTCCCCACTGCTTAGAATGCCTTTCTTTCTCCCGTCTTGCTGACAAAGTCTACTGAGTTTTCAAGATACAAAAAAAAGCACCGTCTGCTTTTTAAGTCTTCTGTATCCTCTGGTCCTCCCTCTTCCTTATCCCACTGGGTTATTCACTCTCTCTGTCTTGTTCATTCATTCTCTTATGTTTGCTAGTATGCTGTAATTATTTATGTCTGTCACTGGCTCCTCCTTGACTCAAAACTAGGTTTATATTTGTCTTACTACTTTTTGAACCTCGATGCTTATTTTACACAGTTGGGTCTTATTACAGGTTTGAACCCTCAATGCCAAGATTGATATCTTCATAATGTCCGAGTTAAGCCCAAATCTCAGTCTTGTCCTATTTTTCTAAAATTTTGGGCTTTCTCTTATTAATAGAATATGATACTTTAACCTTACACCTATGACCACAAACTGATATTAGATCTATAGTTCTGTTTGTTTTTTTTTTAAGATTTTATTTATTTATTTGACAGAGCAAGAGAGCAGGGGGAGCAGGAGAAGGAGTGGGGAGAAGCAGGCTCCCCGCTGAGCAGGGAGCCCGATGCCGGGCTTGATCCCAGGACCGTGGGATCATGACCTGAGCTGAAGGCAGACGCTTAACCATCTGAGCCACCCAGGTCTATAGTTCTTATCCTCATTATTTAAGAAGTAAGACTCCCCAGCACTATAGGAGTTAAGGGTTACTCTGTTAAACTTGCAGATTTTGAGGCAACAACTAGTTCCTATAACCAAAATTGCTAGTAGAGTTATAAAGTAATTTGGGTATTTCAGCTCTTGGATATCAGTGATTGGTAGATATTTTTACCTTGGCTGCTTTTTGTATGGGACATGATTGTTGCCAACCTGTGTATGTCTTTATATTGTCTGTTTATTGGCTGACGATTTAATAACTTGCTCAGGGTCATTATCTACTAAGCAACAGGCTATAACTCGATTCAGGTCTGTTGTACTCTTGGTTCTGTGCTTTTCCAAATACTATACTGTTTTCTGAATATGACTGCTTATTCAGTGTATTAAAATTGTTAATAGATATTTTATTCATTTTACAAATTGAAGAAGTTAGGTTGTAATGTTTATTCATTCAGTTTTTTCAAAAAAGTTAGAGAATTTGAGATTGTTTGGACGGAGATCATTTAATCCAACTCTCTATTTTAGCATGTGAGGGAGCTGACAACATGCAAGAGTCATTGAATGTCTTGCTCAAGATCATGTGGCTAATTGGTTAAGATTTTCTTTGTTAAGCTAGTTATGCACATTGGTATTATAAAACCATTATTTGAAAGGAATACCAGGTACCTGGTCCTGCCCGCCCCCCAACGGGAAAAAAAAAAAAAAGCCTGGAGTGGCTTTTAGAAAAGTGATGTTGAGGATCTCAGAGTCTTAAGGACATGGCTCAGAGAAAATCCAGACTTTGGATCATGACACATGGAGACGCCTCAGTGCCTTTACTCACATAGTCCCTCGTCTTGGTTTCTTTCCTTCCTTTTTTTCTTTTTAAAAATCTATCCACAGTTACCTAATCTTATGCCTGAGGAAGTTGTTATTAGCATCAGCCTTACCCGTAACCACTTAAGTGCTATCCATAAGCCAACTAATAGAGATACAAAAAAGCATAAAATCTAGTCACTGTCCTGAAGAGGCTTGGTTTATTTGGGAGTGGGAGTCAGTGTTTATTTAATTGCAAGGTAATATGTAAAGATGCCATGAGTGGTACAGCTGTAGGAGCTCAGAAGATTAGATAAGGGTGGACTGAGCTAGTGGTTACAGAAGTTTCTGTGTAGAAAAGATTTGACTTAAGTTAATCTTTTTTTTTTTTTTTTTACGATTTTTATTTTTAAGTAATCTCTACACCCAAGGTGAGGCTTGAACTTAAACCCCAAGATCAAGAGTCAAGAGCTGTACTGACTGAGCCAGCCAGGCATCCCAATTTAAGTTAAAAAAAAAAAAAAATTTTTTTTTTTTTAGAGAAAGCACGAGGGGTGGGGGAGAGGGGCAGAGGGAGAGAGAGCATTTTAAGCAGGCTTCATGCTGGACATGGAGCATGACACAGGACTCAATCGCATGACTGAGATCTTGACCTGAGCAGAAATCAGGAGTCACATGTTTAACCGACTGAGCCACCCAGGTGCCCCTAAGTTAATCTTTAAATAAGGAGTTGGAGTAAAACTCTTAATTAAACTCATTGAAACTCTGGCTATTTTATTTTGTTTTGCTCACTTCCCTATAGTCACAGTAGCCTTCTCTCTGCTTTAGAAGACCTGGAGCATGTTCTTCCACACATACATGTCTCCCTCCCTTACTTCCTTCAAGTCTTAAAATATTACCCCTTCTATGAGGCCTTTACTGGCCCTGTTGTTTAGAATCATAGCAGCCCTTCCACGCATACTCTTCCTATTTCTCTTCCCTGCTTTGTTTCTTTATTTTGTTCTTTCAGCTATCCAACATACTCTATATTGTCTTTCCACTCCTAGTATAATATAAGATCCACGAGGGCAGGGATTTTTACCCATTTTATTCAGTCCTATATACCTGCACCCAGAACAGTACCTATTACAGAGTAGGTGCTCAAATTTTTGTTGAATAAAACAATTGAACTTTAAAGCAGGAATTTGGAAATTATTTGATTTAACGTTTCCTCCTTCCTTTTTTCCTTTCTTCCTTTTTTCCTGGCTGGCTTAGAGGAATAGGAACTTTCTCTTTCATTTTCTAAAAAATTTATGGGACTTCAAAAATATCCTATATTGTAAAGTGCAGAAATTATAAACTGCTCAATGTATTTCTACATGTGTAAACATGTAGTCACCAACCAGATCAAGATCTAGAACACTTCTAGGACCTTAGAAACCTTCCTCACGTTCTCTCCTAGTCAGTATTTCCCCGGAGTCAGTATTTCCCCGAAGTAACCACTCTTCAGACTTCTGTCGCAACAGATTGGTTTTATTTTCCTAAACTTCTGACAAATGGAATCAGCCTGGTTTCCTTTGCTCAGCATTGTGTCTGTAAGATTCATCCATATTTTTTTAAGGTAACAGTAATTCATTCTTTTTCATTGTAGTGTAGTATTCCATTGTTTGAGTACATATGTTTTTCTGTTCTGTTGATACATTGGGCCATTTCCAGTTTTAACTCTTGGGAACAAAGCTGCTGTGAACAACTTTGTACCTGTCTTTTGGTGCACATAAAGATTACTTTCTTGGGGTACCTGGTGGCTCAATCAGTTGAGCATCCAACCCTTGATTTTGGCTCAGATCATGATCCCAGGGTTCTGGGATTGAGTTCTGCATCAGGCTTGCCCAGAGGGAAGTCTGCTTCTCCCTATGCCCCTCCCCCCACTTGTTTGTTTTTTTCTCTCTCTCAAAAATAAGTAAGATCTTAAAAAAGATTAATTTCTTGGCTAAATAACTAGGAGTTAACTTCATCTCCACATATATATATAGACACAATTCTTTTTTTTTTTTTTTTAAAGATTTTATTTATTTATCTGAGACAGAGAGAATGAGAGAGACAGAGAGCACATGAGAGGGGGGAGGGTCAGAGGGAGAAGCAGGCTCCTCGCCGAGCAGGGAGCCCGATGCGGGAGTCGATCCAGGGACTCCAGGATCATGACCTGAGCCGAAGGCAGTCGCTTAACCAACTGAGCCACCCAGGCGCCCGAGAGACACAATTCTTAATACCACATGGTTTTTAGCACATGCTAGATGATCATTAAATGATTGAAGATAAATTAGTAACTAATCATGTACTGTGAGATTATCTCAAACTTATTAAAAATGTTGGAGAACTGTTTCCTTTTTTTTAAGATTTTATTTATTTATTTGAGAGAGGGTGAGAGTGAGCATAAGCAGGGGAGGGGCAGTGGGAGAAGCAGACTCCCTGCTGATCCCAGGACCCTGGGACAACAACCTGAGCCGAAGGCAGCCTCTCAACTGAGTGAGCCACCCAGGTGTCCTTGGAGAACTGTTTCTAGTCCATACTTTTTTCTTTTTTCTGACATAAAGTATGGCTTTATCCAGGCTTTACACATTTCTCTTTCATCTGGGATTGCCTTTTTTTTTTTTTAAAGCCATATTCCTCATTATTTGCTCTCCCTCCTCTAGAAAATGGGAGAAATATGCACAGGAAAGAGAAAGTTCAAATTAATTTCAAGATGTGAATTTCAGAACTGGCTGGCTATTCTTCTTCAATTTTTCAACAATAAAAGTCATTTTTTTCTGACATTTGGTTCTACTGTACATTATATTTTTTCTAACATTCTATACACTTTGAAATCAGTTATACCAATACATTCATAACACAGGTGGAGAAGCTGTGAATCTGTTTTTTATTTTTGTCATGTGTTAGTGATGTTTTGGGGTATGTCAAGCAAGGCTTTCTTTGATGGCCTTAAGTAATTCTAGAAATGGCTTTAGTTGGTGAAGAATGCAAATGAGAGCTACAATAATAGAAGAAAGCTTGAGTAATATTTTTCTAATTCTGGGAAAGTTTACAGTTTTCTTTTGAAGTGATTTCTAAGCTAAGACTTGAAAGATGAGTAGGAAACAAGGTGGATAGGACACCTCAGAGGGAATGAGGTAAAAGAACACTGTAGGTAGGCAACTACATTTGCAGAGAGAGAGCAGGGCAGATTTGGGGATCTGCAGGCAATTCAGGAAGGCTGGAGCAGTGGTTTTCAAGCTATAATGTGCATATGAATCTCCTGGTAGGAGTGGGGCTCATGAATTTGGAGTTCTAACATGCTTACAGATGATGGAAGTGTTGCTGGTTCAAGGATCACACTTTCTTGCAAACTACTGGGTTCAGGTGTAGAAAGCAAGTGAGAAGGAGTAGCGAGTGAAAGCAAGGACCATCCATGAGTCTTTTTTTTTTTTGCCAGGGCATTATTCTTTATTATTATTATTATTATTTTTAAGATTTTATTTATTTGACAGAGAGAGACACAGAGAGAAAGGGAACACAAGCAGGGGGAGTGGGAGAGGGAGAAGCAGGCTTCCGGCTGAGCAGGGAGCCAGATGTGGGGCTCGATCCCAGGACCCTGGGACCATGACCTGAGCCAAAGGCAGACGCTTAACTACTGAGCCACCCAGGCGCCCACCAGGGCATTATTCTTTAATAACAGCAATATGAAAACACAGTTGAGTCTTATAACCAACGGAAGGAATTTGGGCTTAAGGCATTGGTAACCCACTGAAGGGTGCCAGGAGTAATAGTGAACTTGTGATTTAAGTGGGCACTAGTGGTGGAAATAATCTTTAGGGGTATGCTCCAGCTACATTTGAAACATACAGATTAATGTCTGAGAAATGATAATTTACCTATTCATCAATAACTATTGTTTTTCCCAGTAGCAGACTCAGTGCATTTAAAGGATAAGCTTGGTTATATTTATTAATTTAGATGTTATATGTTAGTTTAAGCAGTTCTTTCTTCCAGGGATGTTATTTATCCAATAAGTATTCTTATAATTTTATCTCATGATTACATTATTAACCCTGTCTGATGGGATAATTTTTTTTCCATTTGTGTACTGATATAGTAGTCTGAGGTTTTCTTTTTTTATTGTTTTGATTTAAAAATGAGCTAGCTGGTAGTGCTTATTGTATTGTATGGTAGTGCTTATTGTATGGTAGGAATGATCTTAATGATACATAGTAAAAGTAACTTGGGTTACTCTTCATTGGTTTCCCTAAATGTTATTAATTAGAAGGTTTTGATTTAGTATTTCAACTGTTTAAATACTACATCAGTTTTGCAATATTATAAACTTAAGAATAAAGGTGTGTGTTCATGTTTTATATATTTATATTGTATATAAATAGTTATATATATAACTGTCCCTATATATAACTCTTTATATAAAGAGTTCTAGGTACTCTTTTAAAAACTTGGAGAAAGGCAAAATAAGCTCAGCCCAAATAAAGCATTACTATCATTTTGGTATACATTCTTCCTCCTCCCATGAATACATGAATATATTTATTCATATGTATACTGTTTGTTACCCCACCAAGCATTATATCATGAAGACTTTTCTACTTCATTAAAATTGTTTCAAAATCTAACTTTATTAAAGTAGCACAGTTCTGCTGAATGGGTATATAGTGATTTAACCATTCCCAATTATTAAACATTTTTTTTTCTCTGCTGATAACATTGAAGAAAATCTTTGCATAAGTTCATTCTCCATACTTACTTTCTTAGGATAGGAGTAAAAATGTTCAGCCAAAGGCAAGACCTTAAAAAAAATTAGATATTGCCATTTTGCTTTCTAGAAGGGTCCTGCCAATTTATATGCCAATACTCAGCTTTTCTAATTTGGTAAGCAAAAATAATCTTTCCTTAATTTGTGTTTTTTTTTTTATTATAAGTGAAGTTGAACATTGTAAATTGTTTTTAAAACAATTACATACTAAAATATTTTAAAAATATCTTTAAAAGAATCCCTTATACATTATCTTGTAAGGTAAAATATTTTAACTGGAATTAATGTTTTTTTTTTTCTTTAGATTTTTATTTATTTATTTGTGAGAGAGACAATGAGAGACAGAGAGCATGAGAGGGAGGAGGGTCAGAGGGAGAAGCAGACTCCCCGCTGAGCAGGGAGCCCGATGTGGGACTCGATCCTGGGACTCCAGGATCATGACCTGAGCTGAAGGCAGTCACTTAACCAACTGAGCCACCCAGGCGCCCCATTAATGTTTTCTTTTAAACATTAAAGAAACATAAAGAAAACATAAAGAAAAAACATTTCTTTTTAAAGAAAGAAAGGAAGAATGGATATTTTTATAATTAAATTATTTTTAATAAATAAAAAAATTTAATAAATAAAATTTAATAAATAAAAAAAGAAAGAAAGAAAGAAAGAATGGATATTTTTATAATTAAAATTTAATAAATAGTAAAAAAGAAAGAAAGAAAGAATGGATATTTTTATAATTAAATTATTTTTAATAAATAAAAAAATTATTTTTAATTTAATGGATAAATTAATTTTTTTGAATATTTTTTACAAAAACATATAAAACTCCAGGACCCAAACAGTTGCCTGAATGGCAACCACTGTTAATCACTTTCTTATAGAAATACTTCCAGAGGTATGGCAGATCATGTATGCGTGTATGTGTGTATTTATATGCCAAAACGTTAGACAAATTATGGAGAACATTCATTAAAATAGTGTCTAGTTCAGATGTGGTATTGTGCACTAAATTGTGTACTAAAAATTAGAAAGGGTCTAAAAATGATTAGTATCTGGCTGCTAGCCCAGAAGGAAGAAAAAGCAGGGTCTGGCAGTATTTGGCAGTAATTTTCTATAAGACAAGTGGCCTTAGCTCTTTTTATTATTGGATCGATTCTTTGACAGTAGCACTTCTGTTTATAGTACCAATTCTGTAGTACTGTCCCAAAAAGGAAAGCCAAGTTTCTGAAAATTAGACGGTTGATACCTGAAAGAAACTCTTTAAAGTATAAAATCTATTTGGAGGTATTTAGAGGAAAGACACTTTATTCTTAGGTATTTTAGTATTTCCCTGCTTGACAGTTAAAGTTTTAGCAGAATTTTCATGACTTTGTTGCTTAACATTGAAAGTTTGAGCTTAAATAATTACAAATAAAATTTATCATTTTCCTAAATTCTTATTTACCTAATTCAGAAACCAATCATCCATGATATAAACATATTTTTAAAATGATTTCCATGCTAATGGTACTATATAGTAGTAATTGGTCTCATACATCAAAGATTTTGAGCTTGACTTGAATGTTACTCCTAATTAAGTGATTTGAGCAGTAAGAGTCAGAGGTTTTAATTGGATTCTACAGAGCTTTAATGCTTTAGGCATAAGGATACTTGCTTTTGGGATAGATTTTTTTAAGGCTCTTGTTTCCAAAAATAAAATTTGGGGATGACTGTTGTTTACTGAATACTAACTCTGTGTGGCCCAGGATAAGGGGTATTACGAACGTTCCTGTTTGCTGGAATTCACACCTTCTATTCCAGATTAATCAGGCTGTAAAGGCTGCTAAAGAATTTGTACCTAATAGTGGTTGGTAATATTTGAGGTATTTTAAGAATGAATTTATCAGAGGTAAGAAAGATCATCTTAATTTTTTAAAAATGTTTAATTTTGAAAAACTTATGTATTTTTAGGAGAATTGTAAAGATAGTACAGAGAATTCCCATACACCGTTCACTCAGCTTTCCCTGACATCTTATATAACCATGATAATTTTATCAAAACTAAGGAATACATCCTGATTTTAAAAAGAAAACTCAACAAAAAAAATTTTTTTGAGCCACCTATTGTATGTAAAAGAGCGTTTTAGCTGCTGAAGTATATACAGTGTTGGAAAATAAGTAAAGGTTGCAGATAATAGTAATAAACTGATGAGATAGGTGTCATTCCTGAACCAAATGCTCAGATTTTTTAACATGTGTGTTGTTGGTACTTAAAAAAGAAGGTGCTGATCACTAAGAGCCAGCATGGGTTCCCAGAGAGCAAGTCATGTCATTCTGGCCTAATTTCTTTTCTTATAGGGTAAGTAACCTGGTAGGTACAACAGAAGATACTCTGGCCATAGTATATCTAGAATTACAGCTACATTTATTGGATTTTTAATTTTGTTCTGGGTACTGTAGATTGTCTCATTTAGTGGTGTTTTACAAATGAGGGAAGGGACCCCCAAGGTTATACAGATAGCATTTGACAGCCTTTTATGATATCTTTATAGACAAGTTAGAGAAATGTAGTCTGAATAATTGCATAGATAGGTGGATTTGTGATTGATTAATGGGCTGATGTTAAAATTAAACTGCAGTTCATTCTTAGTGGTGTCCCTCAAGGTGCTGTCTTCCCCCATGTCCTATTTAAAATGTTTATCCATTACAAACTGTGAGGGAGTGCTAGTATGTTATGTGACAGAATCAGGATCCTCCCTCTGTCCTCTCCCTTTATTTTTAATAATTGGAAAGACAGACTGTGTCTAAGAAAATATTTATTATAATAATTTTATATTTGACATGTATGTATTTGCTAGGGACAAACAAAGCCTTGTAATTGATTTTTTTTTTTTTAATCTGCACAATTACAGGGTTGGAGACTTGGAAGGCTAACAGGTGGGTTGTTGTTGTTGTTGTTTTTAAGTAGGTGTGTGCCTGGCTGGGTCTCCTTATTTGTCTGAAGTTGATGAGTCAAAAGTGTATTATAACTGCCCAAAGGCTCATACTCAAAATATTTAATACTTAAATATTTTGAAGCAGGTTGTTTATAACACAGTTGATTATCGTTTTCTACTCTGCATTTAGCTGACTATTCTTCATTCTCTTTGCTGCTTTTTGGTAGACAGTGTATTCAGAGGAGAGTAATCAGAATGAAGCAGTGTCTTGAAACAGATATTTGCAAAATAATTGAAATATTTGAGTTATTCAGCCTGGAAAAAAAAAAAGACTTTAGTGGGCTATATGGTAATGCTTTTTCAAATTGGGTAATTGAGTGATCTTTAATATTCTTCCTGACTTAAGTCTGTGATTCTGTGAAAAGCATGAAGGCTGGGACCTGGAAAAGGATTAAACATCTTTTATATCCCCAGAGGACAGAACTAGGAACAATGAATGAAAGTTAGAGGAAGGGAAATATCGGTACATAATGAAGATGTTTTTAACAATTGAAATGAAAATAGAGTGGACAGTTTCTCATTATGGTGTTAAAGTATGTATTGAATAGCATTTCAACAAGCTATTCTTACTCTCTAAGGACTTTTCCAACTCCTATCTTTTTTTTTTTTAAGATTTTTTTTTAAAGATTTTATTTATTTATTTGACAGAGAGAGCGAGCGAGAGCAGGAACACAAGCGGGGGAGTGGGAGAGAGAGAAGCAGGCTTCCCGCCAAGCAGGGAGCCTGATGCAGGCTCAATACCGGGACCCTGGGATCATGACCTGAGCCAAAGGCAGACACTTAACGACTGAGCTACCCAGGCGCCCCTTAAGATTTTATTTTTAAGTAATCTTTACACTCAACGTGGGGCTTGAACCTACAACCGCGAGATCAAGAGTAACACGCTCCACTGACTGAACCAGCCGGGTGCCCCCAATCTTTTTTTATTTCTTCATTGGTTATAATTCCCCATAGCAAAATTTTCTTGGGTACATCACTTATTCTCAGCACCTTATGGTCTTATATAGTACTAAATTTTAGTAATAACATATTATGTTAGTAATAACAAATTTAAACAACAGCAGAGCATTTTTCACTGTTAGATTGATAAAGGTTAAAAAGTTTGATACAGGGCGCCTGGGTGGCTCAGTTGGTTAAGCGACTGCCTTCGGCTCAGGTCATGATCCTGGAGTCCCGGATCGAGTCCCACATTGGGCTCCCTGCTTAGCGGGGGGTCTGCTTCTCCCTCTGACCCTCCCCCCTCTCATGCTCTCTCTATCTCATTCTCTCTCTCAAATAAATAAATAAAAAAAAAATTAAAAAAAAAGTTTGATACACAACAATAGCAAGGATATATAGAATCACTCATACACTCTAGGCAGGAATGTAAATTTGTGCAGTTTCTTTGGAGGACTTATTAAAATTATAAGTGTTCATACTTTCTGACTCAGTAATTTTAAAGATTTATCTTTGTTTATTATAGTGCCAGAAGCCCTAAGTAATTCTTAATATGGGTTAAATAAATGATTGTACAGCCATACAGTGGAATGTCACACAGCCATAAAAAGAAAGAAAAAAGGAGTACTTTTGCATGAGTTCATCTCTAACACATATTATTGGGTGAAAAAAAAAAGTTGCAGGACAGTATGATATGCTGACATTACTGTAAAAAAGTAAGTTGTGAAAAAAGTCAATTGTGTATTTGTGGGTGTATATGCAAATACATATGCACACATTAATAAACGCATTTATGCTTCTATGTTCATAAACTTCTCTGGAAGGATACACAAGAAAAGAAGTAGTTGCTTAGGGAGACGGGTTAGGAGATTGGAAGTCTGAGATCTCATTAAGACTTTGGTTTGCCTGAGTATACTTTTATGCCACGTGTGTGTGTGTGTAGGTCAAGATTGTATTGTAAAAAATTTTTTTATTTTGAAGTCATTACAGATTCATAGGAGGTTCCAAAGTTAGTATGGAGAGGTCCCACATACCCTTCAGCCAATTTCCCCCAATGGTAACATCTTAGGTAACTATAGTACAATATCAAAACCAAGAAATTGGCATTGGTACAACCCACAGATCTTGTTCAGGTTTCACCAGTTTTACATGTGCTCATTTGTGTGTGTATATAGTTCTTTGAAGTTTTGTTTTTTTTTTTTTAAAGATTTTATTTATTTATTTGACAGAGAGAGACACAGTGAGAGAGGGAACACAAGCAGGGGGAATGGGAGAGGGAGAAGCAGGCTTCCCGCCGAGCAAGAGCCCAATGCCCGCATCATGACCTGAGCCGAAGGCAGACGCCCAACGACTGAGCCACCCAGGCACCCCAGTTCTTTCAAGTTTTATCAGATGTGTAGATTAGTATAATCAACATCACAACTGAGATACAGAACTGTTCTATTACCAAAAAGAACCTTGTGCTATCCCCATCCATCCATCCTATAGTCCCATCCATCCCTCTAACCTCTGGCAAACACTAATCTGTACGCCATTTTTGAACTTTGTCATTTCCAGATGATAAATAAATGGAATAAAAACATATGTAACCTTTGAGACTGCCTTTTTTTTTTTTAGCGTAATTCCCTTGGAATTCATCCAAGTTGTCGCATGTATCAGTAATTCCTTTTTATTGCTGGACAGTATCCCATGGTATGGATGTACCAGAGTTTGTTTTGTTTTGTTTTGTTTTTTATTAACATATAATGTATTATTGGTTTCAGAGGTACAGGTCTGTGTGTACCAGAGTTGTTTTGTTTTTTTTTTTTTTTAAGATTTTATTTATTTATTTGAGACAGAGAGAATGAGAGACAGAGAGCATGAGACGGGGAGGGTCAGAGGGAGAAGCAGACTCCCTGCCGAGCAGGGAGCCCGATGCGGGACTCGATCCCGGGACTCCAGGATCATGACCTGAGCCGAAGGCAGTCGCTTAACCAACTGAGCCACCCAGGCGCCCTGTACCAGAATTTTTTAAATCTTCACCCATTGTTGGACATTTGGGCAGTTTCTAGTTTTGGCTATTACAGATAACAGCTCTTATCAACATTTGTGTGCAAGACATGAGACTTCATTTCTCTGGGATAAATGTCTAGGAGTATGAATTGCTGGGTATTATGGTAAATGTATTTAAGAAAGTGTAAAGTATATTTTAAGAGGCTGCCAACCCATTTTCCAGAGTGGTATATACCATTTTAGATTCCCATCAGCATTATTTGAGAGGCCTAGTTTCTCTCTCTTCCTTGGCATTTGATATTGTCACTATTTTTTACTTTAGGTGTTCTAATAGGTGTGTAGAGGTATCTCTTTATGGTTTTATTTATTTTTATTTTTTTTTAAAGATTTTTTATTTATTTGAGAGAGAGAGCGAGCACAAGCAGGGTGAGGGGCAGAGGGAGAAACAGATTCCCTTCTGAGCAGGGAGCCTGATGCGGGGCTTGATCCTGGGACTCTGGGGTCATGACCGAAGCCGACGGCAGCCGCTTAACGACTGAGCCACCCAGGCGCCCCTCTCTTTACGGTTTTATTTTATTTTATTTTTTTATTTTTAAAGATTTTATTTATTTATTTGACACAGAGAGAGAGCACAAGCAGGAGAAGTAGCAGGCAGAGGGAGAGCGAGAAGCAGGCCTCCTAAGGAGCGGGGAGCCCGATGCAGGACTTGATCCCAGGACCCTGGGATCATGACCTGAGCTGAAGGCAGATGCTTAACCTGACTGTGCCACCCATGCACCCCCTCTTTATGGTTTTAATTTGCATTTCCTTGATGCCTGATGACGTTGAACATACTATTTTTGCCATCTGTATTCTCTTTGGTGAAATGTCTCATGTCGTCTCATTTTTTAATTTTTGTTATTATTTTTTAAGAATTTACTTATTTGAGAGAGTGAGTGAGAGAAAGAGAGAGAGAGAGCACACATGAGCAGGGACAGAGGGAGAGGGAGAAGCAGACTCCTCTGCTGAGCAGGGAACCTGACACTGGGCTCGATCCCAGGGCTTTGGGATCATGACCTGAGCCGAAGACAGATGCTCAACTGAGCCACCCAGGCGCCTGAAAAGACCGAATTTTTAAATTTGTATTATTTTTTTAAAGATTTATTTATGGGGGCGCCTGGGTGGCTCAGTTGGTTAAGCGACTGCCTTCGGCTCAGGTCATGATCCTGGAGTCCCTGGATCGAGTCCCGCATCGGGCTCCCTGCTCAGCAGGGAGTCTGCTTCTCCCTCTGACTCTCCCCCCTTTCATGTGCTCTCTCTCATTCTCTCTCTCAAATAAATAAAATTTAAAAAAAATCTTTAAAAAAAAAAAAAAAGATTTATTTATGTAAGAGAGAGAGCACACAAGCAGGGGGAGGGCAGAGGGAGAGGGAGACAAGCAGATTCCCTGCTGAGCAGGGACCCCAATGTGGGGCTCAATCCCAGGACCCCGAGATCATGACCTGAGCTGAAATCAAGAGTCGGATGCTTAACTGACTGAGCCACCCAGGCGCCCCTGTGTCTTCATATTTAAAGTGTTTCTTATAGGCAGCTTCTAGTTGGATCATGCTTTTTTATCCAGCCTGATAGTATCTATCTTTTAAATAAATAGAGTCTATAGACCATATACAGGCATACTTTGGAGATAGTGTGGGTTCAGTACCATACCACTGCAATAAAGTGAGTATTGCAACAAAGTGTGTCACATGAATTTTTTGGTTTCCCAGTGTGTATAGAAGTTATGTTTACACTATACTGTATACTATGTTAAGTGTGCAATAGCATTATGTCTAAAAGAACAATAAACATACCTTAATTTAAAAATACTTGATTGCTGAACTTGGTAACCATCATCTGAGCTTTCAGTGTTGTAATCACTCTTCACAGATCACCATAACAAATAGAATAATAATTAAAAAGTTTGAAATATTGTGAGAATTACCAAAATGTGACACTGACACATGAAGTGAGGTAATGCTGTTGGGAAAATGGCACTGATGGACTTGTTCAACACAGTGTTGCCACAAACCTTCACTTTGTAAAAAACAGTTATCTGTGAAGTGCAATAAAGTGAAGCACAATAAGATGTATGCCTGTATGCTTGATGTGGTTATTAATGTAGTTGTGTTTGAGTCTGTCATCTTGTTATTTGTTTTGCATTTGTCCTATTCTTTGTTCCTTCTTTTTTCTGTCTTCTTTTGGCTTAGTTGAGTATTTTCTGTGATTCTGTTTTATCACATCAGTTGCCTTACTCGCTGTAACTGCATGTTTGGTTATTTTAGTGGTTGCTTAGGTTTATAGTATATAAACGTTTATAGTATACATCTTTCATTTCACTGCTTTCAAAGATAATGTCATTTTATGTATAGTATTATGAACCATGCAAAAGTATACTTTCATTCTCTTTCCTTAGCGTTTATGCCATTGTTGTGATCCATTTACTTTTACATGTTATAAAACTTCATTACATTGTTATTATTTTTTTCTTTTAGAGAGATTTAAATAATAAAACAAAATCTTAAATATTTACCCTTGAAATGATCATTTCTGGTGTTCTTCCTTTATGTAGATCTGTATTTTTATGTGGATTTTCCTTCTGGCTAAAGAATTTCTTTTAACATTTAAAAAATGTAGCTCTGCTTGTGATGAAGTCCTTCTACTTTTCCTGTCTAACATTTCCATTTAAAAAAAATCTTCCATGTCGAATGCAGTTATAATGACTATTTTCATATCCTCATATGCTAATTCTAATATTTGTGTCATTTCTGAGTCTTGTGGTAAAATTTGCATAACATAAAATTTAAGATTTTTAAGTGCAGCCATTGCCACTATCTATTTCTGGAACATTTTATCACCACAGTTTTAAGTCTTCCAGCCTATGAACATGTGATGGATGTCTTTCCATTGATTTAGGTCTTCTTTAATTCTTTCAGCAGTCTTTTGTCCCTTGCGTTGTACATGTCTTGTACTTCCTTGGTTAAATTTCTTCCTAAGTGTTTTATTCTTTTTGATGCTATTGCAAGTGACATTGTTTTCTTAATTTCCTTTTCAGATTGTTCTTTGCTAATGTGTAGAAATACAACTGATTTTTATGTGTTGATCTTACACTCTACAACTTTACTGAATTTTATTAGCTCTAATAATTTTTCTTGCAGAGTCTTTAGGATTTTCTGTGTATGTAGTTTTACTTCTTTCTTTCCAGTTTGGTTGCCTTTTATATATTTTGCCCTGCCTCATTGCTCTGGCTGGAATTTCTGGTACAGTGTTTGAATAATAGTGGTGAAAGTGAGCATCCTTATCTTGTTCTTGATCTTACGGAGAAAGCTCTTTTTTTTCCCCCCCTAGTTTGCTGAGCGTTTTTTTTTTTTTAATTGTGAAAGGGTGTTGGATTTTGTCATGCCTTTTTTCCATTAATTGAGATGATCATGTTTCCCCCCCTTCATTATATTAATAGGGTGTATTACATTGATTTATTTTCATATGTTGAACTACCTTTGCAATCTTGGAATAAATACTACTTGCTCAAAGCATATAGTCTTTTTAATGTGCTGCTGGATTAAGTTTACTAGTATTTTGTTGAAGATTTTTGCATCTCTGTTTAAAAGGGATATTCATCGATAGTTTTCTTGTGGTATCTTTGTCTGGCTTTGGTATCAAGGCAATGTTTGTGTCTTAAAATGAGTTCGGAAGTGTTCCTTCAGTTTTTTTTTTGCTAGAGTTTGAAAAGGATTGGTGTTAATTCTTTGTTGGGAGGTTTTTGATTACTCATTCAGTCTCTTGTTATAGATCAGCAGATCATGTCTTTTAGGAATTTGTCCATTTCATCTAGGTTATCTAATCTTTTGGCATTCAGTTGTTCATAGTATTCTTTTATGATCCTTTTTATTTCTTTGAGGTCAGTAGTGTCCCACGTTCATTTCTAATTTTAGTAGTTTGAGTCTTCTCTGTTATTTTCTTAGTCTAGCTAAAAGTTTGTCATTTTTATCTTTTCAACTACCAACTTTTGGTTTCATTGATTCTCTTTGTTGTCTTTCTATTCTCTGTTTAATTTACCTGGACTCTAATCTTTATTATTTCCTTTCTTTCACTAGTTTGCTCTTCTTTTTCTAGTTCCTTAAGGTGTAAAGTTAGATTAATGACTTGAAAACTCTTTTTTTTTTACTATAGATATTTGCGATAAATATAAATTAGTTGCCTGAGTCTGTTTAAGAGTTTGTTGTTTAATTTCCACATATCTATAGTTCTCCAGTTTTCCTTCTGTTATTAAGTTCTAATTTTATTCTGTTGTGTTCAGAGAATATACTTTGTATGATTTCAGTCTTTTAAATTTATTAAGACTTATTTTTGTATGTAGCCTTACCTATGGTTTATCTTGAAAGTGTTCATATGTGGGGCGCCTGGGTGACTCAGTCGGTTAAGCGTTTGCTTTCGGCTCAGGTCATGATCCCAGAGTCCTGGGATTGAGCCCCTCGTCCAGCACTCTGCTCAGCAGGGAGACTGCTTCTCCCTCTCTCTCTGCCTGATGCTCCCCCTGCTTGTGCTCTCTCTCTGTGTCAAATAAATAAAATCTTAAAAAAAAATAAAAATGTTCATGTGGACTTGAGAAGAATATTCCAGAATGCCCTGTTTTGCTGTTGCGTGGAATGTTCTGTATATATCTGCTAGGTCTAGTTAGCTTATACTGTTGCTTAAGTCTTCTATTTCCTTGCTGATTACCTGCCTGGTTTTTCTGCTGAAAGTGGGATATTGAAGTATCCAGCTATTACTATAGAATGCTTCTCCCATCAGTTCTGTCAGTTTTTGCTTTATATATTTTGAGGACCTGTTGTTAGGTGCATATGTTTATATGTGATATATTTTCATGCTGGATTTACCTTTTATTGATGTATAATGTCCTCCTTTGTCTCTTATAACTATTTTTGACTTAAAGAGTATTTTGTCTGGGGTGCCTTGGTGACTCAGTCAGTTAAGTATCCAACTCTTGGTTTCAGCTCAGGTCATGATCTCCGGGTCGGGAGATGGAGCTCTGAGTGGGGCTCTGTGCTCAGCCTGGAGTCTGCTTGGGATTCTCTCTCTCCCTCTCCCCCTCTCCACTGCCCCTCCCCCTACTAGTTCTCTCTTGCTTGCATTCTTTCTCTCAAATAAATTTTAAAAAATTAAATCTTATTTTGTCTGATTAAATATAACCACTTTAGCTCTCTCTTGGTTACCGTTTGTAAGGAATGTCTTTGTTCATTTTTTTGCTTTTAGCCTCTGAATCTTTGGATCCAGAATGAGTCTCTTATAGACAGCATAGTTCAGTCATCTTTTAAAATCCTTTCTACCTATCTCTGTTGTTTTTTTTTTTTAAGATTTTATTCATTTATTTATTTGACCGGGGTGGGGGGAGTGCATACACAAGCAGGGTGAGCAGCAGAGGGAGAGGGAGAAGCAGACTCTCTGTTGAGCAGGGAACCCGATGTCGGGACTCAATCCCAGGACCCTGGGATCATGACCTGAGCCTAAGGCAGACACTTAAATGACTGTGCCACCCAGCCATCCCCAATCTCTGCTTTTTAATTGAAGAACTAAACTGTTTATATTTAAAGTAACTACTTACAGGTAAGGACTTTTTAATAAAAATATATATCCCTTTTGTTCTCCAGTTCCTCCATTACTGCCTTCCTCTGTGTTTATTTTTTCTAGTGTACTATTTTGATTCCCTTCCATTGGGAAGCCATGGTAAGGGAGAGCCAAGTGGTGGTTAGAGCAAGAATCATTTTAGCCAGTTGAAGGGGTGAAGAACATCCCAAGGAGAGAGAGAATATCATAAATAGAGACATAGAAGGTACCTGGTGTTGTAGAACAGCAGAAATTGCCATGTAGTTTAGAATTTAAGTGTATCCCTGTTTAATATTGTCAAAGAACAAAATCCGGCTGAGTAAATTTGAAGATCTAATTGGCTTTATTAAGTGATTTATGAATTGGGCAACATCTCATCTAGCAAGTAGAGGGGAGCTCCGAGGGTCTGTACAAACTGGAAGTTTTTTATAGGACGGAGGGTGGGGCAAGAAGGTTATTAGTGAAAGAAAAGAAAGGATTGTTCCAGGCAAGTTCATCTTCCCTCAGGTAGAAGGGCAAGGGGTATTATTAGGTGGATTTCCTCATCTTTCTTTAGGGGATGGAGAGGGCTCATGTGACAGATTACCTGCTGGTGCTTATCAAAAAATTCCTGATGGGGGCGCCTGGGTGGCTCAATCGTTAAGCATCTGCCTTCAGCTCAGGTCATGATCCCAGGGTCCTGGGATCAAGCCCCGCATCGGGCTCCCTGCTCCGCAGGAAGCCTGCTTCTCGTCTCCCACTCTCCCTGCTTGTGTTGCCTCTCTCGCTGTGTCTCTCTCTGTCAAATAAATAAATAAAAAATCTTTCTAAAAAAAAAAAATTCCTGATGGACAGGTTAAGACTTAATTTCTTTGGGAGGTTGAAACTGCAGTTAGGTTAGGTGTTAAAACCCTGGTTTGGTTACTTGCCTTGCCCAAGTGATGCCATTTTGGGCCTGTGGTTTTCTTTTCTTTTCTTTTTTTTTTTTTTAAAAGATTTTATTTATTTATTCATGAGAGACAGAGAGAGAGAGAGAGAGGCAGAGGGAGAAGCAGGCTCCCAAGGAGCAGAGAGCCCGATGCGGGACTCGATCCCAGGACCCTGGGATCATGACCTGAGCCGAAGGCAGACGCCTAACCATCTGAGCGCACCCAGGCGCCCATGTGGTTTTCTTTTTAACAGTGTTTTTGTAGACTTACTCCTTTTAGTAGCACTTAGAATTAATAAGCATTTTCTGTGTTTTGGCATCCAGAAATTTTTCATAAAAATGAATGTCAGACCCAAGACTGAAATCAGTAGTTGGTTTAATATTTCCCAAGACTGATCCTGAACCATTAACAATGATTTTTGTTGCAGCTTCCCAAACACCTCCTCAATTTAGTTGTAGCTGTTGGGCATACAGTGCAAAATAATGACACCTCTCCCCCTCATGGACTCTGCCTCCCTCCAAATCTTCCAGGAATATCCAAGTCAGAGAAAATGTTAATTATAAAATTATTGATTTTATTAATTAAACTTTTTATTAATTAAAAATTGTAAAAATTTTAATTATAAAAATAAGCATAGAGTTCCATTTCTTTTTGAAAATTCTATATTTTATATTACTGCATCTAAATTACCTGCTAATAGAATAAGTGTTCTTAAATCTTTTTTTTTTTTTTAAAGATTTTATTTATTTTTTAGAGCACGAGCGAGAGAGAAACAGCATGAGAGGGGTGAGGGTCAGAGGGAGAAGCAGGCTCCCCGCTGAGCCGGGAGCCCGATGTGGGACTCGATCCCAGGACCCTGGGATCATGACCTGAGCCGAAGGCAGACGCTTAACCATCTGAGCCACCCAGGCGCCCTGTTCTTAAATCTTTTTAAAAATTCAGGAGCTCATTTTAGTTCTTAGGCACCTTTTGTAATTCATCAGCTAGATGTATTATCTCAGTGTCTGTTTCAGTTAGGCTTGTTTCGGCTGTGAGTATCAAAGGCCCATTTCAAACACCTTACACAACAAGGAAGTTTTTTGGCTTAGTATAACTGGAAGTCTTAAAGGACAGTGGTCTTCAGGATTAGTTCATCACTACCTTACTGAAGACACGGAGAATTCAGATTCTTTAGGCTCCATAATACTGGCTTTATGCCAAGGCAAGACTTTCTCTGTAGTTGTATGATGGTTGCCAGGAAGGAACCATATGTTCTACAAGGAAGAAAAGTCTGGCATCTGTAGAGGCTGCTTTTAGGCAACAAGTTTAAGCAAAGGGCCCACAGTGACCACTGAGCTAAATGCTAACAGGCATTGCAAACAGGCTCATTAAGCGACCCACCTCAAAATAACCATAGGCCCTAACTGACCAGTACAGCCAGGCACAGTTCCCAAGTTTACAAAACAAAGGGAAAATTCTGTATGTCCCCACACTCCCTCACTCTGCCCTATAACTGTGGCCCCTTACCACTGCCTCCTCACAGACAAGCTCTCTGTTGCTGTCCTGCCTGCTGCTCCCTTGAATTCAGTAAACTTTCATCTCCTTTGTTCTGCCTTGGGTGAATTCTTTATCACCCAAGCCACTGGCCTCCACCCAATCAGAGCGCCCTGTGTTTGGTGCCCCCCCCCCCATCCAGTGGGACACCCCACAGCTTCCTCTGGACAGAAAGGACAAACTTAACCAGAAGCTACCAGAGAACTTGTCTTCATGTATCATTGGCATGATTCCTCCCCATTTCTGAATTTCTGTCAGTGAGGATGGGGACAAGCCCACCCTTGAGCTGAAGTCAGTTTTCCTTGTTGCTGCCACTTAGAGTTGTGGAATGGATATTGGAGCAGTCACAGTGTCTGCTTTGGTTGTGTCCTAGTGCTCTGAGGTTTCTGTTAGACTTTTATAATGAGTCGAAATATGCTTAGTCATATTTTATTGATTTAATTGCCCATGTTCAGAGCTTTCTATCATAGAAAGCAATACAGCAATTATTAAGCATTCCTTTCTTTAAAAAGAGAATGTTGAAATAGTGAAAAGATTGTGGAGATAGTTGGCAAATTTGAATCTGTATCTCTTGTAACCAATAATTTTTAACCTCTTTCACCTCCAGATAATTGATTTAGCTGTCATTTACATAGAGACTTTAGTGATTTGATTTGTGTCTCCTTTCTGTCTTCAAAAATTGCCTGGAGCATTGTGATAAAGTAGAAAGTGAGTTGGGTTATGATTAGGGTTCTAATTCTAGCTTCACTGCTTTCCAGTTATGTGTGATCATGGGCAAATCACTTCATCTCTCAGACCTTCAACTGTCTTCTTTATAAGATGAAATATCTTCTCGCCAAGTTGTTCTTACGGGAGTCAAAATGATGTGAAAGAAATGTGAGAAGTGTAGAGTAACACAATTTTAAATTGTCTTAATTTTTACACTAATTAAAGAGTGGGCATTTAAAGGGAGAAAATGTAAATAACAGGAGATTCTGGTCCTAAAAAATAAATAATTGATCTTAGATTTTGAGTATTCAGGATCTATCAGTAGAAGATAAGGGTGTGTGCAGCTTTTTTGAAATTAGATGCTCAATGAGTAAAAGATGTTTTGTAATGAGTAAAAGCTGTTTGAATGCTTGATTCTAGTAAGTGTATCCTAGTAGCAACTTTTCAGGTATTCCCTACAATTTTTTTACTTCAAATTTTTGCCTTGGTTAAAGCTGTTTTTGAAGATAGCAGCCGTAGAGTAAATGTAAGCTGTAGTGCTTTATGTGGCTTGCAGGGTATGATGGATGCATTTATTTATTTATTCCAGTTATTGACTGTTTCCTCAAATGCATTTTTCCTTTCTTGGGACATTATTCTTTTTTTTTTTTTTTTAAGATTTTATTTATTCATTTGAGACACAGAGATACAGAGAGAGACAGCATGAGCAGGGAGAGAGGCAGAGGGAGAGGGAGAAGCAGGCTCCCCGCTGAGCCGGGAGCCCGATGCGGGGCTCGATGCGGGGCTCGATGCGGGGCTCGATCCCAGGACCCCGGGATCATGACCTGAGCCGAAGGCAGACGCTTAACCATCTGAGCCACCCAGGCGCCCTGGGACATTATTCTTTTGAAGAACCCTAAGGTCTCCCACAGAAATATGGGTGGAGTTTGATTGTTATTGGCAAAGGAGATTTGCATTTCATTGCTTAGAACTCTGAAAAGCAAAAGTTCCTATTTGGAATTGAATGAAATTAAGATGATGGTGAGGAATTTGATTTTTAAAATACTATTTAATATATTCCTCATGTCTTAGGTTAATGTACAAGTGGAATCTGAATATTTTTTTTTTAAGTTTTTTTTTTTTTTTAAAGGTTTTATTTATTTGACAGAGAGAAAGACAGCCAGAGAGGGAACACAAGCAGGGGGAGTGGGAGAGGGAGAAGCAGGCTTCCCGCGGAGCAGGGAGCCTGATGTGGGGCTCGATCCCAGGACTCTGGGATCATGACCTGAGCCGAAGGCAGACGCTTAACGACTGAGCCACCCAGGCGCCCCGTGAATATGTTTTAATAAGCTATGTTAAATATAGTTTCTCTCTGTATTTTATTACAATAAAATGTGAAACAAAACATAGATGCTTTTTTTTAATGAATTATCATTATTTGTTTTATTTATTTATTTTTTAAAGATTTTATCTATTTCACAGAGAGAGACACAGCGAGAGAGGGAGCACAAGCAGGGGGAGTGGGAGAGGGAGAAGCAGGCTTCCCGCTGAGCAGGGAGCCTGATGCGGGGCTCAATCCCAGGACCCTGGGATCATGACCTGAGCTGAAGGCAGATGCTTAACGACTGAGCCACCCAGGCGCCCCAAAACATAGATGCTTCTTGAATTGACATCATTTATCTTTTTGTTTTGACCTAGTTGCTGCTGTCATGTTGGATTTGGGGCAATCTCTTTTCTAAATGAGAAGACCAGTTCTGCAATTTGCCTTTTTCTTTTATATGAGAAATACTTTTTATAGATTTTGAAAGGAAAAGGGAACTAACGTATGTTGACTTTGTTACTAGGTACAAGCATACCAAGTACCTAACAGTTATGCACTTTATTCTTCCTTCAACCTGATGGGAGAGTATTAGTGTCCCCATTTTATAAAAGAAAACATTGAAATTTAAAGACTAAGTAACCTCAAAATTACTGCCACCGAGGAATCAATCACACTCTCCCTCCCTGTATCACTCCTCCCTTCATTACATTTCTCATACTGCTTTCATGTAATTATTACATTTTTTCTTTGAGGAAGATTTTATTCTTCTTGCAAATGAAGAAAAGTGTTAACATGAGTGTATAAAGAATAAGAAAATGAGAACATATATTCTACATTAAAAGATAGAATCTTATATAAAGGTTTTTTTTTAACAATTCATTTTCAACTGGTAAACCAATTTTGTTTTTTTCATAAAAATACCATTGGTCATGATGCATTATACTTTTTGTGTATTGTTGCCTTTTGTTTACAGAAATGTTAAGAATTTTTGTGTCTAGGGCGCCTGGGTGGCTCAGATGGCTGAGCGTCTGCCTTCGGCTCAGGTCATGATCTCCAGGTCCAGGGATCGAGTCCCGCATTGGGCTCCCACCTCGGCGGGGAGTCTGCTTCTCCTTCTCCCTCCGCCTCTCCCCCTACTTGTGCTCTGTCTCTCTCTCTCTCAAATGAATAAATAAATAAATAATTAAAAAAAAATTTTTGTGTCTATATTCATGAGAGATTTGGTCTGTAGTTTTCTTAGAATGCCTTTGGTTTTGGTATCAGGACAGTGCTGGCCTTGTAGAACGAGTTGAGAAGTATTCCCTCCTTCCTCTTCAATTTTCTGGATGTTTTTTAGGTTTGGTATTATTTCTTCCTTATATTTTAGGTGGAATTCACAAATGAAGCCAGTTGGGCCTGGAGTTCTGTCTATGGAAAGATTTTAAACTACAATTTCATTTTCTTTAACTGATAACAGGATTATTCTATTTATTTCTTAAGTGAGCTTTGGTAGTTTGTCTTTCAAGGAATTTATCTATTTCATCTGAGTTGTAAAATTTATTGACATAGAATTATTCGTAACATTTCCTTTTTCTTTCTTTCTCTCCCTCCCTATTTCTCTTTCTTTCTTTCTCCTTTCTTTCTTTCTTTCTTTCTTTCTTCCTTTCTTTCATTCATTCATTCATTCACAGAGAGAGAGACACACACACAGTGAGAGAGACACACACACAGTGAGAGAGGGAACACAAGCAGGGGGAGTGGGAGAGGGAGAAGCAGACTTCCCGGAGAGCAGGGAGCCCAATGCAGGGCTGGAGCCCAATGCAGGGCTCGATCCCAGGATCCTGGGATCATGACCTGAGCTGAAGGCAGACGCTTAACGACTGAGCCACCCAGGTGCCCCCATTTATTTATTTATTAAAGATTTTATTCATTATTTGAGAGAGAGAGCACAAGCAGGGGGGAGCGGCAGGGAGAGGGAGAAGCAGGCTCTCCACAGAGCAGGGGGAGCCTGATCTGGGACTCAATCCCAGGACCCTGGGATCATGACCCAAGCCGAAGGCAGTCCCTCAACCAACTGAGCCACCCAGGTGCCCTCCCTTATTTTTTTGATGTCTATAATTTCTCTCTCCTATTTCTGATATTGGTGTTTTGCCTCTTTTCCTTTTTTCCTCCTGATTAGTCTGGCTAGAAGTTTTTCAGTTTTACTTATATCAAAGAACCACTTTTGGTTTCATGGACTTAAAAATTTCTTTTAAAACAGACTTTTTTAGAGCAGTTTTAGGTTCCCAGCAAAGTTGAGTAGAAAGTGCAGATTTTTCTATATACCCCTGCTCTCACACATGCACAGCGTCTCCCACCACTAACACTCGAATCTACATTGACGCATCATTATCACCCAAAGTCCATAGTTTACCTTAGGATTCACTTTTGGTGTTGTGTGGGTTTGGACACATGTGAATACTCATGTATTCACCATTATAGCATCATATAGAGTAGTTTGCCCTAAAAATTGTGTGCTCCGCCTGTTCATTTCTCCCTCCCCCAACTCCTGGCATAGTTTTGCCTTTTCCAGAATGTCATATGGTATATAGCTTTTTCACATTGGTTTCCTTCACTTAGTAATATGCATTTAAGTTTCCTCCATGTCTTTTCATGGCTTGATAGCTCTTTTTAAAACCCTGAATAATATTCCATTCTGTGAATGTTCCACAGTTTATCCATTCAGCTCCTGAAGGACATCTTGGTTGCTTGCAAGTTTTGTTTATTTTGTTTAAAGATTTTATTCACTTACTACAAAAAAAATTTTTATTCGCTTATTAGAGAGTGCATACGAGCTGGTGGGGGAGGGAGAGGCAGACTCCCCACTGAGCAGGGAGCCCGATGTGGGGCTCCATCTCAGGACCCTGAGATCATGACTTGAGCTGAAGGCAGACGCTTAACTGACTGAACCACCCAGGCACCCCTCAAGTTTTGACAATTATAAATAAGGCTTATATAAATATTAATGTCTAGGTTTTTGTGTAGAGATACGTTTTCAAATCATTTGGGTCAATACCAAGGAGTATGAATGCTGGATTGTATAAGAATATGTTTCGTGTTATAAGACACTGCCAGACTGTCTTCCAAAGTGTCCTTACCATTTTGCATTTTACTAATCTCAAAAAATTAGCTTTTGGTCTTACTGACTTTTTTCCCCACCTGTTTTCTGTTTTGTTGTCCTAACCTTTTATTCTCCTTACCTGCCCCCCCATCTTCTGCTTGCTTTTTTTTTTTTTTTTCTTTTACAGAAAAGGAGAGAACACTTAATTTACTGTTTAGGTTTATTTTGCTCTTCTCTTACTAATTTCTTAAGGTGGAAGCTTAGGTCATTGATTTCATGCTTTTTTAAGATAGAGTGTCATTTAGTTTCTAGATGTTTGGGGATTTTAAAGATGTTCAGATTTTAATTTCTAATTTAATTCCATTGTAAT
The DNA here is from genome assembly GCF_002201575.2 of Neomonachus schauinslandi. NCBI lineage: Eukaryota > Metazoa > Chordata > Mammalia > Carnivora > Phocidae > Neomonachus > Neomonachus schauinslandi. Next base: position 107,178,027 of record NC_058411.1, read on the forward strand.
AATAGAATATATTTTTTATGACTTAAAACTCCTAAAATTTATTGAGAATGGTTTTATGGCTCAGAATGTGGACTCTTGGGTAATGGTTCTCTGTGTACTTGAAAGTAATGTATATTCCGCTGTTGATGGAATGTTCTTTAAATTCAGTTAGATCAAGTTGGTTGATAGTATTGTTCAAGTCTGCTATATCCTTACTCATTTTCTGTGTACTTGTTCTATCACATATTGAGACAGTAGTGTTGAAATCATGGACAATAATTGTGGATTTGTCTATACTTCCTTGCAATTCTATCAGTTTTTGCTTTATGTATTTTAAAGCTCTATAGTTTAGAATTCTTACATCTTCATGATTAAATCGATTCCTTTACATTATGAAATGACCCTATTTATCTTTGGTAATAGTTTTAGCTATGAAATATACTTTACCTGATACTAAGATAGCTATTCTAGCTCTTTATTGATTAGTGGTAACCTGGTATATTTTTATAATCCTTTAATTTTAACCTTTTTGTTTTTTTATATTTGAAGTGGATTTCTTTTTAGACAACATCTTACACAATATGATAATCTCTTCCTTTCAGTCAGGTGTTATATAATGTGATTGGGCTTGTGTCTGCCATCTTACTATTTGTTTCCTTTGTCCCGTCTCTTTGCTTTTTTCACTCTTACCTTCTTTTAAATTGAGTACATTTTAGTATTTGATTTTATCTCCACTATTGCCTTATGAACTGCAACTCTTTTTCTTTTTTTCTTTTTCGGTGGTTGACATGGTTATAATAAGCACCTTTAACTTATCACAGTCTTCCTACAAATAATAATCTACCACTTCATGTATAATGTATGACTTAAACACAGTGTATTTTTTCCCTTATTCCATCACTTTTCCAAATGTTGTCATGTTTTACTTATATATATTTTATAAACCCCATACTAGATTATTATTCTTTTAAAATAAGAAGGAAAATCTATTTTATATTTATTCACATATTTACTCATTTTAGTGCTCTTCATTCCTTTGTATAGATTTATGTTTTTGTTTATCATCATTTTTCTTCTGCAGACATTCTTTCTCAGAGTTTTTTAATGTACAAGTCTCCTGGTAACAAATTCTCTCAGCTTTTATTTGTCTAAAAAGTATTTTATCAACATTTCAGAAAGATATTTTTTCCAGTACTGACTTTTAGTCTGTTAAGAGTCTCCAGGACTGCCTTCAGGTTTGGTGGTTCACTAGGAGAATTCTCAGGACTGGATATATAGTTGTACTCATGATTTATTACAGTGAAAGGATGCAAAGCCAAATTAGCAAAGGGAAAAGGTGCATGAGTAAAGCCTGGAGAAAACAAAGCACAAACTTCCAAGAGTCTTCTCCCAGTGGAGTCACACGGGGCATGTTTAATTCTCTTAACAATGAATTGTGACAGCACATAAAAATGTTGTCTAACAGGGAAGCCCATTAGAGACTCAGTGTCTGAAGTTTTTATTGAGAGTTGGTCACATGAGCATCCTCTGCCTAGCATGCACCAAAATACCAGTCTCCCAGAAGGAAAGCAGGTGTTTACCATCAGTCATACTGTTTACACAAACACTGTAGGTACAGTAAACCACCTGTATTAGTTAGGGAATGTTTTCTAAGGATAGCAGTCTTGAGCTTGCTATGTTAACTCTCTTCTGCATAGTAGGTCACCTTGCTTTTACCTTTTTGCACTTTAAAGATTTTATTTTGTTGTCTTCTGGCTTGGATACCTTCTGAGGAGAAATTTGTGGCGATTCTTGTCTTTGTTCCATTGTATGTAGTGTACCTTTTTTCCTCCAGCTGCTTTTAAGATCTTTCATCACTGTTTTCAGTAATTGGTTTATGATGTACTTTATGTGTACGTGTGAATGTGTATTTGTGTTTATCCTGTGTGGGATTCCTTGGACTTCTTGGACCTGTAAATTTGAGGTATTCAACAAATTGAAATTTTCTCAGCCATTATTTTTAACAACACTGCTCCACCTCTTTTGTTTTCATGCTTCAGTTAAACATATGTTAGACTGCTGGTACTGTCCCACAGGTCACTGAGTCTGTTCATTTGGGGAAGGGGAACATCTTTGTTCCCCCTCTCTCTCCTTTTTTGAGTAGTTTTATTCTTCAGTCTCCAGGTTTACTTCTGCAGTGGTTTACTATAAATCCCTTCCAGTTATATTTTTATTTCAGATATTATATTTTTCATTTCATTATATTTCATTTTCAAGAAGTTCCATTTGACTTGTTTTTATAGGTTTCCTTGTCTCATTATATTCAGATATTCTATCATGTTGTTGAGCAAATATATTTATTTTAGCTGCTCTGATGTCTTCATCTCCTGATTTGCTCATCTCTTTCATTTCTGGTTCTGTTAATATTGCTATGGTTTTCTAGTTCATGGGTCACATTTTATTGCTTATTCATAAACCTATTTTTATGCTGTATTTTATAATTTTTGATTATTGTATGCTTATCATTGTTTTATGTTGTTTGCTGGATTTTGTTGTATTACATTAAAGAATGTCAGAATTTTTATGGTAAACTGCTAAATTACTTGCAGGTAAGTTTGGTCCTTTCATGGCTTGTTTTTAAGCAGTTTCAGGGCAAACCCAGAATTGCCTTTACGGCAAGACTAACTTATTTTTTTATTTTTATTTTTTTTTAAGTATTTTATTTACTTGAGAGAGAGAGCAGAGAGGGAGAAGCAGACCCCCACTGAGCAGAGAGCCCGATGCAGGGCCGATCCCAGGACCCTGGGATCATGACCTGAGCTGAAGGCAGATGCTTAACCGATCTTGTGTGCGGAGAATAACCATTAATCTCATTTTACTACTGCTTTGGATACTGAGTTTTCTTTACTCGATTTTATTGACTTCTTGGGCTTTTTCTCATTTCTTTTGTGAGAATGTTATCACATTTGTACCATCTGCAAAAAGCATTTTATAATAGGTTGGAATGTGAAAATATCCAATGCTGAAGGAAGACGCTTTTGCAGTCAAGTTTTGTAGACTTAGGCAGTGGTACCTTTCTTTCATCACTGGGTGAGGTGTGATAGAAAACAGTAGACTTGGATTGGAAAGAACTTGGTTACAGTCCAGGTTGAACCACTTATATAGCTTTGTGCCCCTGAGCAAGTCAGTTAATCTCTTTAAGACTCAATTTTTTTCCATCTATAAAGTGTGTGTTAAGTATGTGGGAGGTGGGTGAGGGTGTGATAATAGCTGCTTGCTTATTGTACGTATCAGTATAAAGATCATAAAGATGTGAAAGCATTTTAGAAAATGTAAAACATTATACAAATACAAATATAAAAATATAGTTATAAAATTTTATCTCAGCTCAGTCAAGTCCTGTTCATTGAGAATCTGTTAATTTCATCTAAATAGTTCATTTCTTTTATCACTGATAGTTTAGAAAAAGGAAAATGTAGGTCGGAGTTTAGATGGAAAATACATGATATTGTATTATGCAAAGGTTATAAATTACCAATGAAAAAATTTATAAAATCTTAAAGTTTTTTTTGTACTAGTAAAATTTGATTGAAATGTTTACTTCTCCTCTACTCCTAGACTTTGCAAATTCTTAACAGTTATATTCTGTGAAATATTGTGTGTGGATTTTCCACTTTGGATTATCTATAGAAAGAAATTTTTTTTAAAGATTTTTATTTATTTGAGAGAGAGAGAGGGAGAGTACAAGTGGAGGGAAGAGGGAGAGGGAGAAGCAGGCTCCCCACTGAGCAGGGGCTTGATCCCATGGTCCCGGGATTATGACCTGAGCCAAAGGCAGACGCTTAACCTACTGAGCCTCCATAGGTTCCCTTATGGAAAATTATTTTTAAAAATCAATCTGGGGAGTGCATTCCATTGAGCGTCCAACTCTTGCTTTTGGCTCAGGTCGTGATCTCGGGGTCGTGAGATGGAGCCCTGACTCAGTCTCCATGGTTGGTGCAGAGTCTGCTTGAGATTCCCGTTTCCCTCTGCCCTCCCTCCCTCTCTCTCTTTCTCTCTCTCTCTCTCAAATCAATAAATCTTAAAAAAAAAAATCAATCTGGGTTCTCCTTGTTTAAGATGATTCTGCACTATTCCCCATATAATTATTATGCATCCAAGGGAATGCAAGGGAATGTGAGCCCAATATGAATATAATTAGGGACTTAAATCTGCCAGAACTTAAATCATAATGATTGAAATATGGATGTAATATTTTGGTACCTTTGAAATTATTCAGATTATTCCCCTAACGATATTAGAATGGATCAGTGGGAGAATCCCCTTGGTTGGTTCATTCATTCATTGAACAAAAATATTAATATAGTGCCCACTATTGTCAGGCACTGTTCTAGAGCAGTGTACAACAGTAAAGAAAATAGACAAAAATTCCTGTTCTTGTGGAGCTTACATTCTAGTGAAGGGAGACAGAAAATAACAGATGAGATACATAGTATGCCAGATAACAATAGGTACTGTAGAGAAAGATAAGAGATGGAAAGGGGATGGGGAATATTGGGAGGCATGGGGATTGGAGGAGGGCAGGCCAGAGAAAGAAGGGAACGATTGAACAAAGACATGAAGGAGCATTCTATACAAAAAGCTGTCTCAGGGAAGAGTATTCCTGTTCCAAGGTAAAAGCAAGTTCAGTGGCCCTAAGGAAAGTGTGCCTCGTGTGTTCGAGGAACAGGGAGGAGGCCAATGTGACTGAGTAGAGTGAGCCTAGGAGAGAATATTAGATGAGGTCAGAGAAGTAATGGCAAGCTAGTTAATTGAACTTAGGGGGGACTTTCCCTTTTAATCTGAAAAAAGGAGGCCATTAGACAGTTTTGAGCAGAGTGATCACATGGCCTTTTTTTTTTTTTTAATTATCACCAGTGGTGGGCGAGTGGGGGGTTTGAGGCAGAAATAGATCATTTAGGAGACTGTAGCAGTGGAGATGATGAAAAATGGTTGGATTCTATTTTAAAAGTGAAGTCAACAGGTTTTGCTGATAGGTAATAAGAGGGACAGGGAAAGCAGGGCTAACAGTAGGTGTTTTGGCCTAAGCTATGAGAAGCTTATAGTTACCATTTACTAAGATGGAAGACTGTGGAAGGAGGAGCAAGTTTGTGGGTTGGGTGGTGGTGAGGTTAATTAGGAGTTTGTTTTTTGTTTTTTTTTAAGATTTTATTTATGAGAGAGAGAGAGCAAGAGAATGAGTGGGGGGGAGGGGCAAGAGAGGGAGCAGGGCTTCATCCCAGGACCCTGAGATCATGACCTGAGCTGAAGGCAGACACTTAACTGAATGAGCCACCCAGGCACTCCAGAAGTTTGGTTTTGAATCTGCTAAAAAATGCTTATTAAATTCCAAGTAAAAAATGTTGAGTAGGCAGTTTGGATGTATTAGAAGACAATTATGGAGAGACAACAAGGCTGTTTATCTACCAGTAAATAATTTGGGGAGTTGTCAGTTTGGAGATTGTATTTAAAACCGTCATATTGGAGGAGACCACCTAGAGAGTGAATGTAGATGGAAGTACTGTTCTGTACCCAATTCCAGACTGCGTTTCCCCCCCCCACACACCAAGCAGTTCTTGAGATACCAGCTGGATGTCCTACAATTCAACTCAATTCTAACTATCTGTCTAGAGATAGCATCAGATTCCATGGGTTAAGGGCTCAGTCCTACAAACTAATTCCCCTTTCAGATGCCAGATGCAAGTCCAGGTTATTAACCTGTGCTTCTGACCCACCAGCTATAGATCAGATATTCCCAATGACCCTCCATTCTTGAGTTTGGTTAATTTATGCTAGAGTGGCTAAAAGAATTCAAAACACTTTACTTACAGATTACTGGTTTCTTATAAAAGGATATAACTCAGGAACAGCCAGGTGGAAGGAGATGCATAGGGCAAGATATGAAGAAAGGGTGCAGAGCTTCTGTGCCCTCAGGGAGCACACTACTCTTTCCAAGTGTCCATATGTTCACTAACCTGGAAGCTCTTTTAAACTCCTCCTATTGTGTGTTTTATGGAGGCTTCATTACATAGACACGATTGATTAAATCATTGGCCATTGGTGATTGATTCAACCTCCAGCCACTTGACCCTCTCCTTTTCCATAGGTCAAGTGGGTGGGACTGAAAGTTTCAACTGGTCTTCCTGTAACCAGCTCCTTTCCTTGGTGTTTTCTAAGTCACCTCATTAACATAACAAAAGACACCTTTATTGTTCTCATCTCTTAGGAAATTCCAAAATTCCAGGAGTTTTAGGAGCTTCGTGCCAGAAACAGTGAAGACTGAATATATATTTCTTTTTATAAATTACAGTATCATACAAGAAAGAAGAGGTCCAAGGACTGAAGTCTAGAACATTCTATAACTAGGGGGAAGAGAAATGAACCAGCAAAAGAGAATAAGAAAGATGAAAACCAGGAGATTTGGGTGTTCTGGGAGCCATGCATTTTACAGGAGGAGTTACTGTTTGTATTAGCTGCTGGTCATAGGTAAAGTAAGAGGAAGACTGAGAATTGATCATTGTATTTAGCAATGTGGAAGTCATTATTGACTTTATTAAGGGCAAGTTTGACAAATAGATGGAGAATAAAACCTGGTTGACAGGGATTCAAGAGATGAGATGGTAAGTATTGACAACACTTTTTAATTTTATTATAAAGGGGGAGCTATACACACATGGCATATAGAGTTAAGGGAGGGAATTTTATTTTTGTTTTTGTTTTTTTTTTTAAAGATTTTATTTATTTGACAGAGAGAGACACAGCAAGAGAGGGAACACAAGCAGGGAGAGTGGGAGAGGGAGAAGCAGGCTTCCCGCCAAGCAGGGAGCCCGATGTGGGACTCGATCCCAGGACCCTGAGACCATGACCTGAGCCAAAGGCAGACGCTTAACAACTGAGCCACCCAGATGCCTTTTATTTTTGTTTTTAAATATGGGGTGGGAATGACCAAGTAGAGAGGGAATATTTGACAGTGCAGTAAAGAGAAGAGGTCATTGCTGAAGCATTTTCCTTGCATAGGTGGAGGGGAATTGGGATCTAGGATACAGGTGGAAAGATTGGCCCTCACCGAGTCCTTCTTGGAGCATGGACCATTTATTCATAATTAGTGATATTATTCCATAATAAAATGATGTTCTGTAATCTAGTGGAGGTTGAGAGTTTACTAATATAACTAAAGTTATACTATGTACAATACCAGAGAGCTCTTCGACTCTTATGCTACCTATAAATGTTTGCACATTTTTGAAGTTGAAGGATTAGTAATCATCTCTGCCCTCTATGTTCCAGACTTAACCAGATTACCTATAGTTTTCCAAACTGACCATTATATTTCATGCTTATAACTCACATTCCTCCCTTTCAATGAACTTCATTGCCTTTGCCCTTCCAAAAACAAACCCTTTCTTATGTCCCCACCATACCCTGCATATATATACTTCTGTCAGAGTGCTTAAAACACTTTATTACATTTATGTACATGTCTCTCACCCATTACCAGATTGTTGGTACCTTGATCCTACTCATTACTCAACTCTTGGTTCCTTCAATACAGTGTTTTTGTTCATTGTTATGTGCCTGTATTATCTATTGCTGCCTAATAAATTGCCTTCAAAACTTAGCAGCTCAAAACCACATTATCTCACTGTAGGGCAGGAATATAGGAATGGCTTAGGTGGGTCTTTTACAAGGCCACAGTCAGTGTGTTGACCAGGCCTGCAGTCTCATCTGAAAGTTTACTGTGGAAGGATCCACTTCCTAGCTCATTCACATGGTTGTTAGCAGGATTCATTTCCTGGTTGGGCTATTGGTCAGAGGCCTCCCTTGATCCCTTGCCACGTGGACCTTTCCAGAGTATCTCCCTCAGAGCAAGTAAGGAAGAGGGCAAGAAAGAGTACCAGCAGAAGAGAGTGCTAGCAAGTAGGATATCAGAATCTTTTTAACCTAATCACAGATGTGACATCCCTTCACTTTTGCCCTATTCTGTTCTTTAGAAGGAAGTCACTAGGCCCAGCCCACACTCAGTAGAACAGGGAATTACACAAGCATGTGAGTACCATGAATGCAGGGATCATTGGAGGTCCATTTTAGAAGTGTGCCACCCAGTCCCCAAACCCTGGTAGTATGAAGTGCTTAACATGTTGAATGGATTAGCCTTTTTTCCAAGCACCCTCATCTCTGGTAGCATGTATCTGTGAGAGGGCGGGCAAGGGTGAGGACTCAGCGTAACACTGTCAAACACAGCTGCTACTCAGGGGTTCTCCCAATCCCTGTTTTCCCATGTCCTTAATGCTTTGCTTTTATGAAATAAGTTAACATTAGTGAAAAGTTAAAAATCATATGATGCCTCTGTGACCTAAATAAAACCAGCAGTGCTACTTAGGAAAATCAGAATACATGTAACTTAATGGGAATTCAAGAAATAGTCTAATAGCAAGCTGTATTTTGAGATCATTCAAGGTTCCCATCATTCCCAGTCTATATACTACCTTATGACCTGGATAGACATAATGATGTATCAAAATCTGAGCAGTTGAAACATAGATAAATTTGATCCCTACTATAAAATAATCTTTCTTTACAAAAATAAGCTCTTAATAGGTTGGAAAAAGTATCAGGTCACGGATTTGGATTTTGGTGGGGGCGGGCATTTAAAATTGAGGCAGTTTAATCTTTAGAAGAGAACTAAGGAATCTCATCCTAGACTCATAACATGTTCAATATTAGCAATAACTTACCCAGCCTTACCTTTTTACAGATGAGGAAATGGCTACCCAGTCAGTGATGTACCCAAACTTGCTGGTGGTAGGGCCAGTGCCAGAACCCAGGCTGCCAATTCCATAAAGTGCACTGTACCATGCCATACTGCTAATCATAAATCATACTGGAACCACTTTGGGATCTTTAAAAATACTTATGCCTGTCCCATTCCCCAGATATTCTGAGTTCATTGGTATGGGGTATAAGTTGAACATTGGGATTTTTAAAAGCTCCAAGTTTGGAAACCTGTTCCACAAGGAATGAGTGTGCTTAAGGACTTGGAACCAGAATGAGATCAATAGTACAGATTTCTATCCATTCTGATTCCTTAATCATATATTTGGCTAGGTTTTATCTGGGCAGTAAGAAAAATCTTTACATTGAGAAATAGCCAAGAGTTCTGCAGAACAAAGATTTTCTTAATAAAGCTGTCCTTCCACTAGCGTGTGTTTTGTCAATGAGATAGCCTGCAACAGAATTTTTCTTAATCATGAAATAGGAGAACAGTTCTTTGACACTGATTAGGCAAGGAGAAAGTCTTCTGCCATCTGTGTTGTGGCATGCTCTGCTGTTGTTTTAACTAGATAAAATTCTAATTACTGTTGAACAGATTGTTTATGAGGTTTTTAAAATATTTTAGAGCAAGTGTATAAATATAAAGAGGCAAAGAAATGGTTCCAGATTTAAAAACAAAAGGCTTTTCTTTTGAAAGTAAGTTAATCTGGACTTGACACACTGGGTTTTTTAATAACACATTTCTGTGTATGTCCATGGTACTGCATGTTGCAAGGAATGTGAAATTTGCAGTTTTATCATAACCATTCTGTGGGGGCAGTCATGCCCTCTTTGGTAGGATGCTGACTGAACATTGTAACTAGAAAATAGAATTTGGGATTGGTAAACAACACAGGTTGCTAGAGTAGAGATTAGAGGGTTTTTGTTTGTTTGTTTTCTATTGCTGCAGAGGCAAATCACTATAGACTTTGTGGCTTAAACAACAGAAATCTATTATCTTACATTCTGTAGGTCAGTAGGACAATGAGAGGGTCCAGCTGGGCTAAAATCAAGATTTCCGCAGGGTAGCATTCTTTTCCTTGCAGTTGTAGGGCTGACATCCCAGTTGCCTTGCTGGCTGTCAGATGAGGACGCTTCTCAGACCCTAAACACCACCCTCATTCCTTGGCTTGTGGCATTCTTTCCTCTATTTTAAAAGCCAGCAACAACAGGTCAAGGCCCTTTCACGCTTCAGGTATTTCCTCCTCCTTCTGTCTCATTCATCTCTCTGATCCACCTTTTGTCTTCCTCTTCCACTTTATTTATTTATTTATTTTAAAGATTTTATTTATTTATTTGACAGAGACAGCAAGAGAGGGAACACAAGCAGGGGGAGTGGGATAGGGACAAGCAGGCTTCCCGCTTAGCAGGGAGCCTGATGCGGGCCTCGATCCCAGGACCCTGGGATCATGACCTGAGCCAAAGGCAGACGCTTAATGACTGAGCTACCCAGATGCCCCCCTTCCACTTTATAAAGGATTAAATTGGACCCACTTGGATAATTTAGGCCAACCTCCCCATTTTAGCATCCTTAATCTTAATTATAACTGAAAGTCTTTTTTGCCATGTAAGGATAGCTAGGCTGGGGGTAGGAGGGAAAGGAGCAAGGACATCTTTGGAGGGCTGTTCTGTCTGTCAAAAGGGGCTAGGTCATTGGAGTCAAGGAAAGCAAATGTCAGTATTGACATAGCTGTTGAAAGTCTTCATTTGTCCAACAAATAATTTTTGATAACTTGCATTGTCCCAGGCATTGCTATAGGTACTGGGGCTATTGTGATAAACAAGACAAGACACATTCCCTGCCCTGCCTGTATGTAAATAGCAGCATACTTATAAAAACATGCGAAACAGAGCAGTGCTTTATAAAGGATTCTTCATGTACTTCGTATTTATATTAAGTTCTTTGAAAGAAGGTACTAGTGTTCCTTGTTGTGGCCCTTTCCTCATCCCACCACTAGACCAGTGTTTTACATCTTAGATGCTTAACAGATACTGTTCACAAAGGCTTACTTTGGTTTTCCTTTGCATTGTTAGGAACCTGACTTATCTCTCTTTTCTGATATTTTCTACTCTAAAAGCAGTGAGGAATTTTGAGTTTAATCCAGACTCAGATGACAGGTTAGGATTTAATCAGATACCTGCTGAAGAATTTTGTAAAAGGCCTTAAGAATTACCATGTACTCCATCTTCCTTTTCTGAGTTAAAACTCCAAAGTTCTAAAGGCAGCTTTACAAATGCTGTCATCATATAAATTGGCACTTTTGCTTTTTTTCCCTGGGTTCGACAGCCAGGAAGTACCTACCCAATTAAAAAAAAAATCAGCAGTTGTTTTAATCCCTGTATTCATCAATAGATAATGAAGAATTGCCAACCCTGAAGAACATTAAAATAAACTTCTCAATATGGCTTTTCCATGGATGGATAGCCTCTTAAAATAATAGGGGAAAAAATGAATGAATAAAAATAAGATAATGAAAGAGATTGACTATCTGTTTACTATGCCTAGAGTTATCTTCTTCATGTACAACTCCTTGTTGTGCTCCCACTGTGTGCTGAGTGTCAGTCTGTTTTTTGTGAGAGACCACAAGATTCTTACCAATTGTTCAGACTTTTTTTTTTTTTAAGATTTTATTTATATATTTGTCAGAGAGAGAGCACAAGCAGGGGGGAGCGGCAGGTAGAGCAGGCAGAGGGAGGAGCAGGCTCCCCGCCAAGCAAGGAGCCCAATGCAGGACTCGATCCCAGGACCCTGGGATCATTACCCAAGCTGAAGGCAGATGCTTAACTGACTGAGCCACCCAGGCATCCCTGTTCAAAGACTTTTAAAGACAGTTCTTAATTTTTTCAGTGATGGTCAAGGTTATTCTGTGCTATGCAATGTCCCAGAGCAGCAATGAGGAACTTTAGTAATGATGGGTTGGGATAAGCATGGGTATGTGAGGTTTATAGATAATATACCAGCATCAATTTCAAACTTGATCATCACAGAACTTTTTATCAGAACAATTGGCAAGTGGTTAAATATATTTGTTACACAGGTTTGAGCTCCAAAGCATAAATGTCACATGGGGTCTTAGAGCACCTTCTTAATTTTGGTACATACAGAGCTCCAACCAAAATTTCTTCATGATTCTTTGGCAGTTTAACAGTATTTATGGATATCTTATCCATATGACTCTTCATGTCTCCAAACAAGTAGCCTAAGTATATTTACACAAAATTTTATTTCTGATAAAAGAAATTTTAGAACAGTGGTTGAAAAATTCATTTCATTTGCTTATGTTAAGATGGGTATTGTCCTATTAAGTTTGGGTGATATTAATGTGGGTCAAGGAAGGTGATAGCTACTTTTATTTTATAGAGGTGGTTTAATGCACTGTAAATGAAAGCATTAACAGATAATGTTGATTTCTGTGGGCTTTTTTTTTTTTTTTTTTAATGCTTCAGTGTCTAGGCAAGTGTAGCATCCTGTCAGATTTCGTTCATAGGCAGAAATCTTATTAAAGGGAAACTTTTGAAGGAGGCTGGAAGTATAACAACATAATAATGAAAATAACTAAGGTTCTTTTGATTTTTGTAAAAAGAGAAGGGAAAAAAATCCTCTGTGGTTTTGGACATTAAAATGTAGCAGTGACTTAAATACATGCAATGCCACAGAGAAATGGAATTTACCGATTTACCTAAAGCTTTTGACAGGTATATTTGCATCTTTAGACGTCAGATTTGAATTACTAAAGCAGCCTTTGTTTAATAAATTGAACATTTACTGAGAAGATTACATGGAGGAATAAGCATACTGATTTGCAGTAGGCGCTGTTTTAGTGGGTGTTAAAACTAAACTGGCCTTAGTGAACTATTACCATGGCTACATAAAAATGGCTTCAATTTGAAAGGATATGGTTTCAGATGTAAGTCATATATTTTTCCAAATGTGTTTCTGGGGAAAATAAACCTAAATTCTGAAGCAGGCCATTTCACTTCTAATTGAATGTAATATTAGGAAAACAAAAAGCCTTAAGGCAAGAACTGTTCCTTACAGAGGTTTTTGTTTTCCATTTGAAATTAGTGCAGTTGGAGATTGGCTTTTTAAAAAAATCTCTGATTCTTTTAAACAAAGTATAGCAATGTAAAATTGTTGCTAAATTTACTAACACAACTGAGAACAATTGTATCCTTTAAAAAAAAAAGTAGTGAGTTTTATTTAAATAAAATATTTGCCTGAATATGATTTTAAAAAATAACACCTAAGATAAACCTAGGAATCAGATAGATTAAATAATAATAAAGATGTTTTCAGGAGAGGTAGTGCCTTTCTATGTAGATTTTTAAATTTAAACCAATTGTAGTGTATGGATTTGAATGTTTTGTGCTATGCGTATGTATAGTATAATGGAAGCTTATAGTAGTACTATATTAGTTGAGGTAAAACTCTTGCAAAAGAGTAGAATTCTGAAATATTATGTTACCTGATTTACATCCTTGCTTCACCTTTTTCGTATTCAAGTGAGACAATTTTCCCCTGATAATAAAGGTGGAAACAAATGATTATTTTTATTTATTTATTTATTTATTTATTATTTATTTTTTTATTCTTATGTTAATCCCCATACATTACATCATTAGTTTTAGATGAAGTGTTCCATGATTCATTGTTTGTGCATAACACCCACTGCTCCATGCAGAACGTGCCCTCCTCAGTACCCACCACCAGGCTAACCCATCCTCCCATCCCCCTCCCCTCTAGAACCCTGTTTGTTTTTCAGAGTCCATCGTCTCTCATGGTTCGTCTACCCCTCCGATTTCCCCCGCTTCATTCTTCCCCTCCCGCTACCTTCTTCTTCTTTTTTTTTTCTTAACATATATTGCATTATTTGTTTCAGAGGTACAGATCTGAGATTCAACAGTCTTGCACAATTCACAGCGCTTACCAGAGCACATACCCTCCCCAGTGTCTATCACCCAGTCACCGCATCCCTCCCACCCCACCCCCCACTCCAGCAACCCTCAGTTTGTTTCCTGAGATTAAGAATTCCTCATATCAGTGAGATCATATGATACATGTCTTTCTCTGTTTGACTTATTTCACTCAACATAATACCCTCCAGTTCCATCCACGTCGTTGCAAATGGCAAGATCTCATTCCTTTTGATGGCTGCATAATATTCCATCGTATATATATACCACATCTTCTTTATCCATTCATCTGTCGATGGACATCTTGGCTCTTTCCACAGTTTGGCTATTGTGGACATTGCTGCTATAAACATTGGGGTGCACGTACCCCTTCAGATCCCTAGTTTTGTATCTTTGGGGTAAATACCCAGTAGTGCAATTGCTGGATCATATGGTAGCTCTATTTTCAACTTTTTGAGGAACCTCCATACAGTTTTCCAGAGTGGCTGCACCAGCTTGCATTCCCACCAACAGTGTAGGAGGGTTCCCCTTTCTCCACATCTCCGCCAACATCTGTCGTTTCCTGACTTGTTAATTTTAGCCATTCTAACTGGTGTGAGGTGGTATCTCATTGAGGTTTTGATTTGGATTTCCCTGATGCCGAGCGATATTGAGCACTTTTTCATGTGTCTGTTGGCCATTTGGATGTCTTCTTTGGAAAAATGTCTGTTCATGTCTTCTGCCCATTTCTTGATTGGATTCTTTGTTCTTTGGGTGTTGAGTTTGATGAGTTCTTTATAGATTTTGGATACTAGCCCTTTAGAAACAAATGATTATTTTATTCTCCAATTTTTAGAATGTTCTTAATGCATTTGAAGTAGAATTAATCACCTTTTTTCCCCCTCCCTGGAATTTTCTGGCTATAAATCAGTCTTTTTAAAAAAAATTAATGAAAGTTCTTTTATGATGCCGTTAAGTACATGTCAGGATCTACTCTTCAATTAGGTGGGATTGTGATTGTTAGATTAGACTCCTTTGCAGGTGACGCACTGACTAGAGGAACTGATCCCCCAGTGATTCTATATTTTAGGGCTGAGCTGAGAAATTTGTCATTTGTTCTATCTTAAAAGTAGCCAGAATAAATGAGAGGATTTTTATAGACTGTAAAATCCAAACTAAATATCCTGGAAAAATCTTGATGACTTAAAGGTTATTTGTTTAAGTATCAGAAATTAATTTTTTAATGAACATGCACTAAAATTGACTTTTTGTGTGTATAGTTGATGAACTTCAACATGTGTAGATTTTCATGTAACTGTCATCACAGTCAGTATCCAGATATCCAGATAGTTCCATTAGTTCATAAAACTCCCTTACGCTGTCCCTTTGTAGTTGTACTCTCTCACCCAATACCCCGGGCAACCACTTTGTCATTTAATTTTGTCTTTTCAAAAATGGCCACTAAATGGGATCATAAAGTATATAGCTATTTGAGATAGTTACACATGCATTTACTCAGCATAGTGCCTTAAGATTTCACCTAACTTGTTTTGTATATCATTATTTCATTCATTTTTATTGCTGAGTAGTATTTGATTGTATGGATGTACCATAGTTTATCCCTTAATTCATTGAAGGACTTTGAGTTATTTCAAGTTTGTAGCTATTTTGAATAGAGATGTTATAAACATTTGTTTGTTGGCTTTTGTGAATGCGAGTTTTCATTTCTCTTGGGTAAATACATAGTAGTGAGACTGTTGGTAATTGTATAATTTTACTTAAAAAGAAATTGCCAAACTGTTTTCTAAATTGGTTGTAACACTTTATATGCCCATCAGCAATGTGTGATAGTTCTAGTTGTTCTGCCTATTTGCCAGCACTTGGTATGGTCATTCTTTTGTTTGTTTAATTTTTATTTCATAATCATAAACTTAACTGTAATCCATCTAGACTTGGAGGGGAGTAAGGAAAACATGAAACCTGTAGAATTGCAGTGAGAACACAAAGATAATAGGATATTTTAAACAGGTGGGAGTGAAGGGGTGTTCTCCTGAGCTACAGAAGAAATGGTCTGGTAGTTAAGATAAAACACAAGTGAAATTTATTAGATTTGTCCATAGTCAGCAATGGTGATCATCTTGCTGGTCTTGTCATTCCTGGCCCCAAAGCACTCCATGGCTTTTACAATATTCATGCCCTCCTTCACCTTGCCAAAGAACACGTACTTGCCATCCAACCACTCAGTCTTGGCAGTGCAGATAAAAAACTGGGAACCATTTTTGTGGGGTCTAGCATTTGCCATGGATAAGATGCCAGGACCTGTGTGCTTCAGGATGAAATTCTCATCATCAAATTTCTCTGCATAGATGGACTTGCTGCCAGTGCCATTATGGCATGTGAAGTCACCACCCTGGCATGTAAATCCTGGAATAAGCCTATGAAAGCAGGCACCTTTATAACCAAATCCTCTCTCCCCAGTGCTCAGAGCACAAAAGTTTTCTGTTGTCTTTGGAGCTCTGCAAACAGCTTGAAGGAGATGTGGCCAGAGCACTTGCTGTCCACAGTGATATCAAAGAACACAATGGGGTGACCATGGCTGGGTGGGCACAGGCAGCTCTGGGGCAGCGGCATCTGCAAGTGGTTGTTCTTTTTAATTATAGCCGTTCTAATAGATTTGGAATGATATCTGATAATGATTTTAAATTGCATTTTCCTAATAGTTAATGATATCAAACACTTTGTCATGTGCTTTTTTGCTATACATACATTCTTTTTGGGTCTGTCCAAGTCTTTTGTCCATTTTTTAAAATAATAGAGACTTTATTTTGGAATAATTTAGATTTGTAGAAAAGTTGCATAGATAATACAGAGGATCCCTGTATGGCCCTCACCCAGCTTAATGACAACATCTTATAAAACCAAAACCAAGTACATTTATCAAAATGAAGAAACCAACATAGGTACCTTAATGTTAACCAAATTCCAAATTCTAAACTCGGATTTTGTCAGATTTTCCACTAGTCTCCTTTTTATGTTCCAAGGATTCCACATTGCATTTATTAAGTCTCCTTAGTCTCCTATGGTTTGTGGCAGTTTCTTAGTCTTTTGTTTTTCATGACCTTACTAATTTTGAGTATTAGTACTAGTCAGGTATTTTGGAGAATGTCCCTCAATTTGTGTTTATCTAATGTTTTTTCTGATTAGACTGAGGTTAAGGGTTTTAGGGAAGAATATCAAAGGTATGATAGTGAAGTACCCTTCTTGTGCCACATCATATCAGGGCGTGTATGATAATATCACTTGGTTAAGGTAGTGTTTGCTAGGTTTCTACACTGTAAAGTTATTATTTCTTTCTGTCATTTGTTCTTTGGAAATGAATCACTAATTCTAGCCTGCATTCAAGGAGGTGGGGTGATGGTTTCATTTTATGGTTGAGGGTCTGTCTACATATATTATTAGGAATTCTTCCATAAGGAAGTTTGTCCCTTACCTTTCATTCATTAATTAATTCGTTCATTCATTTAGGTCATTATGTATACTTCTTTTATACATTGGCTTATAATCCAACGAATGCTGTGTTATTTATTTTGTTGCTAAAATTATTTCATTGTTGAACCCTGTATCCCTTTGACATTTTTTGAGTACTGCCTTGATTTCTGGCACTACAAGATACTCCAAACTTATCTTGTATTTTCTCCACCCTATTCCTAGAATCAGTCATTTCTCTGAGCTCTGGTTTCTTGTATTGGAGAATTGTGTTTAGAGACCAGTGTCTGGGTGCTGGATGTACTCCTTACTATTGGGGTGTCACTGTTTCTAGGCCTTTTCAGAGGATAGAGGTGGGAATTATACATCTGTATGCTAATCCGTGTGTCTGTACACGTTATAATTGTTTCTGTATTTATCCATGTGTATTACGTATTTAACAATATATATGTTAAGTTCATACCAACGTCTGTGACTGCTCCAGTACCATAAGGTTCATTCTAGCCTTCTCCTTTTTGCTTAACTTCTGACTTCTCTGAGAATGAGAAACCTGGCATATTTACTTAATTGTTCCACCCCAGTGTACATGTAAAAAGTAAATTTAGAGGGGCGCCTGGGTGACTCAGTCGTTAAGTGTCTGCCTTCGGCTCAGGTCGTGATCCCAGGGTCCTGGGATCAAGCCCCGCATCGGGCTCCCTGCTCCGCGGGAAGCCTGCTTCTCCCTCTGCCACTCCCCCTGCTTGTGTTCCCTCTCTCGCTGTGTCTCTCTCTTCAAATAAATCAAAAAAAAAAAAAAGTAAATTTAGAATAACTGTTACTCCCATGAGAAATAAATTTACCAACTAGAGTACAGTGTTTATGTATGGGTCCTTTTGTATTTAGCCTTAAAGTTTCCATTTAAAACATTGTTTTCCAAGTTAGATCAGCTCGTTTTCCTTCTAACGTCTTCAGTGGGGTTTTGCCATTCATTTGCAATACAGTCATATTCATTTGTCACAGACTGCATTCTATCTTAAAATTTCCCTACCATCTTAGTTGATTTTTAAAAATTTGCAGACATTAATGTTAACTTTTTGCAATGTACAGTTCTATGGGTTTTGACAAATGCACAGGGTCATTATCCACAATGCCAGTACCATACAGACAGTTTTCATCACACTGAATATTCTCCTGTTAAAAGGTTCTGGACCCAGTTACAACCTGTGTATGTGTGCATGTAGAGGACAGAGGAGTTCCCACACCAACAAGCAATTCTCTCGTACACCAGCTGGATGTCCTACAATTCAACTAAATTCTGACACCATCTACCCAGAGACAGAATCAGTTAAGGGCTCAGTCCCATATGGCTGCGCACTCCGTACCTCAGTTCATATACCAGTTGCAAGCTCAGATTGTCACCAGTGATTCTGACCCACCAGCTATTGATCAGAAATTCCAATGACCGCCCTCCTTGGGTTTGATTAATTTGCTAGGCGGTTTACAGAACTCAAACATTTAACTTACTAGATTATTGGCTTATTAAAAAAGTATATAACTTAGGAACAGCCAGATGGAAGATATGCCTAGGGCAAGGTATGGGAAAAGGGTGCAAAGCTTCCATGCCCTCTAAGAGCACACTACTCTCCAAATGACCACGTATTCACCACCTAGAAGTTCTCTGAAACCCTTCCTGTTGTGTTTTTATGGAGGTTTTATTACATAAACATGATAGATTAAATCATTGGCCATTGGCACTTGATTCAGACTGTAGTCCCTCTCCCCTCCCTGGAAGTTCACGGGGTGGAACTAAATTTCCAACCCCCTAATCACATGGTTGGTTCTTCTGGAAACCAGCCTCCATCCTTACTTAGTTACTTTCTATAAGTCACCTCATTATCATAAACCCAGTTGTGGTGGAAAGGCGCTTGTTACAAGTAAGAAGACACCCATTTCACCTTTATGGCTCTGAAGTGATTATAGGAACTGAGGCCAAGAGACCAAGTATAACAAAGGGTTTTGGGAACTGTGAGCCAGGAACTGGATGAAATCCAAATGTATATGAGAAATATGTTTTGGTCATCTGAATGACAAAATGCATGTATTTGCTATAAATCACAAAATTGCACTAAGTTCTGACACCATCTACCTGGAGATAGTATCAGATTCCACCTGTTAAGGACTCAGTCCAATAGGACTGCCCATCCCACACCTCAGTTCACACACCTGCTTTGTAGTTAGCCATTCCCACATCCCGCAATTCCTGACAACCACTAATGTCTTTTCTTTTCATACTGTTTTGCCTTTTCCAGTGTGTCATATGCATGCAGTCATATATGTGACTTTTTGGATCTGACTTCTCACTTAGCGAAGTGCATTTAAGATTTCTCCATGTTGTCTTACGAATCAAATAGTTGACTCCTTTTTATTCCTGCAGAGTATTCTATTGTATGGATTTACCCCAGTTGTTTTATCCATTCATCTTATTGAAATAACTTTCTAGGCCCAAGATAGAGCTGTTCCTGCTCCAGGTGCCACATCAGCAAACCGAAACTGTCTCTGTAAAAGCTCCACTTCACCAAAAACGCAAGATCTCTCGTCAGACAATCCCCAAACACCAGGCCAACTCTGGG
Source organism: Neomonachus schauinslandi (assembly GCF_002201575.2). Lineage (NCBI taxonomy): Eukaryota > Metazoa > Chordata > Mammalia > Carnivora > Phocidae > Neomonachus > Neomonachus schauinslandi. The sequence goes on from NC_058411.1 coordinate 107,197,823, forward strand.
CCTTCTCACCCCAAATGAGGTTGACTGTGGGGTCCTAGCCAGTCAGATATTTTCCATTTTTCTCTTCCTTGTTCTTTATTCTTTATCCTATAAAAGCTTCTTGTTTTCTGCCCCATTTTCATGTCTTAGAATGGAGACTATCCACCTCATAAAGTGTTAAATAAAATTTGTATCACCTAAATTATTACCTTTAGTCATTTTTGTTTTTAACAACCTATTGAAGGACATCTTGGTTCCTTCAGGTTTTGGTGATATGAGTAACGCTTTTATTAAACAGTCATGTACAGATTTTTGTGTGAATATGCTTTCAATTCACTTAAGTAATCTAGGAGTTTGATTGCTGGGTTGTTATCAGTGTAAATTTAATGTTATAAGAAACCGCCAAATTGTTTTTCAAAGTGGTTGTGCCATTTTTCATTCCCACCAGCAGTGAATGAGAGTTCCTATTGCTCTGCATCTTTGACAGCATTTTCTATTGCTATGTTTTTGTTTATTTTTTTAATTTTAGCCATTCTAATCAGTGTGCTTTTTGTTCGTATTTAAATTGGATTTTTTCTTCCTGTTGAGTTTTGAGAGTTCTTTATATATTCTGAATACAAATTCTTTGTTGAATATGTAATTTACAAAAATTATCTCCCTCTCTGTAGCTTGTCTTTATATTATGTTAGATAATTTTCTAGAGCAGAAGTTTTTAATTTAGATAAAGTCCAATTTGTCCCTTTTTACTTTTTGGGTTGTATTTTGATGTCATATCTAAGAACTCTTTACCTAGCCCTAGGTCACAAAAATTTTGTCCTTGGAGGGGGGTAAAAAGTTTTATAGTTTTATATTTTACATATTCACTTGAGCTAATTTTTATATGAAATGAAAGGTTTAGGTAAAAATTCATTTTTTCCTTTATATTTGGATGCTCAATTGTTCCAACACAATTTGTCAAAAAGGCTCTCCTTTTCTCATTGTATTTTCTTTGAACCTTTGTTAAAAATCAGTTGGTCATGTTTGTATGGAGCTATTTGTGGACACTGTTCTGTTCCATTGGATTATATGGTTCCTCCAATTTTCTTTTTTTATATTTGTTTTTAATAGTTTTGGCTATTTTAGCTTTTTTGCCTTTCCATATTAGTTTGAAAATAAGCTTGCTATAACAGCAAAAAATCTGGGATTTTGATTGGAATTGTGTTAAATCTGTAGACCAGTTTGGGAGAGAATTGACATTTTTACTATTTTGAGTTTTCCAGTTTGTGAACTCAGTATATCCTTCTATTCACTTATGTCTTCTTTGACTTACTTCATCAGCATTTTGTAGTTTTTAGCATACAGATCCTGTAAATGTTTTATCAGATTTATACCTAAGTAATTTGTTTCTATGGAGCTATTATAAATGGCATTATTTAAAAATTGGGGGTGGTCCAAAGTGTTCATTGTTTAGTATATAGAAATATAATTGATGTTGGCCTTGTATTTTTTGACCTTGATAATTTCATTTATTAGTTCCAGGAGGGGTTGGTTTGTTTGTATTCCTTGTAATTTTCTGTGTAGACAGTAATGTCATTTGTAAATAAGGACAGTTTTATTTCTTACTTGCCAGTCTTATCAGTCTGGAGTTATCTCTTTTTTAAATGTTTGGTAGTTTTCATTAGTGAAGACATTTGGGCCTGAAGAATTCCTTTTTTTTTGAAAGTTTTTAACTACAAATTCAATTTATCTGATACTTCTGTGCAGCTCATCCATATTATTGTATGTGAATGTTTGTAGTTTGTCATTTCAGGGAGTTCTTGAGCGTTATGTGCATAGAGTTGCTCACAGTATTTCCTTGTTATTTAAATATTTGTATGATCTTTTGTGAAATCTCCCTATTTGTATTGATATTGAGAATTTATGTCTTCTCCCTTTTTGTCTTTGTCAGTCTTGCTGTATTAAACTTTTCCAAGAGCCAGGTTAGGTTTTAATTGATTTTCTGTATTTATTTATTCTTTTCAATTTCATTGATTCCTGTTCTTTATTATTTCCTTCCTTCTACTTTTTAGTTTGCTCTTCTTTTTCTAGTCTCTTAAGATGAAAGCTTAGATTATTAATTTTAGATTCTTTTTTCTAATGTAAGTATTTAATGCTATAACATCCTCTAAGTAATGCTTTAGTTGTATCCCACAAATTTTGATATGTTGTTTTATTTTTGTTCAGTTCAAAATATTTTCTGTTTCCCCTCTGACCCATAGATTACTTACAAGTGTGTTTTGAAATTTCCTTCTCTTTGGAGAGTGTCTTGTTATCTTTCTGTTATTGGCATCTAGTCTGATTTTGTTACAGATAACAGCCTTTTGTATGATTTAAAATTTTTTGTAAAGGTTTCTTTTATGATCCGGTGTATTGTTTTTCTATTGCTGATTTAGCAAATTACCACAAACAGTGGTTTAAACAGCACAAATTTATTGTCTTAAGTTCTGGAGCTCAGAAGTTTGAAGCCTGTTTCACTGGGTATCAGCAAGACTGTTACTTCTTTCTGGAAGTTCAATGGGATAATTTATTTCCTTGTTCTTGCCACCTTCTAAAGATGCTCACTTTCCTTGACTCCTGGCCCCTTACAGCAGTGGCTTACTAGTTATGCTATTATAGTTAAAGAATGTTTCTTTCTACTATTTTTTTTTTACTTTAATTGGTGTGTTTAGATCTTTTATATATATATTTTTAAAGATTTTATTTATTTATTTGAGAGAGGGAACACAAGCAGGGGGAGTGGGAGAGGGAGAAGCAGGCTTCCCGCCGAGCAGGGAGCCCGATGTGGGGCTCGATCCCAGGACCCCGGGACCATGACCCGAGCCAAAGGCAGACGCTTAACGACTGAGCCACCCAGGCGCCCCTAGATCTTTTATATTTAATGTAATTATTGATATATTTGAATTTACCGCTACCATTTTCTTACTCTTTTTTTTCCATTTGTTACCCCTGTTTTTATTTCTCTATTTTCCCTTTCCTGCCTTTTTTTTGGAGTATTTGATTTGTGTGCCTCTGTGTGTGTGTGTGTGTGTGTGTACTGGTTAGGTATTCCATTATAATTTGTTGATTGTGTTTTTACAGTTTGTTTTTTAGTGGTTGCTCTAGAGATTACAATGTACTTTTCAGTTTACTTAGAATCAAAATTTTACTACTTCATGTGGCACATAAAAACTATCACCATACAGCCCCTTTACCACCCCACCCACTTTATGCTGTTGTTGTGTTATGTATTAATGTTGTATGACATTCATTGAAAGCTCCATCACACAATGTTATACTTTGTGCTTTCAACTATCACACATATTTAAAGAACTCAAGAGGATAAAAATGGTCTATTATATTTAATTAGATATTTGACAATTACATTGCTCTTCCTTACTGATGTTTCAAAGTTCCCTTATGGTATTATTTACCATCTGTTGGAATAATTTCCTTTAGCAATTCTTTTAAAGCACTCCTGCTGTCAAAACATTCTTTAAGTTTTCCTTCATCTAAGAATGTCTTTATTTCACTTTCATCTCTGAAGGATACTTTTGCTGGATATGGAATTCTGGGTTGACAGTTCTTTTCTTTCAGCACTTTAAAAATGTTCTACTTACTTCTGGCCTGCATGTGTTCTGAAAATAGATTCACAGTCATTTGAACACTTTTCCCCTCTAAGTAATACTAAATTTTTCTGGCTGCTTTCAAGACTTTTTGTCTAAAGTTTTCTGAAATTTTATTAGTATGTGGCTGGTCATGGATTTCTTTGTATTTATTCTGTTTGGGGAGTTTGCTGAGCTTCTTAAAACTGTATGTTTGTCTTTCAACAAATTCAACAACTACCAAACTCCCCTCTTGTTGGGATTCTCTTGTCACAAATGTGGGATCTGAGGTACTCCTCTTTTTTTATTTTTTCTAATCTTTTTCTCTGTTGTTCACATTGGGTAATTTCAGTTCATCTATATTAAGTACATTGACTTCATCTTTTGTCATCTCTATTCTTTTTTTTTTTTTTTAAGATTCTATTTATTTATTTGAGAGAGAGGGAGAGAAAGCAAGTGAGAGAACAGAGTACGAGTGGCAGGGAGGGGCAGAGGGAGAGGGAGAAGCAGACTCCTGGGATAGAGCTCCCTGAGCATGGAGTGGACTTGGGGCTGACTTGGGGCTCTATCCCAGGAGGCAGGGATCATGACCTGAGCTGAAGGCAGACGCTTAACCTACTTAGACACCCAGGTGCCCTGTCATCTCTATTCTATTGAGCTCATCTAGTGAGCTTTTAATTTTGGTTATTGATATTTTTTCGCTTCTGAGATTTGTATTTGGTTCTTTTTTTATATCTTGTGTTTCTTTTTTTGAGACTTTATATTTTTCCAGTTGTTTCAAGAATGTTTGCTCTTACTTGGTGAAGCATTCTATAATCGTTGCTCTCATATCTTTAATATCTTCCTCAGATAGTTCCAGTGTCTGTGGTTTCTTGGTGTAGGCATCTTTTCTCATGTAAGTTGAGATTTTCCTCATTCTTCATTTGCCAAGTAATTTTGGGTTATATTCTGGACAGCTTGGTATGTTATGATATGTTCAAATCCTATGCAGAATGTTGATGTATTTGTTTTAGTAGGCAAATAACCCCGTTAGGCTAAGACTGCAAGTTCCTGTGGGTTGTGTTTACAACATTAGTTCCATTTTCAAAGCCTTTGCCGTGCTATTTGGATCTGTCCTACATGTGCACCACACATGGGTCAGTCTGGAATTTGGGTAGTGGTCTGTATCATAGTTCAAGTCTCAAAGTGTACGTGTGCTTGTTCAGGTCAGATCCACCACGGGCTGCTTGAGGGTGAGCCTGGGAATTCATTAAACAACTTGAAGCATTGCTTTCCTAAGCTCTTCCTTCTCTGGGATCTCCCAGTAATTTCTGATTCCCTGGGGCTCCCTTTTCTATCCTCTGATCAGAAAGCTTTATTCATCTCTAATGTGCATTCCCTACATGTGCCCATATCCAGGGCCAAGTGGCAGAACAACAGAGAAAAAGCAAACAGGGATTCACCACATCCTCTTTGGACCACAGCTCCTCTAATCAGAGAGGAAGGTTTCCCCTTCCTCAGAGTTTTAGGATTCTGATGGGCCTCTTTTGCCACAGCTGCTACGGGAGGCTGAGCTTGAGAGAATGAGGGAGGGATTTCCACACTTTCTTTGAGTAGAAGATCCCTTTCCCTCTCCTAGAGCCAGCACTAGACAGCTTTTACTGAAGTTTTCTCTGTACTAATGTCCACTTCCAGGTTTGGGGCTGTAGGATAACTGAACTGGAGGTTGCATACTGGAAAATGATGTTTCAGTGGTACTTCAAATTCTGGTCTTCCTACCCAATCTGTGCGCTTCCTATTTTAACTTTTCAAAGTTCTGAAGTAGCTCTTCCATGTGTTCTATCCAGGTCTTGTAGCTACCTTGACTTGGAGAGACAGGTTGGAGTATGATTACCCCATTTTATCTGGAACTAGAACCTGACTTAAAAGTTTTAAAATTTATTTCTCTAGGAATTTGACAAGAAACTGAATTTTTGATCAAATATATTTTGAGTATGAAACCAGACATGTAACAAAGTTTAGATTCTTTCATTTGATTAAGGTAAGTTTGCTTAGTAAAATTAATCATACCCCCACTATATATTTTTAAACTTATATTTTAATGTGTGCTTTACTAACACATTTTACTTTTCAGTCTACCTGAGATTCTGACCTCAAAGTATTTTCATGGTTCCTTTACCATTTAAGTAACTAATGTTTCATGTAACAACTTCCAGATACAAGAGGATATAATAACTTCCAGAAATGAGGGAACATGTGATTATTTGTTTACTGAGGGTGTTGTATATTGATAATCAGATCTGTTTGCCTGGTGCAGGAGTCAGCAAATTATGGCCCCAAGGCCAGCACCTGTTTTGGTAAATAGAATTTTATTGGAACATAGTCACACCCATTCATTATATATTGTCTGTGGCTGCCTTAACACCACAGTGGCAGAGTTCATTAGTTGCAACAGTGTCTCTGTGGCCTGCAAGTCTAAAATCTAGCTCTTTAAGAAAAGTTTGCTGACTGAATCAGAGTATCTTGCTATGCCGTGTCATTATATGTGAATTGATAGCTAACTGATTTTAGGTATCAGTAAGTGTCGTCAGGTATGAAAACTAATTAGTGATTATTTTTTAGAAAGAGGTGTTAATTTTCTGAAGTAATTGACTTTAAAAATAAGACAAAGCTATGAGCAATTAAATGCCAAGTAATTATTTCCAGTAGAAGTCTTCATTTTGCTTAGATTTAAAAAAGTAAAAGTTTAGGGACACCTGGGTGGCTCAGTCGGTTAAGCGTCTGCCTTCAGCTCAGGTCATGATCCCAGGGTCCTGGGATCGAGTCCCGCATTGGGCTCCCCGCGGAGCAGGGAGCCTGCTTCTCCCTCTGCTTCTCTCTCTCTCTCTATCTCTCATGAATAAATAAATAAAATCTTTAAAAAAAAAAAAAAGTAAAAGTTTATATGATAAAAGTCAAGTTTCTTCCTGTCTAAAAAAATTCACACAAATGTATTTAATATTATTTTCTTTCCTAGGAAATTTAAATAGAACTAGTAACATTTTGGAAGTAATCATTATGTGTTTTAATATCTGTCCTAGTAACACAAGTATTTTAGATTATATAAAGTTTTAATTGAAATAAAATTGATTCTCATATAAAACTGTTTTAGTTGCTAAAGTTGGAATTATGTTTCTAAAATTTATATTGAATCACTTATACCTGTTTGTGATTCCTAAAATTATGAGTATTTAAAAAAACATAAGATAGAAGGAGAGATCAAAATTTGAGCCTAGACAGTTTATAAAATGTTTGCTAGGCTGCTCAGGATTCTCTTGACTAAAGAAAAACCTATTTTTTTACACATGGACATATAAATTAGAATTTCCAAGCAATATCAAATAAAGGAATTTCTCTCTTTTTTTTTGAAAACAAAATCTGAAAAATAAATTTTTTGCTAATTTCTAGGTAATATTAACAAAATAAAGTAAGTTTCTAAAATCTTTACATCAGGGGCGCCTGCGTGGCTCAGTTGGTTAAGCGACTGCCTTCGGCTCAGGTCATGATCCTGGAGTCCCGGGATCGAGTCCCGCATCGGGCTCCCTGCTCAGCAGGGAGTCTGCTTCTCCCTCTGACCCTCCCCCCTCTCATGCTCTCTCTATCTCATTCTCTCTCAAATAAATAAGTAAAATCTTTAAAAAAAAAATAAATAAATAAAATCTTTACATCATAAGAACTATTTGATTTAAAAACAGTCTCATATGCATGAAGCTGCGATACATTTAGCTTTCTAATAGACTTGTGTGAGGTGTCTTGTGTTTTTATAAAGTGAATTTAAAACTTTTAAAAATTTACATTTTAAAGGAAGAAATCTAGAAATTTATCTGAAAAATATATTTTGTATTATATTGTCATTTTACATGTAAGTCAATATAGATTTAAAGCCTCTCTTTATTAGAGTACTTATATATTTGAATTATGAAAGGTGGATAAAATAAGGCTACAGAAGAATTGAGGGGACTCTTCGTAGCTTGAACATGTGAATGAGGCCACCTTAGTATTAGCATGTTTAGCTGTGTTCTAAACTGAATTGGTTTGGAAAGTACCTGATTCATAGACTGAGACTTATGAATAAGAATTCCCTTTTAAATGATGGATGATATAAGAAGGTACTGCTAAAGCTTTTTGCTTCTATCAAAATCTTATCTGAAGATGTCTTTTCTTTTTTAACTTCCCTGATTTATGTTTTGTTGTGGTCCTTCCATACAAACTTAGATTAGTTAATTTTTTCTGAGTCAACATAAAATACTTCATTTTAAAAATCAGCTACTGGGGGCGCCTGGGTGGCTCAGTCGTTGAGCGTCTGCCTTTGGCTCAGGTCATGATCTCAGGGTCCTGGGATCAAGCCCCACATTGGGCTCCCTGCTTGGTGGGAAGCCTGCTTCTCCCTCCCCCACTTCCCGTGCTTGTGTTCCCTCTCTCTCTGTCTCTCTCTCTGTCAGATAAATAAATAAAATCTTAAAAAAAAAAAATCAGCTACTGAGTCATTGCTAATTTGACATTATTACTGCAGTTAGATATGTGTGTTGAAGACAGAGACAGATTTTCTTCTTTAAATTGAATATGCTTCTTGCTTTTTGGAGTTATATATGTCTGGATAAGAAAGGGCTTGGGTGGATTAGTTAGGAATTTTTTTTGAATGGCAATGTCAGTCCATTTGGGGTGTTAAAACAAAATAACAAAAGCTGGATAGCTTATAAACTATAGAAATTTATTTCTCACAGTTCTGGAGGCTGGGAAGTTCAAGATCAGTGCCAGCAGATTTAGTGTCTAGTAAGGACTTGCTTTCTGGTTCATAGACATATTTTTTTGCTGTGTCTCACATAGTGGAAGGGGTGAGGGAGCTCTCTGGGGCCCTCTTTATAAGGGCAGTAATCTCATTCATGAGGGCTCTCCTCTCCTGACCTGATCACCTCCCAAAGGCCCCACCTCCAAGTACCATCACATTGGTGGTTAGGATTTCAATATGAATTTCTGGGGGACACAAACATTCAGTCAAATTTTTAATTTCATAGACCCTGATCAAATGTCACTGTATAGTCTTTAGTACAGTAAAGAAACTAATATGGAAATGAGCCTTTAAGGTTTATCCTCACAGGAGATAATGCAAAAACATGTTACTTTAATTGATCACTGTGGGATTTTCTTAAACTTTAAGAAATATATTTCTTAATATATATATTATATTTTATATATGTTTTATATATAATATATATGTAATATATTATATTTTTATATTATATTTTTATATATTTATATATATAATATATATGTTTAAGTCCTTTCTTTATACATATTTTATTTTCTACCAAATAAACTCTTAAATTTTATTTACAAAATTTGCTATCAAGGAAGGTATACATACTTTTGAAAGAGGAATAGAGACTATTTTTTTTTTAAGATTCCCCCTTTTTAAAACAACTTGTTACTTTGGAATAATTTTAGATGTAGAAATACGTTCTAAAGATAGTATATAGTTTTTCTATATTATTCACTCAGCTTTCCCTAATGTTAACATACTATGTAGCCTTGGTACAGTGATCGAAACTAATCAACATAGACTACTAAACTGTGGACTTTGTTAGAATTTCACCAATGTTTCCACTAATGTTCTTTTTCCAGGATCCCACATTACATTTATTTGTTATATTTCCTTCGTTTCCTCCAATCATTGACAGTTCCTCAGTCTTTCCTTATCTTTCATTCACGCTTTGGAAGACCACTGGTCAGGTAGACCTTTGTAGAATGTCATTCAATGTGGTTTTCTCTGATGTTTTCTCATGGTTAAAATGAACTTAAGAGATTTTGGAAAAGAATGCCAGAGAGGTGATGTGTCCTTCTCAGCATATAATAATCAGGGGTTATGTGATGTCAGCATGTCTCATTCCTGGTGATTTTATTAACCTTTATCACCTGGTTACGGAGGTGTCTGCTAGATTTCTCAACTGTAAAGTTACTGTTTTTCCCTTAATAAATATTTTGGTGAAAATACTTTGAAGTTACACAAATACCCTGTTTCTTTTTAAAAATTTGGCCACTAATTTTAGCATTGATTGGTGGATCTTGCCTGAAGCAGTGATTAGTCTGATGTTTTGATGGTGATTTATTTATCTATTTATTTATCTATTCCACTCCTTATACATTTATTAATTATAATTCTGTAAGAAAAAGTCCTTCCCCACATTCATTTATTTTATTTAATCATTTATTTATATCCATACACACTCACTGATTTTTATTTTATTCTCTGGATTAGGATCAGTACTAGTATTGGTATCTCCCAAAGCCTAGCAAGTACTTATGCCTTTAGTTAGCTTTTTCCAGAATTTCGTATAAATGGACTCTCATAATGTGTAGCCTCTTAGGACCTGTTTCTTTCACTTAATGAAATACATTTAATATTCATTTATCTATTGTATAAATCACTAGTTTGTTCCTTTTTATTGCCATGTAGCATTCCATTGTAGCATACCAGAGTTTGTTTATCCACTTACCTGTTGAGAGACATCTGGGTTGTCGAATAAGAAAACAGCATTTGTACGCCCTGTGCCGCTTTTCTTCTCTTGTCAGCAAAGGGCCTGGTTTGAATGCGTTTTGTGAAAAACAGCTTAGTAAGCCTCAACAGTTAATTCAAGCACAACCTTTCAAGTTCCGTGTAGGTTGGCTAAATGGAGTGTACCTTCTGGAGAGTGGCCAGCATTTTCCATTATTGATTAAAGACATTTTCATCTTAAAAAAAAATTATTTAGAATATAAGACCATATATAAACTAGATGCTGAACTCTGTGGTAAAGAACACACATCTTTTTTTTTTTTTTTTTTTTTTAAATTTACTTATTTGACAGAAAGAGCACCCACAAGCAGGGGGAGTGGCAGGCAGAGGCAGAGGGAGAAGCAGGCTTCCCGCTGAGCAGGGAGCCCGATTACGGGAATATGCAAGAAGCATATTCAATTTAAAGAAGAAAATCTGTCTCTGGCTGGGATTACGAATAAAGCTATTACATTTACATGAAAGATTGTTTTTTTGTTTTGTTTTTGTTTTTGTATTTTTTGTGTGTGGGTTTTGGTTTTGATTTTGGTTTTGTTTTCACTTGGGTAAATACTTAGGAGTGGGATTATGGACTTTAAGTATATATTCAATTTTCTAAGAAACTGCCTAACTTTTTTCCAAGTGGCTATACAATTTTGCATTCTTACCACCAGAGTATGAGAGTTCCTCTTGCTCTGTATCCTCTTCAACACATTGGTATTACCAGTTTGTTTTTGTCTTTTCTGTTCTAATATATGTGTAGTGGTTTTAATTTGCATTTCTTAAATGACTAATAATGTTAATATGCAATCTATGTTTGTGAATGGGTAGCTGGTCCCTTTTATTTCTCTTGATTTTCTCCTTTTATGATCAACCAGGTGGGTAGAGTCTTCTCCAATATAGTTTTGGTTGAATTAGTTGCTATCATCTCTGTTTAGCTATATTTCATAATAAATACACATTTCCATATATGAGTTTTGGCTTTCTCTACTTATTATGGTGGAATGAATATAAGTTTTTATATAGCTGAGTATTTGAATGATAATTTCATTATTGTCTAAAGCTAGATTGCTTTATAAGAATCTATTCATAGATTACATCTGTGACTCAATACACTTGTAAGGCAAGGGAAAATGTAAGAAATTCTGTTAGTGCTAGAGGTTGCTTTAGATTGACAAATGTCACTGTAGAAAAAGAAATCTTAGGGTCTTTAGTGAGATCTTTTTCCCCTTTGACTATCAAATGAACAAGCAAACCTGATACTCTCTTGGGATGTCTGTCAACGTATTCAGCCTTTGTTATATTCTTATAACTAATCAGTTAATATTAGGTGAAAGAGATTAGGAATGAATGTTTTTAAATTTGCCCCAATTTACATAAACATTTAAATTGACAGCTTGAAAATACGATGTTGCTTCATGGAACTGAATTAATGAAAATGTGTGGAATACTCATCTTCTACTTTCTTGCATTTCAAAGACTACTGCCAAAAAGCCCTGTAATTCAGTAACTGAGTTTTTAGTTTAAATTTAGCTTCTATCAGAATGAAATGAAGATATAAAGTTTTAGTGAGTGATTTTTATCCTATTGGAGCTTTATATTTACTGTTTCTGTTTTGTAAAGGCCTATGTTTAATCTATTAGGCTATGTGCAGCGATGCCAAGCTATTTAAATAGATTTTTCTGTTTGTTTGCTATATAAAGTCCTTTTGAGAACTTAATATATTACATAAAATGTATGCTTAAAATACATATAAACCTTAAAGGATAACATTCCTGTCACATCACATCACTTGGGTAATTAGGATTTGATTCTGTTGATATGGATTCTAGTTAACAAAGTGAGTTATTCCCAATTTCAGCAGGAGAACGCCAGCTTAAGGAATATTTTATTTACATATTCAGATTATGAAAATAATATTATAGAAGTCATTACAAATGGGAAGATGACTTTCTTGTCTGCTTTAAAATGAGTCCATCTCTTTAAATATCCTGTTTCATAGTGTGATTACATTACTGATTCTATTGGCTGAAACCAGGGTGGTTGTTACTATTATGATCATGGCGGCCTCAGTTCAAACCAGCAAATTTTATTTATTTATTTTTATTTATTTAAAGATTTTATTTATTTAACAGTGAGTGAGCAAAGCAAGAAGAGCGGCAAAGGGAGAGGGAGGAGCAGACTCACCACTGAGCAGGGAGCCTGACATGGTGCTCGATCCCAGGGCCCTGGGATCATGACCTGAGCTGAAGGCAGACACTTAACCAACTGAGCCACCCATGTGTCCCTGTCAGAAGGAATTAAAAAAAAAAAACCCAGCAAATTTTAAATTGGAAAATATAGACCTTTCTGTAGTGGCTGCTCTGGTCACTGTATATAACTTATATTGACCTACCTTTTCAGGCTCTCTTTGTAAATAAGTTATGGGTAACACAAAGTAGCCTTGTGAAAGGGAAAAAAGGTACTATATATATTTATGCTATAAATATATTTTATTTCCTTCTTCCATTTTCCTGAACAGCAGGGGAAAAAGAGGAAGGAGGGGTGTTTTCTAATGTGTTGATGGTAGCTTCTTCCTTATTTATAGAAGACTAGGAAGGTGAACTTTGTGACTTTAGTTGAGTATGCTTTAGAGCCCAAGAAGGGGCAGCCACAAGCTTTTGTGCGTGTATGACAGTTGACAATATCAGTTTTATCTTCCAGTATTGAAATCATCGTTTCTTTTTTTTTTGAAGATTTTATTATTTATTTATTTTAAATATTTTATTTATTTATTTGACACACAGAGAGATAGAGCAGGAACACAAGCAGGGGGAGTGTGAGAGGGAGAAGCAGGCTTCCCACCGAGCAGGGAGCCCGATGCAGGGCCCGATCCCAGGACCCTGGGATCATGACCTGAGCTGAAGGCAGACGCTTAACGGCTGAGCCACCCAGGCATCCCAAGATTTTATTTATTTTTAAGATTTATTTGAGAGAGCGTGTGTACGAGTGGGGGGAGGGGCAGAGGGAGAGGGAGAGAGAGAATCCCAAGCAGACTCCCCACTGAGCGTGGAGCCCAAAGTGGGGCTCAGTCTCACCACCCCAGCTGAAACCAAGGGTTGGGTGCGAACTGCCTGAACCACCAGCCATCCCAATCACCATTTCTGAATTTGGGGAATTGAGGAAGTATGGAGTTTAACTTCTTTTGAGCAGCTGTTCTTTGGTTGACTCCAAACCAGGTGCTTTTATTCTCATGTTATTTAACTTGGTCTTCACAATTAGCCCACATGGTATGTATGATTACCCACATTTTACAAATAAAGAAAATTTACCCAAGGTAACACAGCTGGTAGTGGCAGAGTCAGAATTTGAACCTTTGTTTTTTTGAGCTAAAAGTCAGTGCTTATCCATTATACTATACTGCCTCTCCTAAAATTAGAAAAATAATGAAAAGTATTAGAAAATCTCTCTGAAGTTTTAAGCCTCTTGGAGAGAAACTAATATTAGATAAGACTTACATTATCTCAACCTTTGTAGTGTTTTCTTCAATCTTAAGGGGCTTCACTTTTGGGAGACTTATTTTATACATGTTATATGAGGGAACCACCAGCAGGATACTCCTTAATGCTAATTAAATGATTGAGTCTCCAATATATGTCTCAAAGAGGACTCTCTAATGATATTAGTGATATTAATAACTTTCTTGAAGATAAAATCATCTATGAATCAGAAATAGTACATGTATAAATTGCTCTTAGTAAAAATATTCATCTCAAAAATTCACACTTGCAGTACTAGTAACCTTTTAGTCTAATTAAACTCTTAGAAGTGATATTTAGTATAACATTTGCAAAACAAACTGTTGTATAGCTTGCAAATAATGCTTTAAACTGTTTGATCAATAAACTCATTTTATGGTAGATCAATAAATTCCATTTGTGCAGTGATTAAGCTGTCTTTATCTTAATGGTATTTTACCCTGTAGGAATGTTACACTGTCAAAATTAACGACTATATGTAGGATTGTTGTCAGTTGTAAGAGTTTTTCTTAACATGTTCATTGTACTAGTGGTCTTATTGTATATTTGTAAATCCATCTATAAGCAAGTCATTAGTTATTCAGTATTTATTTCTAGCATATTAAAATTCTCAAATCCATAAATATAGAAAACATTTCAAGTATGATAAAATTGGGAAATTGTTTTAGTATATATAAGCAGTTCAATTATAGACTTTTTTTTTTTTAAAGTGCTAAATTTTAGTTGATATTTGGTAAGGAAAAACTTCAGAATTCATTATTTCTTTTGTTTTATTTTATTTTTTTTAAAGATTTTATTTATTTGTCAGAGAGAGAGAGAGCACACGCAGGGGGAACAGCAGGCATAGGCAGAGGGAGAAGCGGGCCCCCTGCTGAGCAAGGAGTCCAATGTGGGACTTGACCTCAGGACTTTGGGATCATGACCTGAGCCCAAGGAAGATGCTTACCAGCTGAGCCACCCAGGCGTCCCACTTTTGTTATATTTTAGGGCAAAGTATATTATAATATTAAGTAGATGATATAAAAGCATTACCTGAGTCTATTTGTTTATTTATTTACTTATTTATTCATTTTGGTTTTGCAGAGATCAGTACAGGCAGTAGGTTGAAATGGAAAGCGGACTCTTAGAAATCAGCATAGTTGAGTTCTAGTGTTGGTATAGCCAATACTAGTTGTGTAACTTTGGACAAATCATTAAACTTCTCTAGATCTAAACTCCTTTTTGTCTGTAAATAAAGTAATTGGGCCGTGGTTTCTAAGATTATTCCCATGTCTGTAAATCTTAGGCCAGAAATTATGTCAGTACTAAACTTAATGTAAAAAGTATAGTTTGTCTACTTTTCGTTTCTGGTTCTTAACCAATAAATAGGGATTTTTGTTTTGTTTTTTGTTTTCAGAATGAGCAGCGCAGCACAACTATGCTGGTGAATTTAAGTGCTTATGGTACTATATATACATATAGTAACACAATGTACATAAAAAAGTATGACTTTGCCTTTAGGAATAAAAGACTATAATAGCCAAATATTTTTTAAGCTTTTCTTTTTTCTTTTTTGCAGGAAGGAGGTAGGGAAGGGTTAGATTATTTGGACCAATCTATGCTTGGCATAATGTGGAGTAAGCCGTTAGTACTGGGAGTACCTGCAGTACATTAGGCATCTTTGCATCAGCGCTTATGGAATTCCCTGGTGTCTTAGTCAAGATGTGTGTTCTTGGGGCGCCTGGGTGGCTCAGTTGGTTAAGGGTCTGCCTTCGGCTCAGGTCATGATCCCAGGGTCCTGGGATCGAGCCCCGCATCGGGCTCCCTGCTCAGCGGGAAGCCTGCTTCTCCCTCTGCCTCTGCCTGCCACTCCCCCTGCTTGTGGGTGCTCTCTCTTTCTGTCAAATAAGTAAATTAAAAAAAAAAAAAAAAAAAAGATGTGTGTTCTTTACCACAGAGTTCAGCATCTAGTTTTTATATGGTCTTATATTCTAAATAATTTGTTAATAATGATTATAAGGTTTTAAACAGCAGTTGTAATGCCTCTTGTCTTTATGTCCAAGTGCCTAGTAGGTGTTCAATAAATACTTGTTGATTGGATCATCACATATAAGGAATAATATTGTTTTGTGGAATAGTAAAGGTTTTGAAATTTTGGTAGACATTAGGTTGAGAGTATATGAACAACTTTCTGTGACATTTAAAATTTTGAACTTTGACTTTTTTATTAAAAATTCTTTCTTTCACTTTTTTTTTTTTAAAGTGGTGAATTGTGGTGGATTTACTAACAGTACTTTCAATGTGCCTGGCATTGATCTAAACCCTTTACATACATTAACTCATTTAATTCTACTGTATGAAGTAGTTATTCTTTAAACCCATATGGTATATGAGGAAACTGAGATGTAAACAAGTTCAATAACATTCTTAAAGACAGAATTAATAAGTGACAGGCCCGATTCAAACCCAGAAGGAATAATTAGAAGCCTATATCCTTAATTACTATGCTATACAGCTTCCCAGTGTTTTATGTGAAGTTTTGGATTTTTGTTGGAATTAAGGCTTTAAAATTCATCAAGACACACACACACACACACACACACACGCGCACACACATACCCATACCCATTTCAATTCTTTGTTATTAGTCATACTGATTAGACTATCTTGTGATCATGATACTTTATGTTGCTAAACTGCTTATCTTTAGGTGAGTTGGATAAGAATTAGGTCTTTGACACAAATACTACTTTTATTCCAAACTGTTAACATTTTAGAACTATTTCATGAGTAATAAACTTGATTTTGGCAAAGTTCCAAACACTGCTATTGTTGGAACCGTCAAACTAGATGGAATTTTGAATACTATGATAAGTAGACATTGAAAATAGAATATTTTTATAAAGATCTCATAAATCCCCCAGTCTGTATAAGCCCTGTCTGTCTCACAAATGTACAGTGCAGAAGATAGGAAAATCTGAGCCAGTAATATAGCCAATCAGTCACTTTTTAAATGTGGCATTTTTTCACTGTCACAGTGTTTATTGCAAAAACGGTAATAGGAATCATGGGGTCTTCAGAGTAAGGCTAAATTGCCAAGCAGGAAAGTTTATATTACAAGGAATTCTAACACCTTGGTGAAAATCAGAACATGGCTGCATGGAAACTTTATATGGACTTCATGCATATTCCTAATCTGTAAATAAGGACTTTAAATATAGATTTCCTGTCTTCAGTCAGAATAAGCCTACTAGCTAATTAGTATATTCTTGAATGCATGTCAGTAGAACAATTACACACATATACACACACATCCCACATATAAAATTATTGCTTACTTAAATCAATGGTGGTTAGTTGTTGAAGTGTAATTTGAGTTAGTACATCATGTGTGAGCAAGAAATAAATTTGTTTTGCTAAGTCATTTAAAAGGGTTGGGAATATTTGTTACTTCCCCAGACCTTGATTATCCTGACTAGACTAATTTGTATGTGCTATAGTAAGAGTATCCAATTTATCATTAGGGACCCCCTATTTATATAAAAGGATACTTTGGGAAGAAAAGATCAGTATTAGTGGTGTATTAGTGAAGTGTTAGTGAAGCCTTGTAACAACACAAGTCACTAGTCTTAAATATTAACTGCTCATTATAGAGCTGATACTAGGGTAGGTATGTCAGAGGAAACTTCTGAAAACACAGCCAATAGAATGAAATTTAAAAAATGGGGGCACCTGGGTGGCTCAGTTGGTTAAGCGACTGCCTTCAGCTCAGGTCATGATCCTGGAGTCCCGGGATCGAGTCCCACATCGGGCTCCCTGCTCGGCGGGGGGTCTGCTTCTCCCTCTGATCCTCTTCCCTCTTGTGCTCTCTGTCTCTCATTCTCTCTCTCTCAAATAAATAAAGAAAATCTTTAAAAAAAAAAATGGTACAACTTTTTTTTTTTTAGCAAAGGCTTTGGGCCAAGCATAAGTCTTGTCTCCACAGAAGCATTCTTCTGTGGAGAATGTAGAAGACAGAAAATAAAAGTTAGAGCTAAAAGTAATAAAGTAAAAAACAAAAGTACAAAAGGGAGAATCAACACGATCAGTACTTTTAATAAAAGTGATAAACCCCTTGGAGTACTGATGAAGAAAAAAAAAAAGCAAAGGCATAAATTTCTGATTTCAGGAATGAAAAAAGGGACTTCTTAGCAGATCCTACACACATTGAAAAAGATAAGAGGATTTTTTGTAAAGATTTTATTTATTTATTTTAGAGACAGAACAGGGAGAGGAGCAGAGGGAGAGGAAGAAGCAGACTCCCTATTGAGCACAGAGTCTGATGTGTGGGGCTTGATTGCACAACCCTGAGACCATGACGAGCTGAAATCAGAGTTGGATGCTTAACCGACTGAGCCAGCCAGGCACCATTTTGTAAGTTTTAATATCTATTTTCCTAAGGATTTGTCCATTTCACCTAAATTTTCAAATCCATTGGCATAAAATTATTTTTAAAATTCTCATATTGGGGCATCTGGGTGGCTCAGTTGGTTAAGTGTTTGACTTGATTTTGGCTCATGTCATGATCTCAGGATTGTGAGATCGAGCCCCATGTCAGACTCCACGTTCAGTGGAGATTTTTTTTTTAATCTTAAGAAAAAAATGTTCACCATGATAAGTGTAGTTACCATCTGTCACCATACAAAATTATTACAATATTATTGACTATATTCCCCGTGTTGTACTTTACAGTCTTGTCAGCTGACTTATTTTATAACTGGAACTTGGTACCTCATAATCCCCTTCACCTATTTTGCCCACCCTGCACCTTTCTCCCCTCTGGCAACCACCCATTTGTTCTCTGTATCTGTGAATCTGTTTTTGTCTTGTTTGTTCATTTATTTTTTATTTTATGTTCATTCATATGAAATCATATGATTTTATATGAATGAAATCATACAGTATTTCTTTCCTTGACAAATTTCACTTTATATGATACCTTCTGGGTACATCCATGTTGTTGCAATGGCAAGATTTCATTCTTTATTTGTGGCTGAGTAATATTTCATTGTATATATATACCATATCTTTTTTATTCATTCATATATCAGTGGACGATTAGGTTGCTTCCCTGTCTTGGCTATTGTAAATAATGCTGCAGTGAACATAGGAGCACATGTATCTTTTTGAATTAGTTTTTTCATTTTGAGGGGGGAATTACCCAGAAGTAGTATCATATAGTGTTTCTACTTTTAATTTTTTGAAAAACCTCCATACTGTTTTCCATGCTGACTGCACCAATTTACAATTCCACCAACAGTGCTTGAGGGTTCTCTTTTCTCTACATCCTCACTAACATTTGTTATTTCTTGTTTTTGTGTTGTTTTTTTTTTATATACTAGCTATTCTGACAGCTGTGAGGTGGTATCTCAGTATGGTTTTGATTTGCATTTCCCTGATGATTAGTGGTGTTGACCATCTTTTCATATGTCTGCTGGCTATCTGTATGTCTTTGGAAACACGTCTATTCAGGTCCACTGCTCAGTTTTTAATCAGATTGCGGGTTTTTTTTTGGTATTGATAATTCATATGAATTCTTTATATGTTTTGGATATTAACCCTTATTAGAATATCATTTGCAAATATCTTCTTCCATTCAGTAGATTGTCTTTACATTTTGTTGATACTTTCCATCACTGTGAAAAAGCTTTTTAGTTTGGTGTGGTTGCAATTGTTTATTTTTGCTTTTGTCGCCCTAGCCTGAAGAACAGGTCCAAAAAAATATTAATAAGACTAATGTTTAAGAGCTTGTTGTCTGTTTTCTTTTAGGAGTATTATGGTTTCAGGCTTACATTTAGGTCTTTAATCCATTTTGAGTTTGTTTTTGTGTATGGTGTAAGAAAGTGGTCCAGTTTCATTCTTTTGCTTGTACCTGTTCAATTTTCTCAACACCGTTTATTGAAAAGACTGTCTTTTCCCCATTGTATATTCTTGCCTCCTTTATTGAAGATTAATTGACCATATAAGCATGGGTTTGTTTCTGGGCTCTCTGTCTGTCCCACCGATCTATGTGTCTCTTTTTGTGCCAGTACTGTGCTCTTTTGATAACTGTAGCTTAGTATTATAGTTTGAAATGTGGGTGTGTGATACCTCCAGCCTTGTTCTTCTTTCTCAAGATTGCTGTGACTGCTTGGGTCTTTTGTGGTTCCCCTAACAATTTTTTTTAATTATTATGTTAATCACCATACATTACATCATTAGTCAATTTTTAGGATTATTTGTTCTAGTTCTGTGAAAAATGCTGTTGGAATTTCGATAGGGATTGCATTGAATCTGTAGATTACTTTCGGTAGTGGACATTTTAACAATATTCTTGCAACCCATGGACATGGTATATATTTCCACTTGTGTCATTTTCGATTTCTTTCATCAGTGTCATAGTTTTCAGAGTACAGGTCTTTCTCTGCCTTGGTTAAATTTATTGCTAGGTATTTTATTCTTTTTGATGCAAGTGTAAATAAAATTGTTCTGCCACTTTGTTATTAATGTCTAGAAACACAACAAATTTCTGTATATTAATTTTGTATCCTGCAAATTTTCTGAATTTATATATTCGTTCTAATGGTTTTTTGGTGGAATCTTTGGGGTTTTCTATATATAATATCATGTCATCTGCAGGTAGTGACAGTTTTACTTCTTCCTTACCAATTTGGATGCCTTTTATTTCTTTTTCTTGCTGTGGCTAGGACTTCCAGTATTATGTTGAATAAAAGTGGTGAGAGTGGGCATTCTTGTCTTGTTTTTGACCTTAAAGGAAAATCTTCCAGCTTTTCACCATTGAGTATGATGTTAGCTGTAGGCTTGTCATATATAGCCTTTATTATGTTGAGATACGTTTCCTCTATACCTGTTGTGTTGAGAGTTTTTATCATGAAGGGGTGCTGAATTTTGTCAGGTGCTTTTTTTGCATCTACTTGAGATGCCTATATGATTTTTATCCTTTGTTTTGTTAATGTAGTGTATCACATTGATTTGTAGATACTGAACCATGTTGCATCTCTGGAATAAATCCCATTTGATGGTGGTGAATGATCCTTTTAATGTATTGTTGAATTTGGTTTGGTAATATTTTGTTGAGGATTTTTGCATCTATGTTCATCAGGAATATTGACCTATAATTTTCTTTTTTTGTAGTGTCTTTGGTTTTGGTGCCAGGGTAATGCTGGCCCCATAGAATGAATTTGGTAGCATTTCTTTCTCGTCCACTTTTTTTGGAAATAGTTTGAAAAGGATAGATACTTACTCTTTAAATGTTTGGTAGAATTCACCTGTGAAGCCATCTGGTCCTGGACTTTTGTTTGTTTCAATTTTATAACTAGTGATCTGTTCAGATTTTCTGTTTCTTCCTGATTCCGTCTGGGGAGATTGCATGTTTATCATTAAGTAATGCCTTTATTTGGCTGTTGTTACAATGTTTGTTTTAAAGTCTGTTTTGTCTCATGTAAGTATTACTCCCCCAGCTATTTTTTTTTCTTTTTCATTTGCATGGAGTATCTTTCCATCCCTTCACTTTCAGGCGTATGTGTTTTTAGGTCTGAAATGAGTCTCTTGTAGGCAGCATATAGACGGATTTTATTTTTTATTTATTCAGTCACCCTTTGTGTTTTGGTTGGAGCACTTAGTCCTTTTATACTTAATTATTGATAGGCATGTAGTTAACACCATTTTGTTGTTTTCTGGTAGTTTTTGTAGTTCTTTTCCTTTCTTCTTCTGTTGCTCTCTTCTCTTGTGAAATGACTTTCTTTAATGTTATGCTTGGATTCCTTTCCCTTTATTTGTATCTATTATAGGTTTTGGGTTTGTGGCTACCATGAAGTTCATATATAACACCTTATATATTTAGCAGTCTTTTTTTTTTTTTTTTTTAAGATTTGTTTATTTTTTTGAGAGAGAAAGGGTAAGGGGCTGAAGGAGAAGGAAAGAGAGAAGCTCTCAAGCAGACTCCCCACTGAGCGCAGAGCCTGACCCTGGGCTCAGTCCCACGACCCTGAGCTGAAACCAAGAGTTGGATGCTCAACCAACTAAGCCACCCAGGCACCCCTACAGCAGTCTATTTTAAATTGGTGGTTGCTTAAGTTCAGACACATTCCAAAAGCACTACATTTTTACCCCCTCCCAGCATTTTATGTATTAAAAGTCATATTTTCATCCTTTTATTTTGTGTATCCTTGGACTCATTATAGATGTAGTTGATTTTACTATTTTTGTCTTTTGGCCTTCATACTTGCTTTATAAGTGATTGATCTACTACTTTTATTAAATGTTTGCTTTTTTTTTTTAAAGATTTTATTTATTTATTTGACAGAGAGAGACACAGCGAGAGAGGGAACACAAGCAGGGGAAGTGAGAGAGGGAGAAGCAGGCTTCCCGCGGAGCAGGGAGCCCGATGCAGGGCTCGGTCCTCGGACCCCGGGATCATGACCTGAGCCGAGGCAGATGCTTAACGACTGAGCCACCCAGGCACCCCTAAATGTTTGCTTTTACCATTGAAATTTTTTCTTTCATAATTTTCTTCTAGTATGGCTCTAGGAAAACATTATCTTCCTGACCCTGGAGTTGGTAAAGATTCTTAAACAGAATACATAAAGCATTAACAATAAAAGGAGAAAGTGATAAATTGGACTACATTAAAATTAAGAAATTCTGTTCACTAAAATACACAGTTAAGAATGAATGTCAGGCCACAGAGTGGGTAAAAGATATTTGCAATTGGAAAAAAAGGTTGCAATTTTCATTATGTATATCTGACAAAGAACTCGGCCAGAATATATTAAAAAGTCTTAAACAGCAATTGGAGGACAGATAACCCAATAGAAAAAATGGACAAAACACTTAAATGGTCAATTCACAGAAGAAGATCTTCAAAAAGCATACACACATATGAAAAGATCCTCCATCTCATTAGTCATCTGCAGTATACAGATTAAACCTACTATGTGATACCACTCTGCCCTGCAGAATGACTTGAATTAAAAGATTGATGATATCAAGTGTTGATGAGGATGTGTTGCATTTTTAACTCATTTTACACAATTGGTAGGAATATAAGTTGCTTTAACCACTCTGATTAATACTTTTTTTTTTTCCTCACTAAAGCTTTTTTTTTTTTCCTCTTTTTTTCCTTACTCGTCCTGGTACCACACATGACCTTACAATTCCACTCTTAGGCATATATCCAACAGAAATGCTAACAAGTGTTCTCCAAACACACCTGTAAGAGTGTTCATAGAGCAGTATTCATACAGGCAAAAATGGAAGCAATCCAAATGTTTAAAAAGAGCAAACTGGATAACTAAATAGTGGTATATTTGTACAATGGAATACCACAGAGCAGTGAGAATAAATGAACTATTGTAGCGCACAGCCACATGGATGAACCTCAGGAACCTAATGTTCAGTAGAAAAAGCCAGTCACAAAGGAGTACACATTGTGATTCCGGTTATATAAAGTTTAAAAACAGGCAAAACTGCTTTATTGTGTTAGAAGTCAGGAGAGTTGTTACTCTTGGGGAAAGATAGGGAAATAATGGGATCTTCTGTGTAGCTGGTTAGGGAAGTTCTATTATACTGATTGTTATAAGCATTTAATAAAATCATGACTGGGTAAGTTTTATCAAATGCTTTTATTTGATGAAAGCTGTTGACATGATGTGGTTTTCCTCTTTTTCTTTTAATTTGAATTCTGAATGTTAAACCAGCCTTGTGCTCTTGTACTGTATTTCTTGATCTGGGTATTGGTTACAGAGGTGCATTAACTTTATGAAAATTTCTGTACACTAGTTTATTATACTGTAATAAAGTTTATTTAAAATTTTTAATTAAAAAAAATGAAAATGATATTTGGAGAGTTAGCCAAAAATGTTAGACACGAAGAGATAAAGAAAAATTTACATTTCTATGGAAGATTATCCTTCTCAGTCATGCTTGATTTAGAATGTACTTTGTAGAATAATAACATTTTATGCGATAGTTCAGTAATTAACACATGCCCCTGTGAAGTCAGCTACAAATACAGTGAGGCTTCTTAGGTTGCAGCAAAAACAATGGCATAATAATTAAATGGAACTTATTAATTGTAAGAATTGGCTTCTCAACTTTACTTCTTCTTTCCTATTTGTGGTTTTTCACACACTGGGTAAAAATCATTCCAGGATAATGATCTCTGACAGAAGAGAAACTAATGGGGTAAGCCCATAGTTTTCCAAGCCACAGTGCTGATAGAGGGAACCTAAACAGCCCAGGAGTCTCACAGGATTGAGTTTGGGGTTCAGAGATGACAAGCTAAAATTTTGAGGGCAAAATATTGGAAAGGAAAGGACTGTAGAAATGGAGAGCCCCAGGGACTTGGAAAGTGCCCTTTCAAGTCTTTGGCTATGATTCTGTGCATACATGTGAAACAACTACTCAACACTAGGGAAAGAGCCACTGGAAGGAGTAGGAAAAGTCCTCAGAGATCACAGAGAGTAAGGTAGCCACACTAGCCAGAGTGGAAAGACCTCCTAATAGAAAGGCATTGGATAGTCTTAAGAAGGACATCACTGTAGACTAAAAGCTATAGTAGCCCTTCCTTTCCTGTGGTTTTACTTTCTGTGGTTTCAGTTACCCATTGTCAACTGTGGTCCAAAAGCAGATGGTTCTCTTTCTTATATATCATCAGAAGGTCAGTAGTAGCCTAATGCTACATCACAATGCCTATGTCATTCACCTCATCACATAGACATTTTTTTTTTTTTAAGATTTATTTATTTGAGAGAGCGAGAATGAGAGAGAGAGAGAGTACATGAGAGGGGGGAGGGTTAGAGAGAGAAGCAGGCTCCTCGCCGAGCAGGGAGCCCGATGCGGGACTCGATCCAGGGACTCCAGGATCATGACCTGAGCCGAAGGCAGTCGCTCAACCAACTGAGCCACCCAGGCGCCCTAGACATTTTTTTTTATCATCTTACATCATCACAAGAAGTGAGAGTATAGTATAAAATATTTTGAGAGAGACCACATTCACATAACTTGTCCTATTTTATTATTAGTTTATGTTAATTTCTTAATCTGCCTAATTTATAGATTAAACTTTATCAGAGGTATGTATATATAGGAAAAAACATAGAGGTCTCGGTACTATCTGTAATTTCAGGCTTCCACTGTGCGTCTTGGAAAGTATCTCCCACAGATGAGGGAGGACTGTTGTACTCTGGTCCCACATAACAAAGTTTAAAAAGTAAGCCTTGAAATTATCAAACTTTCCTAGGCATTGAACTACTCCCAGAACGAAGCTGAAAAACACTTAAAGGAATTCAAAAAATCCATACCATATATTCCAGCAATCTCACTCCTGGGTATTTATCCAAAGTAATTGAAATCAGGATCTTGAAGAGAGATTTGCATTTATGTGTTCACTGAAGCCCAAGAGGTGGAAGCAACCCAAGTGTCCGTCAATGGGTGATAAGGAAAATGGTGGTATGTATGTACCATAGAATATTATTTGGTCTTTAAAAGGAGGAATTCTGTCGTGCAGCAACACAGATGAACCTTAAGGATATTATGCTAAGTGAAATAATCCAGTCCCAGAAAGACAAATATTGCATGGTTCTACTTATATGAGGCATCTTTTTTTTTTTTTTTAAGATTTTATTTATTTATTTGACAGAAAGAGACACAGTGAGAGAGGGAACACAAGCAGGGGGAGAGGGAGAAGCAGACTTCCCGCTGAGCAGGGAGCCCGATGTGGGGCTCGATCCCAGGACCCTGGGATCATGACCTGAGCCGAAGGCAGCTGCTTAACGACTGAGCCACCCAGGCGCCTATTATATGAGGTATCTAAAGTAGTCAAACTCATAGAAGCAGAAAGTAGAATGGTGGTTGCCAGGGGCTGGAGCTAGGGGGAAATGGGGAGTTGCTGTTTAATGGGTATAAAGTTTCAGTTATGCAAATTGAAAAGTTCTAGAAATCTGCTGTACAACATTGTGCTTACATTGTACTGTACACTTAAAAAATTGTGGATAAAATAAATTGCACAAATTCCTTTGTCAATTCAGGTTTGCTATAAATACCATTTCTGCCTTAAAATCCATATAGTGAAGATTAAGCCTGAAAGATAAATATATCCATAACAAATTTGAAAAAATTCAATACCCAACAATGTAAAATTCTTAATGTCTTGCATCCTATAAAAAACTACCAGACATGCAAAGAAGCAGAAAATATGACCCATAACCATGATAAAAATCAACCAATAAGAAGAGAGATAACCCATATGATCAAATTAGCTGACAAAGACATTAAAGCACCGATTATAACTATACTCATGTTCAGTAGAGTAGAGGAAAACAAACATGCCAATGCGAGATGTAGGAGTTATTTTTAAAAAGGGTGACCCAAATAGAACTTCCAGAGACGAAAAATAAAATTTCTGAAATGGAAAATACAGCAGATGAGATTAACAGATTAGACATTGCAGGAGAAAAAGATTAGTTAAAACCTGAAGACATAAGGACGCCTGGGTGGCTCAGTCGTTAAGCGTCTGCCTTCTGCTCAGGTCGTGATCCCAGGGTCCTGGGATCGATCCCCACATCGGGCTCCCTGCTCGGTGGGGAGCCTGCTTCTCCTTCTCCCACTCCCCCTGCTTGTGTTCCCTCTCTCACTGTCTCTCTCTCTCTCTCTCTCTTAAATAAATAAATAAATAAATAAATAAATAAATAAATAAATAAATAAAAATCTTAAAAAAAAAAACTGAAGACATAGCAGTAGCAACTATCTAAAATGAAATACCAACAGAAAAAAATAGTTGGAAAAAGACACATCAAGCAATTTAACACAAGTATAACAAGTTTCAGAAGGAGACAGGGAGACAGAAAAATAATATTTCAGGAAATAGTAGGCAAATATTTACCAAGTTTGATGAAAACTGTAAATCCACAGATTATAGTTTACAAATTTCCAAGCAGAAGAACAAGGTACAGTAATTAAATTGTTGAAACCAGTGTCAAAAGTCTTGAAAGAAATCTTAAAAGCAGCCAGAGGAAAATATGCAGATGAACAAATATATAAAAATCACTACAGATTTGTCAGAAACTATGCATGCCAGAAATGACATCCTTAAAGTACTAGAAGAAGAAAAACAATCAAAAACTCACCTTGGAACTCTGTACCTGGCAAAAAGGATGTTCCAAAAATGAAGGCAAAATAAAAGATAAAGCGGAGAGAATTTGTTACCAGCAGGCTTACACTATAAGAAATGTTAAGAGTAGTTCTTCAGGCAGAAAGAAAATGATATCAGATGGAAATTTGCATCCACAAAAAGAAATTTAGAATATAGGAAATGGTAAATATGTGTATGGATAGAAAAGTCTAGAAAAACAAGATAATTGTTTAAAACAAGAATAACAATATATTGTGTTTATAAGTTAAAAAAAACCAAAGAAGTATAGCTAAAAGTCGTAGAGCTAAAATGGAATCTTAAAAAATACTCACCGGAAGATGGCAGGAAAAAAAGAAAAAGAGAACAAAAGAAAGATAAGACAAATAGAGAAATAGCATGACAGAGATTTAATTTAAATCCAACCATATCGGGCGCCTGGGTGGCTCAGTTGGTTAAGCGACTGCCTTCGGCTCAGGTCATGATCCTGGAGTCCCGGGATCGAGTCCCACATCGGGCTCCCTGCTCAGCAGGGAGTCTGCTTCTCCCTCTGACCCTCCTCCCTCTCATGCTCTCTCTCATTCTCTCTCTCGCAAATAAATAATCTTAAAAAAAAAAAAAATCCAACCATATCAGTGATCACATTGAATGTAAATGGTCTGTATGCTTCAGTTAAAAGAGATTGTCTGATTAGATGTTTTTAAAGTAAGGCTCAATTACATACCGTCTACAAGGAACCCACTTTGAATACAAAGATGCAGATTAAAAGTAAGCAGATGAGAAAAGATAGACTGCGTGGACAGTAATCACAAGAAAGCTGGAGTTCCTATATTAATATTGAATAATATAGATTTCAGAACGAGGAAATAAGAAAGTTATTTCATAATGTAAAAGGGGTCAGTTCATCAAGAGGCTGGCTGTAACAGCCCTAGATCTGTAGGCATCCAGTAATAGAACTTAAAAATAGATGAAGGAAAAGCAGTACAACTAAAAGAAGTAGACAAATGCACAATTAAGTTGCAAATTTCAACATTCACTAATATATATTTGAGCTATAGTCTGCTATGAGAGGCATGATTTATCACCGTTTCTTAGTTTTAATGTTTTCTTTTATTTGACATTTGCTTTCTCATTAGCCAAAAGATTATGCCTACCAAACCTGATTATCAAAGTACTATTAAGGTGTAGATTCTATATAAGTATCCCCAACCAAGGATTAGTAAAAACAATTATTTACTGGGACTTACTGATTACTAGATGTATTAGTTTTCTTTGCTGTTATAACAAACTACCATGTAGTGGCTTAAAAAACACAAATTTATTATCTTACAGTTCTGGAAGTCAGAAGTCCAAAGTGGATTTCACTGGGCTAAAATTAAGGTATTGGCAGAACTGTGTTCCTCTTGAGGCTCTAGGAAGTATCTATTACTTGCATTACTCGCATTTCTAGTTTTTAGAGGCTGTCTGCATTTTGTGGCTCATGGCTCCCTTCTAAAGTAAAAAGGCCTGTATTTCAGATGGAGTACTTGATATAGATAATTCAGAGACAGTGAAAGTAAATTTTTGAAAAAGAAAACAAATGGTCAAGAATTTAAATCCACTTGCAGTTCTGACAAAAATCAGTTTTTCTTCTGGTGCTCTATTTGGGTGTGGATAAGTGGATGGTGAGACAGATTTTATTATACTTTAGATTTTTGAGGACAAAATAACTAAATTTTACCAAATTTTTCCAAGCAGACCGGGATTTTGTTTTTGCTACCTAGCATTTCTTTTCCAATCATTCCTAAAAAATCATGTTTTAGGTGACTTGGTGGAATATTCATTGTGCCCTTGAAACACGTAGCAAATGCCCCTTTTCATTTTTGTTATTATTTATTATTCTTTAGCTCTTGAAAGACCTTTTCGATATCTTTATATATTCCTGTGAGTTTTTCCCATTTAGGATATATATGTGTTTCCGCTTTTCATATAAACCTTTGGATGGAATAAAATAGGCTGTTGTCTGAGTGATCATAGTTCCTTTTATTTGCATAAAAAACATAATTCTAATTATTTAAGCTAGAGAGCAACTTCCTGTATGTATCTACAATGTTGGTATGTCAAACCAGTAGTATCAATCTGGTAGGAGAGTAGAGTATGGTTGAACAGTCATTAATGCTTTTCTTTTTTTTTTTATTTTGTTATTTTTTTTAAAGATTTTATTTATTTATTTGACAGAGAGAGAGACACAGCGAGAGAGGGAACACAAGCAGAGGGAGTGGGAGAGGGAGAAGCAGGCTTCCCACGGAGCAGGGAGCCCGACGCGGGGCTCGATCCCAGGACCCTGAGATCATGACCTGAGCCGAAGGCAGACGCTTAACGACTGAGCCACCCAGGCGCCCCCATTAATGCTTTTCTAATAGTCACTGATCCAGGTGTAATATTATGTTGTAAATAATCAGTGATATTTCTAGGCCGTAGCACCTTTGATGAGATACATAATATTGTGTTATATTACAAAATGTTTTTCCAGGTAAAGATTTTGATTTGTCACTTGGTACAGTGACTCCACGAAGCGTGTGTGTGTGTGTGTGTGTGTGTGTAAAAACTTGTGCCCATTTTCCTTCCTTCCTCTTAGGTTTATTTGCTGTGAAAGTAGAAATTGCTGAGTTGTACTTTTATCTTATTATGCCAGTTGTCTTAAAGAATTCAAATACTTTTTTTTTTAATTAATGGGTTGCCTTTTAAATGTGTTTCATTCTTGCAGAGCTTGGGGATCCTTTATACATGCCAAACTGGCTACTCCTTCCAGGGAACAAAAAGTGTTTAGTATAACAAAGTAGAATTTGAGGTGGGAATTATATTCATAGGAATTTATTCAAATGTATTTCAGGAATAATTAGACTATCATATGGAAAGAAAACAAACCCAGTATTGTCTTAGACATTTTAGGCGGGAGAAAAATCCATTCACACATGGTTTCTCCCTTCAAGGACTTTATTTTTTTATATAAATGCCTCAGCAAGGATGTATAAGAAATTCATACTTGGAGGGGTGCCTGGGTGGCTCAGTCGGTTAAGTGTCTGCCTTCGGCTCAGGTCATGATCCCGGGGTCCTGGGATCGAGCCCCGCATCAGGCTCCCTGCTCAGCGGGGAGTTTGCTTCCTCGCCCTCTGCCCCTCCCCCCATTTGTGCTTTCTTTCTCACTTGCTCTTTCTCAAATAAATAAATAAAATCTTAAAAAAAATTTCATCCTTGGAGAATTAGAAGCTTTAGTTTAAAATCATAAACTAATTGAGAGTGTTTCTGTTTTAGTGGAGGATATGCTGTTTGGAGAGGAGCAGCAGACAGGAATGAGACAGAATATCCAAGTGAGAAATAATTCTCTAATGTAAAGAAATAACTTATTTGACATTATTAAAGATTGTAGGTGCGCCTGGGTGGCTCAGTCAGTTGAATGTCTGACTTGGTTTCAGCTTAGGTCCTGTGAGTTTTTCCCATTTCTCAGAGTCCTGGGATCATTTTCCCATGATCTCGGAGTCCTGGGATCAAGCCCTGTGCTCAGCTCTGCACTTAGTGGAGAGTCTGCTTCTCTCCCTCTGCCCCTCCTCCTGCTCCCATGCTCTCTCTCCCATAACTAAATAAATCTTTAAAAAAAAAGATTGTAGAATATCCATATTTGGGCATTTTAGGGTAATTTCTCATTTTCCTGGAAAGACTGCAGGAAGGTATACTGGCTTAGAATTTTATGAATCCTCTGTAGGAGTTCCTTACAGAAAAGTATGTTCAGGTTGGCCATATTTAACTTAAAGGAGCTCTATCACTTCTAAGAGTATATGAAAGACATGTAAAAGACTCCATATGACTCCCAAAAGTCTTGAAGCCACCAAATTCCTGTAACCTCCTTAGCCACTTCTTGTGACTAAAGTGGAAAATAAGAATAAAAGTTTCATTGACTTTGTTTTTAGCTTATTAAATAAAGTCACCTTGTTTCATTCCTGCATTCAGACTGTGAATTGATACCAAGAAACTGCTAGAAGAATTTAATTTTCAGTCAAGAAATAGACATCAATAACATACTTGAACACCTTTCCCATTCCCTACTCCAGCAGTGAATAGTAAGGGGGTGAAAATCATTGGTGTCATGTCTTCAAATTCAGTGTATAATATTAAGCTTTTTAAATTCACTCTGCTTCCTAGAGGTGGAGTTTAGCACTAACAAAAAAGAATGATCTCTATCCTTATTACAAATGTGCATCATAGGACATGATAGGAGAAGTTTGGTTTATAATCCAGATTCATATTGGATTGTTTGGAGGCCATATCTGCTTTGTTGGCTTAAGAGCAAAGGGAAGATTTGTGTATCATCTTCATTTCTTATTCTTGAATCAGTATTTGCCACACTTAGAAACCTAAAGCTCATGAGATGTGGGATAATATTTTATTTATTTTTTAAAAAAAGATCTTATTTATTTTTACGAGAGAGGGAGAGAGAGAGAGCGAGCGAGCACGAGTAGGGGGAGGGGCAGAGGGAGAAGCAGACTTCTGGCTGAGCAGGGAGCCTGATGCGGGACTTGATCCCAGGGTCCTGGGATCGAGTCCCGCATCGGGCTCCCTGCTCCTTGGGAGCCTGCTTCTCCCTCTGCCTCTCTCTCTCTCTCTGTCTCTCATGAATAAATAAATAAAATCTTAAAAAAAAAAAAAGAATAAGCTTTGTTGCCAGAAGAAAAAATATATGTATGTACATATATATGAAATATACACGATAAACCACACATATATGGAGAAAAGGATTTGGGGAAAAAATTCCAGAAGGTACCACTTTCTTTGTCAAATATTTGTAATTCAGGTTTCACCTGAATAGACAGAGGACTATTAATAATTGTCCCAGTGCCAAGATCTGAGACTTTATATAAATGTCAGTGAAAAGTTAGTTTCAACCCTTAGGAAATGTATAGAAATGTGTTTTTGTACATTAAGAAATACTATTTTGGATAAATTTCATTTCTACTTCCGCTGCCTTATTTATTTAGGTAAATGGATTTCTATGTGGTAATTTACATTCATCTCAAATTTAAAAACCAACAGAAAATCTCCATACCCTTTGCTCAGCATGCAGTGAGGTCTTAAGTAGGAGTTAAATGAAAGTTCCTACAGTGTTAAAGTTAATTCAATTTGGTAACCATATTTGCTTAGAAAATTGTACATTTGGGAAATCTTAGCCTAAATCACGTTTATTGCTGATAAAATGTATTTTCTTTACTAATAATATATCATTCTGTGAAAGGCAGATTGTATTTGTTTCTTGATTGCTGTTCTTATCAACTTTTATGAGATAATAAAAGTGACAGAAGCTTAGAGGAAGGTGTTCTTTTCAGGGGGAGAGAATTGTACTTATCTCTTTTTTCAGATTGCTTATTTGGGAAAAATGGTAACTTACCATATAATAGATGTTTAACAAATATATGTTGATTAAATGAACTGATAAAGCTAAGTGAAGCTTACTCTTTCTTTATTGACTTTAAAAAGAGGTATCACTTCATCCATAGACATTTTCCTTTGCTTGCTATGTGGTGGGAACCAAATTAAGTGTTCATTTACTCTTACAACTACTTTATAAAGTAGAAGGTATTATC
Source organism: Neomonachus schauinslandi (assembly GCF_002201575.2). NCBI lineage: Eukaryota > Metazoa > Chordata > Mammalia > Carnivora > Phocidae > Neomonachus > Neomonachus schauinslandi. Next base: position 107,230,228 of record NC_058411.1, read on the forward strand.
TCAGCTTTTTACATATGAGAAAATTGAGATTACCTAACTTGTCCAAGATTGTCCAGATTACCACTATTGAAATTTAGGTATATCAGACTCAAAAGCTCATTTTTTTCCCATTTTTCTCCTTCTTTTAATGGCCTATTTTATAAGTTACTTCTCTATATTCATAGCATTTATTACTCAAAAAAACTATAGAAATGCATTTATTCTTGGGGCACCTGGGTGGCTCAGATGGTTAAGCGTCTGCCTTCGGCTCAGGTCATGATCCCAGGGTCCTGGGATCGAGTCCCACATCGGGCTCCCTGCTCCTTGGGAGCCTGCTTCTCCCTCTGCCTCTCTCTCTCTCTGTCTCTCATGAATAAATAAATAAAATCTTTAAAAAAAAAAAAAAGAAATGCATTTATTCTTGCCTAATTTTATAAGTTTTAAAAATCAGATTTATTGAGGTATAATTTACATGCAATAAAATGCACCACTTATTTTTTTAATTTAGTTTATTCTTTTAATTAAATATTTTATTTATTTGACAGAGAGAGAGAAAGTGCACAAGCAGAGGGAGAGATAGAGGGAAAAGCAGACTCCCTGCTGAGTAGGGACCCTGATGTGGGCCTCGATCCCAGGGCCCCAAGATCATGACCTGAGCTGAAGTCAGATGCTTAACTGACTGAGCCACCCAGGTGCCCCTGTTTATTTACTTTAGAGAGAGAGAGCAGGGGGAGGGGCAAAGGAAGAAGGAGAAGAAGAATCTCAAGCAGACTCTGCGCTTAGTGCAGAGCCCATTGTGGGGCTCGATCTGACGACCCTGAGATCATGACCTGAGCTGAAATCAAGAGTCAGACACTCAACCGACTGAGCCATCCAGGTGCCCCAAAATGTACCCCTTTTAAAGTGTACAGTTAGATGAGTTTTGACAGAGGTATGTAGCCATGTAACCTGCACCACAACAATCAAAATCTAGAACATTTCCATTACCTGCCAAAGTCCCTCATGCCCATCAATCCCTTCTTGCCACTACTGATCTAATTTTTATCCCCATAATTTTGCTTTTTTCCAGAATGTCACGTAAATGGAATCATATATTAAGTAACCTTTTGTGTCTGGCCTCTTTCACTTAGCAAAATGCTTTTAAGACTCATCCATGTTGTTGCAGATACCAAGTATTGGTTTATTGCTGAGTTGTATTCCATTATATGGGTGAACCACTGTTCATTCAGTCACCAGTTGATGGACATTTGGGTTGTTTCTAGTTTTAGATTATTATGAATAAATGCTATAAACATTCATGTTCATAACCTATTTAGTTTTAAAATTTCTGGGTTAGTACGAGATTATCTTGAGTGACATATGACATTCTCTTGGATGACTAGTTCATAGATTACTTAGTTTTAGATAATATAAAATATGGGATACTTCACTGGGGGGCTCTGAGCCCTCTATTAGAAATTAGGGAATAAAGAAAGTTGTTGACTGTTTTCAAAATTTGGAAGGGTACTCTGACATTTGGGACATATATTTTTTTAATTTAGCATGCCATAGTAGTGTAAAGATAAATGATATGAGGTGAAGTACAGTGAAAATGTAGTAAAATGGCAAACACTGAACTAAGAGAAAATTGATTTCTAGTCCTTTAATCTGGTTGTAGTTTCCAGCTGTATCTCTTAATTAGGCTTTGGATAAATTGTGACTTTGAACAAATTAATAACCACTTTGCAAGAAGTAAGATGGAGCTAAGGTTTACACGTTTTTTAGATATAAACTTGAGCTCATTCAGTCCTCAAGACACCCTAAGAGGTACCTATGTGGTAGATTAGTACTAGTCCTATTGGCACTGAGGAGGAAACTGCGATTCACAAAAGTAGCTGGTAGTGGTAGCAAAGCCAGTAAGTATGTGGGTGCTTCAACAATTGACTCCATACCAGTTTCCTTATCTGGAAAATTAAGATAATACCCAGTTTTGTAGTTGTGAGAATTAAAAGTGATTATATTAATAAGGACTCAGAACCGCTAGTCTCTTACTCTCCTTCCCTTCTTATAAAGGTCCCTCTTTCCCTGTCTCCTGCCCCGCAATTCTGTTAACTATTTATTTAGAGAAATCTAAAATGTGGGTGCTAATCTTACATCTTTTTTCTTTTTAAGATTATTTGAGAGAGAGGGTAGGGGGAGGCAGAAGGAGAGGGAGAGAGAATCTTAAGCAGACTCCCCACTGAGCGTGGAGCCCATTGTGAGGTTCTGTCTCACAACCCTGAGATCATGACCTGAGCTGAAACCCAAGAGTCAGATGCCTAACCGACTGTGCCACACAGGCACTGCCCCACCCGCAATGTCTTTTTAATCGCAAAAGATCATATAATGTCAGAAGGCTAGTATATTAGATGTTTCTTTTTATTATAAATATTAGAAAAACACTAACTCAGCTAGCAAATAGAATTCAGTCTAGCCCAGTAACCTAGCAGATTGTTCTCACACGATTCCTGTTAGCACATTCCCTCATTTTTTCCAATGTGATACATTCTGCGTTGCTTGTAAAGTAGCTCAAAACTGCGTTTTACTACGTCTCTGTTAACAATTACCCCAATAATTAGTTATATTTAAAAACCATTTGGGGCCAATACCCACATATGGTTTCTTCCACATAGTTTCTACATGACCAAGACTCTATACTTTATGATTGTTTAAAAATTGCTGTAAGAGGGGGGTGGGGGATGGGTTAGCCTGGTGATGGGTATTAAAGAGGGCACGTACTGAATGGAGCACTGGGTGTTATATGCAAACAATGAATCATGGAACACTACATCAAAAACTAATGATGTAATGTATGGTGATTAACATAACATAATAAAATTTAAAAAATGTAAAAAAAAAATTGCTATAAGCAAGCAACTTGATGAACTTTTCCCCTTCTGTCATTCCTGTTTTTGCAGGATTGTCCCAAACTTGATAAAAAGTTATTATCAGTAGCTATTCTGTAGCACTTCTTAGGGTAGTTCTACCAATCTGTGCTGTAAAATCTCCCTATGCCTGAACCATGCGGAGTAAACACATCATTAGGTTTTCTTTCTCTTGCTTTCCTAATGAGGGGAGAAATGCTGCTACGCAGCTGGAGAAGCCTGGGACTCCTTTCTGAACTGATTTATTTACATAACATATGCTTAGTTTGACACATTGCTCAGAAGAAGCAGAGTTTTTTTAGTTAAATATTGTACAATACTTCAAAGAACATTTTAGCTACACTCTTAACTGTTCAGCTTTTCTGTATACAAAAGCTGCTCTTTGCTCCTTAAAAAACATTCCTGTCCTAGTTCTTTATATTATTGCTTTCAATGCTAGGGAGAATTAAGCTGAATACATTTAGAACCTCTTTTCAGAAATGAATTTTAGTTTCAGAAGCTGCTGCACAGTGCCAGTAGTTCAAGATGTCTGCACAAATCGAGGGCAAATCATTCTGCTCTTAATCTAATTGGTAAGAGAGTAAATAGTGATTTGGAGCCAGTAATATGCTATTGTGGTGTGATATGAAGAGCTTAACACTTTGAAACCAGGTAAATCTAGGTTTAAATCCCACTATGTGCTTGCTAATAATTTTTCCTTCAGCAGAGTTAAAAATTACTCAGTTTCTTCAGCTACATGCTGGTGATAACAAGAACTCCTTCTCAGGGTTTGATTTCAGTAACTGAAATATATATAGCACCTGGCATATAGTAAAACTACTCTTTAAATGTTTCCTTTCCCTGTAAGCTTGCCCCCTACCCCTTCAAAAACAGCTTCCTTTATCATTCATGTAATTTGGTGTTTGTTGGTTTGTTTTTTAAGGCTAAGTATGTCTCATGAAGGTTTGAGGATAGATGAGGTGTCAGGGTTGACCTACCCATCAGTGATTGCTGATAATCTTTAGCACAAGCTGTAGACTGTGGGAGGACTAGGTTGCCATGTAGGTTACACAAGCCAATAGATTAGACTGAAAGTGTATGCAACCAGAAACACTGTGACTGAATAAGGCACTTTCCGATTTAGTATTTATGGAGTATTTCCTATAAGTGGGTAAGACATTCGACAAGAGATACACTCTTTTTGCCCTTCTGCCTTTCCTCTTCTTTCTAGGCTAGAACACAGCCATGATGGCTGAGATTTAAGTCACTGTCTTGGGCCATAATAGTGTGGTGTGGAAAGATAGAAAGTGCCTAGGTCCTTGATGATGTAGCTGCATATTAGTTCCAGATCACCTACTCCTGAGTTTCTTTTACATGAGTGAAAAATAACAATGGCTGGAGCATACAAGGATTTATTTCTGGTGTCTGTTACTAGCAGCAGAACCTAATCCTAACAGTCAGATAGTCTGGGTGCAGGCATCTGACTCCCTCTAACCCCACATCTACTTACTTTTGAAATGACTAAATATATCTTTTTTTTTTTTAAGATTTTATTTATTTATTTTGACAGAGACACAGCGAGAGTGGGAACACAAGTGGGGGCAGTGGGAGAGGGAGAAGCAGGCTCCCCGCGGAGCAGGGAGCCCGATGCGGGGTTCGATCCCAGGACTCTGGGATCATGACCTGGGCCGAAGGCAGATGCTTAACGACTTAGCCACCCAGGCGCCCAATGACTAAATATATCTTAATAAAATAGTACATCAACACTAAAACATGGAAAAGGGTAGGTGTTCATATCCTGAAATACAGAAATGTCCAGAAATTTCTATCAGAAATAATATAGGTATTCCCACTATAGAACTAGAAGTCTTTGAAGAAGGGGTGTGTCTTTGGCAAGAAGTATACATGATGAACCTGGCATATCTTATAATACAAGAAAGCAAGAAAGCTATCAGAAGCTACTTGGGTTGTGTCACAAGGATTTAGGAGCCAACTTGAAAAGATTTGCACTGACTAAATAAAGATGGGATAATCTGAGCATCAAAAAGTTGTAACTTCAGGGCGCCTGGGTGATTCAGTCGGTTAAGCATCTGCCTTCGTCTTGGGTCATGATCTCAGGGTCCTGGGATCAAGGCCCCCCCACCCCCACCCCCGTGGAGTCAGCTCCGTGCTCAGTAGGGAGTCTGCTTCTCCCTCTCCCTCTGCCTTTCCCCCTCTGCTCGTGCTCTTTCACTTTCTCTTTCTCAAATAAATAAAATATTTTTAAAAAGTTGTAACTGTAATGGATTGAAGCACATTAAATATATTTAATATTCATGACTTCATTCATATATTACTTTAAAAAACTCATTTATTTTTGGAGGTTATTAGGGAGCCAATCCATTGTTTTGAATTGGTAAGAGGAAAGATCCAGGTGTTAATTCTGACTGTACGGACTATATACCTGTACAGACAGTACCTCAGGATTACCAAAGCATTGATAGAGAAGGGCAAGATTTTCTTTACAAAAGTATGTCAGCTAATATATTAAGGGCTGGTAGAATATCACCATTTTGCAACCCCTAATGAAACAGTCGTCATTGCTAAAACTATTAGACGGCTGCTAACGGGGAACATTATAATGCTGGATCAAGGTGACAACACATGAACATACAGATTAATCCTAACATAACAAAAAGAAAGACTGTCATACATTATATGCTTCCTGATGAAGGTTCACACCTCTACCATGAAGTATTCTTGCTGAAAAATCAATCCCTACTTTTAGCAAGCTATCGGTCTCACTGCTGGTTTACAGGAAATACCTGGGAATGTAATCTGAGATAAGACCCTACAACTGCTCAAAAAGAAGAACATAGCACTCAATACAGGGCAAAAGCATACCCTTGATATTAAAGATTACTTCAATAACAAAGACATTTGTTATTTTTTATGTTTGCAGACTAAAAAAAAAAGAAAACCTGGAGTCTTTGAAGTAAGACATGGAAAATGAGTCATAAGACAGTAGACTGAGATAAAAGGGGGGTTGGCTAATGGGGAGGCATAAATTAAAAGGGTATTGGATAAAATAAGAAACAACAGGTTAGAAACTAAAATGCAGTATCTAAATAAGAAGCCATAGAATAGTAACTAAATATGCAGTATCCAAATTAAATTGTGTGCTGGAAAAAATAGAGTAGAAACTTGAGAAAATTGACTCGGTGATAATGGAAAACAAGGTTGAGAAGCTCCGCCCAGAATGCAGAGGAAAAGGGGAAACGAGATGGACAAAGAAAACATGAAGAACAGGTGATAGACATGAAGAACAGGTGATAGACATAAAGGATAGAGTAAGAGACCTAATATATAGATAATTGATATTCTGCAAGAGACCAAAACAAATTGAACAGGAGCAGTTATTAAACACACTATAGAAAAAACATTTTTCCTGAGCTAAAGGATGACCTTGAGTCTGTAATTCAGACAAGCCTGTTGCCAAGTACCAAGAGAATTTAATAAAAAGAAACTAACAACTAAACCTGTCCTAGTGAAACTTTGTACTTTCCCTTGTTAAAAATAATAACAATAATGATCAGGCATCCAGGCAAAGAGGAAAACAGATATACAGAAGTTATTCATTCACAAAGGATGTATGGCAGACTCCTAGCCTTGGATTGTTCTTATAATTAAAGGTCAGGAGACAATCGAGAGTTCTGTGACAGTTTAGGTCCCAGGTTCTTTATCCAGCCAAGTTAGCAGCCAAGAACCAACACACCTTTTCAGTTCTCAAAGCTTCAAAGTATAGACAACAGCTACCCTTCTGGAAGAATTAACTTCAAAACATATTCGAGCTGACTGATAAATTCTTCAGTATACAAGCAAAAGCCAGAAGTTGAAACATTTTTCCAAGTATGACTTTTTGCTTCAGGTTTAGCGAGCTCTTGAATCCCTGCTTTGTCAGTTTTAGAAAGGAAGGACATTAACTGAAGTCATTTTCACTGGAGTATGGATTAATTATTCTGTGAAAATCAGTGCGCTAATGATCTTAATCTTCACAGTTGCCTAAAATGGTTCTGAGTTTGGGCAGCACACCTATTTTATCATTTGCAAAAAGTATCTACTAGTTAAATAAACTTAATGCATTTGGTATATTACAGTGATTCTGAGAGTGTGGTCCGGCAGCATAGATTTCTCACCTGAAACTGGCTAGACAGGCAGATTATTGGGCTCACCCAGATTCAGTGAATCAGAAACCATGGAAGTGGGACCTAGCAATCTGTGTTTGAACAAGCCTTCTAGGTAATTCTGATGCCCAATAAAACTTACAAACTGCTGGTATAGTGTACTGGTGCCCAAACCTAATTAATCCTCAGAATCACCTGTGAAGATCTTGAAACATCTATTCCCAGCCCAGAGACTGATATGCTGGGTTTGGAAATCACTGGTAAAATAGAGCTGGAATCAAAAGACCTAGATTCTGTGCTTGGCTTCACCTTATCAATTTTGACAACCTACTTAATATTGCTGAGCCTCAGTTTTCTCTTTTGTAAAATAGCACTCATTTTCCTGCCCATTTCATTGGATTGTTGGAGGAATTAAATGAAGAAAATGAAAATAAAAGTACTTTGCACAATAGATATGGAAATCCATAGCTGCAAGTGTATCATCTGTGTTCTGCTTTAGTATATGTTCCTCCATGTATCTCTTTCAAGCACCTTTCCCTTACCTAACAACCTGCCACATTACTTTTTGACTTGCAAATTCAACGATTGCATTTATTTTAACACCTTTTCAATATAAATTTTTTTCTTCGGTAGTTTCCCATACATTCAGACCTTGTCTCTGAGGTTGTAAGTCATTTGAGGGAAGGAATCATATGTAAACATTTTATATTTTCCTCAGTGTCAGATCTTAGGCTAAATTATATACATAGTAATATCAAGTAAAATACTTATCTGTTCACAAGCTCATTGTCATAACTGGTAGGTTATTAAGGGTTTTCCTTTTTTACTTCATTAATTTAGTATTTTTATACAAACAGTTTCTTTCTTTCCAGTAGTACGGAAAGGTGGTTGATCTGGTACCAGTCAACATCTGTACTTCACTTCTTAAAATTATTTAAAGAAATGTTCCTTGTATTATTCTTTCTGTCTAGTTTGTGGTTGTTGCATTTTAGAAAATGCATTGTTTTGGTGTCCTATTGGCACACTAAACTTTTCCTACAAAAGCAGTATGTCAGGTGGAAGGCCCAGTTGGCTTAGAATATGAACTTCCAGATTAAAAAAGACATAAGTAAATGGAAACACATCCCATGTTTGTGGATTGGAAGAGTTAGTATTGTTAAAATATCAGTACTACCTAAAGTAATCTACAGATTCAGTGCAATCCCTATCGAAATTTCAATGTGTTTTCTGCAGAAACAGAAAAACTCATTCTAAAATTCATATGGAATCTCCAGGGACCCCACATAGCCAAGACAGTCTTTAAAAAAAAAGGAACAAAACTGGAAAATTCACGCTTCCTAATTTCAAAGCTTACTTCGGTAATCAAAATAGTGCATTATTTGCATAAAGACAGACCAGTGGAGTAGACAGCCCAGAAATAAACCCTTGCATATATGGTTAGATGATTTTGACAAGAGTGACAAAACCATTCAATGGGGAAAGGATAGTCTTTTTAAACAAAAAGTGCTGACAAAACTGGATATCCATGTGCAAAAGAATGAAGTTCTGGCCCTTACCTAACACCATATGTAAAAGTTAACTCTAAGATGGATCGAAGAGCTACATGTAAGACCTAAACTATGAAATTCTCAGAAGAAAACAGGACAGAAGCTTCATGACATTGGATTTGGTAGTGACTTCTTGACTAGGACACTGAAGGCACAGGCAACAAAAAAAATAGAGTGGACCTCATGAAAATTAAATTCTGTGTACCACAAGACAGTATCAAGAGAGTAAAAAAGGCAGCCCACAGACGGGGAGAAAGTTTTTGCAAATCACATGTTTGATAAGGGATTAATATCAGAATATACAGAGAACTCCTAAAACTCAACAACAACAACCAAAACCCAATTCATAAATGAGCAAAGGACTTGAAAAGACATTTCTCCAAAGAAGATTTATATTTGGCCAATAAGCACTTGAAAAGATGTTCAACATCACTAATAATTAAGGAAATGCATTTCAAAACTACAATGAGATATACTACCTCATACACTTTAGGATGGGTACTATTTAAAAACAAACAGAAAATAACAAGTTGGCCAGATGTGAAGAAACTGGAACTGCGTGTGCTGTTAGTGGGAATATGATGTTACACCAACTACAGAAAACGGTATGGTGGTTCCTCAATGGAATTGGGATTACCATATGATCCAGTAATTCTACTTCTAGATATATATCCAAAATAATTGAAAACAGAGTCTTGAAAAAATGTTTGCACACCCATGTCCATAGCAGCATTATTCACAGTATCCAAGAAGTACAAGTAATGCAAGTGTCCATAAACTGATAAATGCATAAGCAAAACGTGGTGTGTGTGTTTTTATTTAAAAAATAAAATATTTTTTAGTCTTGAAAAGAAAGGAAATTCTGACATAGACTACACCATGGATGAAACTTGAGGTCATTATGCTAAGTGAAATAGACCAGTCACAAAAAAAGACATATACTGTATGATTCCACTTCTGTAAGATACTTACAGTAGCCAAAATCATAGACCCAGAAAGTAGAATGGTGGTTGCCCGGGCCTGGTGGGGAGAGAGGGATAGAGAGTTATTGTTTAATGGGCATAGGAGTTTCAGTTTTACAAGATGAAGAGTTATGGAAATGAATGCTAGCAGTGGTAGCACAATATTATGAATATATTTAATACCACTTAACTGTACACTGAAAAATGGTTAAGATGGTAAAGTTTTTACATGTATTTTAGCACAATTTAAAAAATTGGAAAAAATGTGAGCTTCTACACTCTGGGCTAATAGAAAACACCAGGTAGTCTCAGGTCTCCTTGCAAATAGAGCACAGTACCACAAGTTTATCTTCTCCCAACTCCCGAGTTCTATTTTGAGTTTTTATTTATACAATTAACGCATTCTTCATTAGATGGTTCTCCTTCATCTCTGTGGTTAAAGTTTTTCATTTTTATTTTTGGTTTTTTCCTTTTCTGACAATGGATATGTTTATAAGAGAATAGCAGAGAAAGCAGAAGTACTGGTTTAACTTGCTTCAAAGCATATTTGTGTTGAGTGAGCAGATAAATTTGAACTTTGATGTCATAGGTAATTTTCATTCTGAAGGTAATTACAGACAATCTGTATCCAAAACTAAGTAGGGAAAAAAAAAAAGTCAAAGCATTTATGTAACAGAAATTTTGTCTTTTCTTCCTTTTTTTTTTTTTTTGGTTTGGTGGTGGCTGTTACTGCTAATAAAAATTGCTAATAAAAAGTCGTGGAATAAGAAATTTTTTTACTTAAGATTTCTACTTTTTTTATACTCCAGTTTCTTGTATTAATGCTAGTTATTTTCCTTATATACTGCCACGTTGGGGTTTTTAGGACACCAGTACATTTTTCTCAAAGCCTCAAATTAACATGGACTAATGAAACTGTTATTAGGTTCCATTTCTATCTTTAGAGAAAGGTTTTGCTTGGACAAGTTATCCCAGTACATCACAATAATTGTTAGCAGAAATGAGGTATTATAATGCATTTGTAAGCTGTTGCTGGATTTGTGGGGCCACTGGAAATCCTATTTTCAAGGGCTTAATTATTCTTTTTTTTTTTTTTAAAGATTTTTATTATTTATTTATTTGAGACAGAGAGAATGAGAGAGAGAGACCACATGAGAGTGGGGAGGGTCAGAGGGAGAAGCAGGCTCCCTGCCGAGCAGGGAGCCCGATGCGGGACTCGATCCCGGGACTCCAGGATCATGACCTGAGCCGAAGGCAGTCGCTTAACCAACTGAGCCACCCAGGCGCCCAAGGGCTTAATTATTCTAATACATGTGGAGAGCAGGTAGCTTTATTGGATGATATATATGCATGTATATTCATAATTATGACTCTATTCTTTTCTAATATTAATATGTTATATAGTTATACTGTTATATTTGAAGAAAATTTAAAAATTCCAGTAGCTGCATTCAGAAATACTAATATATTTTTAGAATAACTAGGTAACTTTCCTAAAGTTGTATTTTACCTATGCACACTATTGATTCATGGTCAAAATTCAACCCTGTCTAGAATAAGACCCTTCATGGTGAGTCCAATTCACAATCTGGTAACCTGTTATAAATTAGAATATCTTCTGGGGAAGGATAGTATTCAGCTTCTGAAATACCACAATCTGGTAACCTGTTATAAATTAGAATATCTTCTGGGGAAAGATCGTATTCAGCTTCTGAAATAACTGCTCCAAGATACTTTATGGCACATCAGTTAGAGCACAGGGTTTGGAGTCAGACAAACAAATGAGTTAAAATTTCAAGTGAACATCATGTAACTTCGGGTAAATTACTTAACATTACAAAGCCTGTTTGTTTCATCATCCATAAAATACAAAGAAACACAGTTTTTAACCACGTTTAAGTTCTCACCCATCTTGGCTTTGTCCCTGTCCTCTTTAGGGAATCTCTTGTGGGCTGTTATATCCTAGTCCCTTCATCTGTAAAATGTGAATCATGTAATACAGGGATACCTCATTTTATTGCATTTCATTTTATTGTGCTTCACAAATATTGTGGTTTGTGGTTTTGCTTTTTGTTTTTGTTTTTGTTTTTTTTTTTGTTTTTGAATAAAATGAAGGTTTGTGGCAACCCTGTGTCAAGCAAGTCTTTGGGTGCCATTTTCCCAACAGCATTTGCTCACTTCTTGTCTCTGTGTCACATTTTGGTAACTCTCACAGTATCTTAAACTTTTTCAATTTATTATGGTGATCTGTGATTGGTGATCTTTGATGTTATTATTATAATTGTTTTGGGGCTCCATGAACCATGCCCATGTAAGACAGCAAACTTAATTGGTAAATGTGTATGTTCTGACTGCTCCACAGACAGGCCATTCTTTCTTCCTCTCCTTGGGTCTCCCTATTCCCTAAGACACAACAGTATCAAAATTAGGTCAATTAAAACCCTGCAATGGCCTCTGAGTTTTTTTTTATTATTATTGTTATGTTAATCACCATACATTACATCATTAGTTTTTGATGTACTGTTCCATGATTCATTGTTTGTGCATAACACCCAGTGCTCCATGCAGAACGTGCCCTCTTTAATACCCATCATGAGGCTAACCCATCCTCCCAACCCCCTCCCCTCTAGAACCCTCAGTTTGTTTTTCAGAGTCCATCGTCTCTCATGGTTCATCTCCCCCTCCGATTCCCCCCCCTTCATCCTTCCTCTCCTGCTATCCTCTTCTTTTTTTTTTTCTTAACATATATTGCATTATTTGTTTCAGAGGTACAGATCTGTAATTCAACAGTCTTGCACAATTCACAGCGCTCACCATAGCACATACCCTCCCCAGTGTCTATCACCCAGCCACCCCATCCCTCCCACCCCACCCCCCCACTCCAGCAACCCTCATGGCCTCTGAGTTTTCAAGTGAAAGTAAGTCACATGTCTCTCATTTTAAAAGCTAAAAATGATTAAGCTCAGTAAGGAATACATGTTGAAGGCAGAGACAGGCCAAAAGCTAGACCTCTTGTGCCAAACAGCCGAGTTGTGAATGCAAAGGAAAAGTTCTTGAAGGAAATTAAAAGTGCTACTCCAGTGAACATACAAGTGATAAGAAAGCAAAATAGCCTTATTGCTGATATGGAGAAAGTTTCAGTGGTTTGGACTAAAGATCAAACCAGCTACAACATTTCCTTAAGCCACAGCCTAATCCAGAGCAAGGCCTAACTCTCTTCAGTTCTGCATGGGCTGAGAGATGATGATGCTGCAAAAGAAAAGTCTGAAGCTAGCAGAGGTTGGTTCATGATATGTAAGGAAAGAAGCTGTATCCATAACATAAAAGTGTAAGGTGAAGCAGCAAGTCTTGATACAGAAGCTGCAGCAAGTTATCCAGAAGATCTAGCTAAGATAATTAATGAAGGTGGTTATACTAAACAACAGGTTTCATTGTCGATGAAACAGCCTTACATTGGAAGAAGTTGTCGTCTCAGACTTTAATAGCTAGAGAGAAGTCAATGCCAGGCCTCAAAGCTTCAAAGGACAGGCTGGCTCACTCGTTAGGAGCTAATGCAGCTGGTGACTTGAAGTTAAAACCAATAGTCATTTACCATTATGAAAATCTTAGGGGCCTTAAGAATTAGCTAAATGCACTCTGCTTGTGCTCTATAAATGGAACAACAAAGCCTAGATGACAGCACATCTGTTTACAACACAATTTACTGAATTTTATTTTTAACCCCATTGTTGAGACCTACTCTTTGGAAAACAAGATTCCTTTCAAAATATTACTATTCATTGACAATGCACCTGGTCACCCAAGAGCTCTGATGGCAGAGATTAATGTTGTTTTTCATGCCTACAAACACAACTGTTCAGCAGCCCATGGATCAAGAGGAATTTCAACTTCCCAGTCTTATTATTTTAAGAAATACATTTCAGGGACGCCTGGATGGCTCAGTTAGTTAAGTGTCCTACTCTTGATTTTGGCTTAGGTCATTATCTCAAGAGTCTGGAGATTGAGCTCTGAGTTGGGCTCCGTGCTGGGCATGGAGCCTGCTTACGATTCCCTCTCTCTGCCTCTGCCTCATGCGCACACGCTCTCTCTTTTAAAATAAAAAAAAAAGCTAAGAAATATATTTCATAAAGCTGTAGCTGCCATAGGTAGCTATTCCTCTGATGGATCCGGGCAAAGTAAATTGAAAACCTTCTGGAAAGAATTTAGCATTCTAAATGGCATTAAGAGCATTCATGATTCATGGGGATGGTCAAAATACCAACATTAAGAAGAGTTTGGAAGAAGTGTTTTCCATCCCTCATGGAAGACTTTGAGAGGTTCAAGACTTCAGTGGAGGAAGTAACTGCAGATGTGGTAGAAATAGCAAGAGAACTGGAATTAGAAATGGAGTCTGAAGATGGGGCTGAATTGCTGCTATCTCATGATAAAACTAATGGATGAGGAGTTGCTTCTTATGGATGAGCATAAAAGGTGGTTTCTTGAGATGGAATCTACTCTGGTGAAGATTGTTGAAATGACAAGAAAGGATTTAGAATATGACATAAAGTTAGTTGATAGAGCAGCAGCAGAGTTTGAAAGGATTGACTCCAGTTTTGAAAGGAGTTCTGTGGGTAAATGCTATCAAACCCATCACATGCTGCAGAGAAATCATTTTATGAAAGGGAGAGTCAATCGATGTGGTGAACTTCAGTTGTCTTATTTTAAGAAATTGTCACAGCCACCCCAACCTTCAGCCACCCCAACCTTCAGCACCCACCACCCTGACCAGTCAGCAGCCATCAACATCAAGGCAAGACCCTCCACCAGCAAAGATTATGACTCATTGAAAGCTTTTATGATGGTTTGTGTTTTTTAGCAATAAAGTGTTTTTTAATTAAGGTATGTACATTGTTTTTTAGACATAATGCTGTTGCATACTTAATAGACTACATTGTAATCTACTAAACATATTAGTCTATTAAACAGTGTACTGAAACTTACATGCACTGGGAAAGTAAAAAATTATTTTACTTGTTGTGATATTTGCTTTATTGCAGTGTTCTGGAACCTAACCTGCAATATCTCCAAGGTATGCCTGTGTACTCTGTACCCCCTACTCAGTTTCTTTGGGATGTTTGCCTGGGATTATACTCTTATTTGAAGCATTGTGAGCCAATTGTATCATAGATTATTTCAACTTTGTTATTTGAAAAAAATGGATAGCAAAGTTACCTTCTTTGTAGTGAGAATACTACTTGTTTTACATTACTGGAAGAGTCCTGACCACCTTAGGCATTTCTCTTTTGTGTTAGAGCTATCACAGAGTACTTAACCATTTGACTGTGTAATTTAAGTCTTGGTCTATCAAGCAGTAAACAGATGGAACATTTCTAATAGCAGTAATTAACTGTAAATCTATTTTAAAGAGTTGGCCAATATACAGCACAGTCCATATTCTATTGTCTCAGTCATGTTCATTTTTATTTGGATTATGATTTCAGAATACCCAAATATGGGAAGGAAAACAAAGTTGTCTATTATTTTTTAAAATTGCATACTTGGGGTGCCTGGGTGGCTCAGTCGGTTAAGTGTCCGACTCTTTGATTTCGGCTCAGGTCATGATCTCAGGGTCGTGGGATCGAGCCCCATGTTGGGCTCCACACTCAGCAGGGAGTCTGCTTGTCCCTCACTCTGGTCATGCCCCCCCCCCAAATGAATAAATAAAATCTTTTTAAAAAATTGCATACTTAACAATATTCATTCATTCAACAAATCTTTATTGAATGCCTGTTGTGAACCAGACACATTTCTAGGCACTGGGGATCCAGCAGTGACCAGGAGAAGCAAAATCCCAGTCTTCATGGAGCTTAGATTCTAGTGGATTGGAGACAGTTAATAAGCTAAATATGTATAACACCAAGTGTGGTAAATGCTATGAAGAAGAATAAAGCTGAGTAAAGACCTGGAGAATGTTGGGATGAGACGTACTGTTTTAGATAAGGTGATCAGGGAAAGAAGGCCTCTGATAAATTAACACTTAAGCAGTGACCTGAAGAAGTAAGGGAGCAAGCCAAATGGATATCTGGGGAAACAATGCCAGGCAGAGGGCATGGCAAGTGCAGATACCTGATTTGGGAGCATGCTTAGTTGTCTGTTGTATTCATTCCACCTTGAAGCTTTCCTTAACACCTTAAAAAATTAAGGGAGAGTTATAGGCCTCCTTCTCTGTGTGTCATAGCATATTGTATGTAACTTTTTTATAGTTCTTATCTCAGCATTATTGTTTTTATATGTATATTTCCCAATAACCTGGCCTTTGGGGACAGGAATAGTGCCTTACCAGCCACATAGGTGCTGAATAGATGCTGATTGAACCAGTCAGTCAGTGTGATTATCTATTGCACAACTACTTTTGTGTGTACTTGGTACCAAAGTATTATAAGAAATATAAATTGTTAGATATGTAAGTAAATAAGAGAAAATAATGATCAAGCAAGCCTTGGTCTACATAATTCAGAGGAAAGAAATTTCTTTCAATGAAATCTTTTATGAATTTATTTAAATGTTCTTAACTGAAATATGACCTTCATAGTTTAAAAACTCATGGTGATATCCATGATTTAATGTTTTGAATGACTTGGTTACTTGAAATATTCAGTTAGAGGGGCGCCTGGGTGGCTCAGTCGTTAAGCGTCTGCCTTCGGCTCAGGTCATGATCCCAGGGTCCTGGGATCGAGCCCCGCGGCGGGCTCCCTGCTCTGCGGGAAGCCTGCTTCTCCCTCTCCTGCTTCTCCCTCTCCCACTCCCCCTGCTTGTGTTCCCTCTCTCACTGTGTCTCTCTCTGTCAAATAAATAAATAAAAATCTTAAAAAAAAAAAAAATTCAGTTAGAAAAATGCGTTTGAAAAGTAAAGTATCGGGCGCCTGGGTGGCTCAGTTGGTTAAGCGACTGCCTTTGGCTCGGGTCATGATCCCGGAGTCCTGGGATTGAGTCCCGCATCGGGCTCCCAGCTCGGCGGGGAGCCTGCTTCTCCCTCTGACCCTCTCCCCTCTCATGCTGTTTCTCTCTCTCTCTCTCAAATAAATAAAATCTTTAAAAAAAAAAAAAAAGGTAAAGTATCTACACCACAAGAGTTTTTTGAATTGCAAATCATTTTAGAAAAGAATAATTTGCTTTCCCAAAGGATAACTAAGTTATATTTTGTTTTCCCTCATTTTTAACCATTTCTGCAAAGAAATTATTCCACAGTTTCTTTATGATACTTACTGTTATTTTCTGTTTTAGATCTCTAAAGGTACTGAAATCAATTTTTATTGGATTATGTTTCTAATGAAATAAATCTTTAGGGTCTACAGTAGATGAGTTTTCAAGGTTTTTGAATTTATTGATTTTTTTAAACTTTTTTTTTTTTTTTAACTAGAAAGGTTAATCTGGTTTATAGATGTGGCAAAAGTTTTAAAGTAAGTAGGAAGCTTATCACCACTCAGCAGAAAACCCTGGTTTGGTCTGTTAAAGGTCCTGTTGTTATTGTACTAGCAAAATGTCAGTACAGTCTACTTTCTGAAATTTTAAAGTTTCTGGTTAGTTTTCTATAATTTGAGCAACATTATAATAAAATTATCATGTTTACCTTTAGATAAACCTATTTGGTAGTTAATAGTACATGTCAATACTCAGAGTTTTCTTTTTTTTTTTCCATCCTCCTTTCTCCCATATTTTGAAAACTAAATACCTATAGACATTTTTAAACTTAAAATTTACCTTTCCTGTAATATTTTAACAAAAGTGACTTTGACCTAATTTTCTCTTTTAATGATTTTTAAAAACCCAGTAGATATGGGAAATGAGAAAATAAAGACCTCTGTGTGCGTTGTTTTACTACAGTGAGATGATTCCATGTGTGTTTTGTGCCTCCTTTTTTCAATTAACAGTCTCTCTATGTCTTTCTGTCTTCAAATCCACAGTCAGATTTCCCAGTGGAGGACCAAGTCTCACATCTGGTTGTCATATGCCCTAATAAGTCTTTTTGGGAAAAAAATCTGACCTAGTACCCTTCTTCTTTTCATACCACTGACTTATTGAGGGGACAGGGCCAGCTCTCCTGCAGGATGTCTTGCCTTCTAGATGTGTCTGGTTGAGGGATACCTAGGTGGCTCAGTCAGTTAAGCAGCCAGCTCTTGGTTTTGGCTCAGGTCATGATCTCAGGGTGCTGGGATGGAGCTCCGCATCCAGCTCCGTGCTCAGCGGGAGTCTGCTTAAGGATTCTCTCTCCCTTTCCTTCTGCCCCTCCCCCCACTCACGTGCATGCTTGCTCACTCCTTCTCTCTCTCAAATAAATAAATAAATCTTAAAAAAAGAAAAAGATGTGTCTGGTTGCATCTGCATTTAACTTGTTCCTCTATCTCTTGTATTTCCTATTAATTAAAAGTCAAATTTTAATGCCTCAGGGATCCATATTAAACATTTTTGGCTGGGATATATGATAGGTTATTTACTTTTTATTTTAACTCATCAAAAAAAAAAAAAGTATCTGGATGAGTCACCATTGAGACTGTATTTGAGCACTGGATTAGGGTAATGAATCTGATCCCTTCATTGTAGAGTTTCAGCTTATTTATCTTGCTACTAGAAAATAATGTATTTGGTGTTACTTTGCACAGAATGAATCTCAAGGTCCATATCAAACATATACCTGAATATAATACTAATGCTAATTTTTGCTAATTTTCTGATATATTTAGAATTTTTCTTCTACATCATTAGCCACCCTTTTTCTGTAACAGAATTCTTTATCATCTGGGGCTATTGGTTTGTTCTCTTGCAAAGGCCAGATAGATAAATAATTTCACTTAGTTACCAGTTTTAACCAGCTCAGTCAGAAGATGACATAAGGTTGGTTTTTGTTTTGTTTTGTTTTGATTTGCTTTTCTGGCTTTCTCTTTTTTGAGTATCATTGTAGACTCATGGATTTTTATGGTTTCAGTGTGTTTCAGTCAACATCAGGCATAATTCTTGCAACTTTGACTTATGGGGAAAAGGACCTTTCAGGCTGATTCTTGTGTCTTTTTGCTATGATAACTATGTTTTTAATTATGGAAATGTTCAAACAAACAAAAGTATAGAGAATAATATAGTGAACCTTCAACATACCTTTCAGCTTCAGCAATAACCAGTGTGTCCAACCTCATTTTCTCTATATCCTATTGCTTTTTTGATCCACTGGATTATGATCTCATCAATATTTGAAAATTTTCTTTATTTTCTCGCATAACAAGGCCCTAGACTTGAAATCCATTTCTCTAAGAAGCCGTCATTGCTTTTAGTAAGGAGTGGTAACAGATAACAAAATCTGGGCATAAAGGTTAATGAAAGTTTTTTATTTTCATTTTTCTTTACTTTCCCATCATGTGTCTCATCATAATGGTAGTCTAGTTCCATAAGCAGGTTTACTCTCATTTGAGTCATGGAGGAAGGGCACTTCTCAAAGATGAGACAAAATCTTTATATTTCCATTTTAATTGCTCTAAATGTTAGTTATAGCTGACAAATGATTCAAATGTTAGCACATAAGTGTTTTTAAGGAATGCTTAAAAGAAGGATTGCTTTTTTAATAAACACCATTTAGTGTTATCGGTTTGCCTGTACTACAGTATAAGGAAATCCTTTATAAATGTATGACTTCTGAAGGTTTCCTTCTACCATGCTTTGGTTTTTCTAGTATTCAAAACATTTTCTCATAGTCATAATGCAAATGATAAAAGTGTTACTGGATTCTGGTTCTTAAATCTGTGTAAGATTTCCAGGACGGACCAAACCCTGTCTTTGCCTTTTTCCCTCCTGATGCCCTACTGAAATAAAATGTATAGAAATAAGAAATGAAGAAACCAATAACAATAAGTAGGAAGACGACGAAAGAGTGATAACTGAACAGATTTCTGGATCTCTGTTCAAGTACTAGAAGGCACAGCTCTACCCTCTCATCTCCCTATACTGCTCTTATCCCTGCACTTGGACTATTGATAGCAGGCATGAACCCGAAGCAAAACGTCAAACAGACTTCCTTTAGAGAAACTGGGAAAAGCTAAGGCTTCTAGAGTACAAGTTATCTCTCCAGAACAAAAGAAAAACTCCCATCATTCTGGCATTTAGAGGGCCTGCTGGCTCCCTACCCATGCACCCTAAAGGAATACTGCCAGTCAGCCTGTACCTACCCCACACAGAGTCCTCCTCAGGAGAGCAGTCTAGCCAAAAATCAGACCATCTCCACAATGGTAGAGGAAATCTGTGTTGGCTAATGAGTCATTCAGATGTAAATACTAATGAGCAACCAAGATCACCAGGAATGTGAGGAAAATTGATGGCATGAAAGAGAGACTAAGATAATCAGAAAAATTGCTACTGGAGAAAATAGAACTAATCAGAGAGAACTCATCAAGAAATGAACTCTGATGTACTCAGGGCTGCAGGAAGATACTATACCCGTTAAACAAGAATAAGAGAACACAAGTTTTCAGGTCAAAAGGGCACAGCAAGTGCTGAAATAGTGAATCACATATCATAATGTACTACTTTCTTGGGAAGCTGAATTCCAAGGACAAACAAAAGATCCAGAGGAAAGCCATGTACAAAGTGACAAGTATCACACTGAAATTCAAATCTGTCATCAGTAATTCTCTTAATGCTTTAAGACAATAAAACATTACCTACAACTTTTCAAAAGAAAATAATGTATAACCAGGGATTCTGTATCTTACCAAACTGTTAATCAAAGGTAAGAGCAGACTGAGGTCTTTTTTAGACATACGAGAATTCAAAGGTACCTTCTTTTGGAATTAAATGAGTGAGCGGCACCTGGCTGGCTCAGTCTGTAGAGCATGCAACTCTTGATCTTGGGGTCATGAGTTCAAGCCCCACATTGGGTGTAAAGCTTACTTATAGATAGATAGATAGATAGATAGATAGATAGATAGATAGATAGATA
>NC_058411.1:107250730-107290725 GCF_002201575.2 Neomonachus schauinslandi
ATAGATAGATAGATAGATAGATAGATAGATAGATAGATAGATAGATAGATCGATCTAAGGAATTACACTTTCACCATCAGCTTTCTTAAAAAATAGAAAATTATTGTGTAATATTTCACTAAACATTTTCATTTTGGGGTTTGATTTTTTAAAAAATCTCATTGCTGCCAAAAGGGTTTATTGAGAGAAAAAAAGGGGATAAAGAATTATAAACAGTAAAGTAAGTAGTTGTGGATTTATACCATAAAATAAATTATAGAGCTACCGTAGCAAACAGTAAGGAGACTAATTCCATAATTTTCCATAGCCCAGTGACCTCAACAACAGGCAATTCAGGACTACTTTTTAATTGCAGTCACAACTGGCTGATACACCATATGGCCAGCAGGGGCAACAGCATCAGATTCTTCTCTCATCTTGATTGGAGTGACATGATCTGGCTTATATTTAAAAGCATCATTCTACTGGCTATTGTTGAAAATAGACTTGGGGGTAGAATAGTAGAGCAAGGGTAGAAATAAGGAGACCAGTTTGGACATCACTGCAGTATTCCAAGTAAAAGATGACAGTGGCTTGGATGTGGTGGTAATAGTGGAGTTGGGGGAAAGAGGTCAGATTCTGGGTATAATTTGAAGGTAGAGCCAACAACATTTCCTGACTGATCGGATATGGGGTGAGCAAAAAAGGAGTAGAGGTTTCTGGTCTGAGCAGTAGGAAAAGAGAAACAGGATGGGGGAAAAGACGGAGTTGTTTTGGATGTTTCAGAAGTCTATTTGACCTCCAAGTAAAGATGTCAGCTACTTGTATTGGCACTTAAATATATGTGTCTGCAGTTCCGAAGAAAGGTCTGGCTTAGAGATGGAATTTTGGAAGTAGTCAGCATATAAAGTGTATTTAAAGCCATGAGAGTGGGTGAGATCACCTAGGAGTGAATAGAGATAAAGAGGTGTGAGGACCGAGACTCTAAGGCACGCTAACACTTCAGGGTCAGGGGGATGAGAAAGAATGATCAGAGATGACTGAGGAGGAGTAGCCAGTGACGTATAAGGAGAACCACAAGAAGATGGTGCCCTGGAAGCCATGAGAAGAAAGTGTTTCCAGTAGGAAAGAGTCACTGACTATTTATGCTGCTGAGAAGTCAAGTAGGATGAGCACTAAAAATTCACGGTTGGATTTGGCAACATGGATGTCAGTGTTTACCGTAACAATACCCATTATGTTTTTTCAAACAGCTAACTTGTTGGAACAAAAATAATACATTAAGTTGTTTGGACCCAACTACTTAATAAATGAAACTATTAGGTATTTCTTTTGGCCCAGAGACTTTGAAACAATTACTAAGATACCAAGAGAGTCACAAACAGAAAGTTTGAGAATATCTGTTTTAAAGGGTCACACTAAGTATTTTAAGAGGGGGAAGCTCCTCTTGCCTTTTCTTTGTCTCTGCTGAAAAGTTTGAGTTAGTAATTTTAAATCTGATCAGATTGCTACAGTGAATAAAATTGCCTTAGTGTGGTTCAATATAAAAAAAATAAAACCTTATCCTATGAAATGTCTGCAATACATCTTTGCATGAATTTTTCTTCTTGCCTCCATAGGTATGGTCTGAATATGCGTTGCTTGGCAGCTCGGGTCAACTATAAGACTCTGATTATCATCTGCACACTCTTCACTTTGGTCACAGTACTTTTGTGGAATAAATGTTCCAGCGATAAAGCGATCCAGTTTCCACGGCACTTGAGTAGTGGCTTCAGAGTGGATGGATTAGAAAAAAGAGCAGCAGCATCTGAGAGTAACAACTATGTGAACCACATGGCCAAACAGTCTGAGGAGGCATTCCCTCAGGAACAGCAGAAAGCACCCCCTGTTGTTGGGAGCTTCAACAGCAATGGGGGAAGCAAGGTGTTAGGGCTCAAATATGAAGAAATTGACTGTCTCATAAATGATGAACACACAATTAAAGGGAGACGAGAGGGAAATGAAGTCTTTCTTCCATTCACTTGGGTAGAGAAATATTTTGATGTATATGGAAAGGTGGTTCAATATGATGGCTATGATCGGTTTGAATTCTCTCATAGCTATTCCAAAGTCTATGCACAGAGAGCCCCGTATCACCCTGATGGTGTGTTTATGTCCTTTGAAGGCTACAATGTGGAAGTCCGGGACAGAGTCAAGTGCATAAGTGGGGTTGAAGGTTGGTATCTGCCTGCTCCACTGCATTTTTCTATCCTGATTGTGTTGAGGAGTAACAAGTTGTAGGTGTTAATTATCTAGCAAGTACATACATAGCTTACTATCAAGAGACCATTTGTCACTCTGACTTAGCAAGAAGGAACAGGTGAAGTCTGAACCTGGGGCAGTTTTCTGGATGATGTGATTTAAGGGCTGCAAGAAGATCATGCCTGATCAAATAGGATTATTTCATTAACCTGCCTCAGCATCTGAAATTCTCACCGGTAAGGTAAAGGCACAGCATCTCCAAAAATTTTGCATTAAAATATAGTTATTGTCCTATGAGAGGAGATGGGAACGGGAGAGACCAATGGACCAATTGGATTGTGTACCAATGCCATCTTGTTACCACATTAGCCAAGTATCATTTCTGGATGGAGGTTTAAAGTCCTCAGAACAAGATAACACATAGGCACCATTTTCTCTGACCTTTTATACTATACTCCTATAGTCTATTATATATTGTCTTTCAAATCTTATGGGTATAATCAGTACATTTTAGAATTTGTATTTCAAACCTAAGATTGATCAGAAAGCCAAATTGAATTTGACTTTAAAATATATCATTTAACCAAAGGAAAGAGCTTAGTGTGTTTTAAGATTGCTTAGTTTAAATTTTATTTTATTTTCCTCATTCTATAAAAAGTGATTTCAATATCTTAATATTTTAAGTTTTTTATAATATCTCTACCAAATGTTCACAAGAAGGAAGGGCCAAATTCACTTATATTCATACCACTTCAAGATAATTATTACCATTTTTGTATATTCTCTGCACGTCTTTGTATGTAGGCCTATGTCTTAACATAGTTGAAATGATACTTATACAACATTGTAATACTTATATACTATACTTAGCCATCACCAAACCTTTTCACATAAATTTTATAAAATGTATAAAATGTTTATATGTTGTATAAAATGTATAAGATGTTTAGATGCTAAAGAAAAAGTAAAAAGTACCCATAACCTTTGTTAAATAATATTTTGATATGTTTTTCCAATCTTTTTGTTGTTGTAGAGACACATTTTTTAAACAAGTTGGGATCATACTGTATGGTCAATTTATATTCTTTTTTCATCTAAACTATCTTGATTATTTCCCCTTGTTATTGAATATTTATTGACTATTTTAATGACTAGTATTCATAGTAAGAATATGCCATGGTACGTGTAATACTTGCAGCCTTTCTCTTTAGTTGGCTACTTAGGTCATTTCCAGTTTTTTGCTTTTATATGTAATGGTATAGATATTCATAGTTCATCATTTGCTATTTTAATTATAGTCTCGGAGTAGTTTCCTAGGAAATAAACTGCCGTGTCAAATAATATAAATTGATCTATAAACTGCCGTGTCAAATAATATAAATTGATCTGTTTTGCTAAACTGTTTTCCAAAAAGTTTGAACCTACTTGTGCCTCCAGGAAGGGTGCTCTTGTCACCCCACTCTTGCTGTCATGGAACATTGTTTTTTTAATCTGTTGTTTACAAAGGGATCTCATTCGCTTTCTGTAACCATCAGTGAGGCCACATACACTTTTCATATGCTTCTAATCATAATAAAATCTTGATCTTATTTCCCCTTTTTCTAATGTGATTAGTGGGTTCTTTAAATATTCATGTGAACTTTTCTATTTATAGTAAGGATAATGATACTTTGCTGCATTTGTTAAAGATTTTCTTCAGTTTGGTTGTCTTTCATTTTACTTATGATTTGTTAGTTTTAGTAGTTTTTAGTTGTATTTACTGAACTTACAGACTTTTTAAATTTTTTTTTTTTACTTCTTTTATGCTTAGAAAGTCATTGCCACATGATGATTGGCTATTCATCTGTATTTTCTCTAGTAGTTTTATTAGGGTTGTGTTTTTTTTTACATTCAAGTCTTTAGGCTAGCCAGATTGATTTATATTTTGTTAAAGGGTACAAGGTCAGGGTATAATTTCAGATTTTTCCTTTCACATGTATTGAATGATCTTTTTTCCCCAATGATTCATGATGCAGTCTTTATCGTTACGTTAAGCCATTTTGAATAGCAGAATAAGTTTCTGGCCTACTATTCTTGTTCATTGATCAGTCTGTCGATTCTTATGCTGGTCGCACATTGTTACAGTTATCACCCATCTTTAATGAGATCCTGTATAAACCTTCCTTTTATTAAGTGAAAATAATTCTATTTGAATGGAGTGGGGGGGGAGCCTGCCCTTGGAGAAAAAAATACAAGTCAAGAGCTTATCTGTAGCCTAGGTTTCTTAGCCCTTATGGTTCCTAAATCCTTAAACTGTTTTGAAACTACATCACACACATGGTTTTGTAGGTTTTAGCTTCTGCTGTGCCTATCTGATGCTTGTAGATTTATTTTAGAACTACAGAGAGGAGCTTATCTCTCAGCCCATAGACCATGATGCAACAATACAATATTCTGTGCAATGTAATATTATTGTATTTCCCATATAGAAAATTACTAAAACACTAATACCAAACATTTAAAAGTTTTGCTTAGAACCTTAAAGGGGTAATCCATTAATGAATTATGTCAAAAATCTATGGTTAAATGTGCAATTTTAATTCATTAAAAAAACACACCTTGTTCTCAAGAATTATATTTTGACATGAAGGATATGAAAAAGAATTGCAAGCTGTGTTTATACTTTAAGTTGCCTAGTTATAACTGGCTCCTTAAGCAAATACTTTAGCCATCACATGGTATATGTATTAGACCACATCTTGACTTTGGAGAGAGAGAGGAGTATGTAATTAACTTGAATGTTAATACAAACATTTAAGAAAATTTCATGATTAATATTTTAGGATGAACCTGTGGTAACATTATCTACGTGTATTTAAATTGTACAAAATTTGAATGTATGAAACAGGGTTATGAAACAGGACATCTATAGCTATGAGCAAAAGTTACACGTAAAAAGTCAATCCTTAAAAGATAATCTACAACATTGCATTGCTGTTAACAGATACTGAATGAGAGTGAAAAGAAACCTTCATTTTGTTTTTCATATCTGATTAATTTAATACTAGTTTTTTTTTAAGTAATTATGAAAACGGTATAATACAGAAGCTTAAAAGTTGCAGATAAGCCTATAACATGCCCCAGAGGTAAAACAGTAAAGAGTGGTGTTCAGAATACACTTGTAAGTGTCCAGACATGGTTATTTATTTTGTTTCTCTATTTTATAGGTGTACCTTTATCTACACAGTGGGGACCTCAAGGCTATTTCTACCCAATCCAGATTGCACAGTATGGGTTAAGTCATTACAGCAAGAATCTAACTGAGAAACCCCCTCACATAGAGGTATATGAAACAGCAGAAGACAGGGACAGAAACAGCAAGCCTAATGACTGGACCGTGCCAAAGGGGTGCTTTATGGCTAGTGTGGCTGATAAGTCTAGATTCACCAATGTTAAACAGTTCATTGCTCCAGGTAAGTGAGGTATTATTATATGTGCCTGCTAATTTTATGTTGATTTATGGCACCTGATACTCCCTTAAAATTGTTTTTATGGTTTTAAAAAGCACATTAGCAGACCCTTTATATCTATATAAAGAAACAAATGGTGTTACCCAAGTGAAATCCCTAGAAAAAGAACAGCTAAAAATCCAAGGTTATAAAAAAAAAACACTTACCGTGTGAAAAGCCAAACCATAGACTGAATATTTAGATCTCCTTCCGGGGATCTGTGTCCCATAGGAATGATGCTCCTTAGTTCATTTTAGTATTTCAGTACAGTATTTAATTCTTTAACTTTTAAACTATTTTGCATTAAGGTAGAAATTCTTTATAGAGCATGCCATCCTTTCCTTTGCCTGTTTTTTTACCAGCAGCTTTTTATTTTTTCAAGATATTACAGCATTAGCAACCAGGCCTGCTTCTCATATTGAGTTTTGTTAATGCAGTAGATTGTCTCAAACTTCATATAAAACCATTTCATTAATAAAATCATTTATAAAATCAAATTAACTTTATGCAACATTTCCCCTTTTAGTAAGACAGTCTCATTAATTAGCTTGTAATATATTTTTCTCCACTGATCAATATCCATGAGAATTAATGAGTCCATTACTTAAAAAGACAATGAAATAATTTTAGTTAGCACCTCAGGCTTAATTCTCTATGGGGAAATGTTGTCAAGAACAGAACTCCTTCCGCCCCACCCCCAACCTTTCAGTCGGTAAATAAAATGAGAGAAAAGGTTATAAGACCTCTTCTGTATTCTCTCCTTGTCCTTTATTGATGACCGTGTAATTCACAGACCTTGAAAGCCACAATACAAATCTACTCATTCTAGATGGCCTTAAGTAATAGATTTATGAGTGCTTAATGCAGTGCAAATAATGGGTGACCTTTAGTTTTTATTCTGTGACTAGAACTTCTTTTCTCCTATGGTATTCTGTGATATTCCAGTACATAGAGCCTCTTTGCTTGACTGGTGAGAAAGTATGTTGAGATGTTTAAGAATATGTAGCTTGTGATACCTAAGAGATTATTGTAGCAGAACATGATTAGACTTTGCAAAAGGACATTTGTTTGTACCCAAGGAGCTTATTTTTGCACTAATCAATAATGTTGTCTGGATTAGGGTAGAAAACAGCAGTCCTAATCTTGATCTCCTCAAATGCTGGCAAGTTTTCTAGAACAGTTCTTTGAACTCTATCCTATTTAAAGCAATAGATTTCATTGTGCACTTCTGGATGCCCTGGGTAATACAAAAGATAAGTCTCCTCATACTACGTGAGGGACCCTCACTTTACCTCTTCATTCTGCAGCCCATGGAGATAAAACTACTGCATCTATAACTACTATTGGTGGGAGTGTGCTAACTGGGAATGGGGTGCTTGTTTTGATATCTTGGGCATGCCTAGAGGTGCATTTGATCCAAGTGTTTGAGGGCAAGTGAGTTGGAATTACATGGGAGTTGTTGCTCAGAGCAGGAGAAGGGAATCAAAGAGGTGAGACTGTTGTATTGAAGACAGATATGGGAAGATGAGGCTTTTCAGAGGATGTAGACTTCATGGGAGATAAATTCAGAGAATCGCTGTTGAGAAGAAATTGCAACTGTATATAAAAGCATAGGCCTCAATGAAGTGAGTCTCTGGAGGACCAGGGGACAAATGCTGTTGGCCTTTTATTTTTTCTTTTCTTTTTGGGTCTTGAATTGTTTTCCCTGAAAGGAAATTAAGTTGTCTAGAAGAAAGAACCAGAACATGGGTCTGCATCATATTTTTATTCTTTTGTTTGTTGAATAATGTTTTGTTCCTCTGCCTAATTTTAAAATTGAATGAACTGAAACTTTATACCTGTCGTACTCTATTAAATTAAATTAGCTTTCCCTTTCCGGAAGCACTCTCTCCACTTCATTTGCATGACCTCACTTTCTCCCCTATCTCTGTGTAGCCATTCTTTCTCAGACTTCTTGTGAGCTTCTCTTCTTTTGCCTGGCCCTTATTGCTTGGTATTCCTCAAGGTTCTGAGTAAGGAGGACTTCTCACTGCACCCAGTAAACCTGTTGATTAAAACGAATGAATAATAATGGTTTGTGTTACGGGTGAAAACATTGATTTAAAGACTGTCCTTAAATGTTTATCGTCCTTTGTTACCTAAAGGGACATATACACTACCACATATGCCAAGAATAAACACTTGTAGTGACTACCAGGTTTAACTGCTCAGAGAGAAAAAGAGTCATGGATTTCAAAAAATGGAAAACCCAAAACTTTCTACTAATAGATTTAAAGCAGGGGTCTCCAGATAGCATAATACCTTCAGTAGAGCTCAGACCTTGCCTGCTGCATTTCCAAAGTGGTTGCCACAACCACACTCACATCCCATTTGCTACCATTTGGATCCTTCTGAGCAATGCTGACTACTTTAACTACTCTGTATATCTAGAAAATGGAAATTAAAAGACTTACAGGATTGTTGTGAAGACTACGATTGTCTGTTGGTTGATTCATGTCGGGAATTGGGACTTTGTCTCTTCTCCTGTGTGGCTCAGTAACCCCCTCTGGTGGTGATGGAGTTTTAGGAAAATAGTTTTTTTGAAAGGTTATATCCCGTGACATAATTTATTACTGAGTTCTTTGAACTAATCTGTTATAGTGAAACATAAGGTAATTGAGACCATATCATTTCATAGATTTGTATTCATAAAGTGAATTAGAATGGAATTCTGGGAGGAAAATAGGTTCAGCTTCCTCCCATTTGGACTAATAAAGTTGGATCACTGTTACCCAGTTTCGTGAGAATGGATGTCATGGTTAGTAATATTGCCTTATTAATGAGGCATTACCCTAAGAATGAAAAAATAAGGAACACTCAAGATAGCCTTCTCTACTGAATATAATTGAAACTTGAGCGATTCATCAGTCAATTCAGAATCCTGCAGTGTTTCAGAAATGTTGTATTGAGCGTCAGATTCCATTTTACCATAGATGTAGGAAAATGCTAGTTAAGAGATTGCATGTTGACATTTTTCCAGATAAAATGGATTTTTATTAGAAGTATGCTTCTGAAATCACTTTCTAAAAAGTCACTCAAAGCATCATTTGATGTGTAAATCTATCAAGATGTTCTCATTCCTTATACCACTTCCATGATTGTTCCATCAAATGGAATCATTAAGGACCTTGGATCAATTATATCCCACACTGGTAGAGTCCAGTGCAGGGGGAGTTGAACAGCCAACTCAACATGCTAAGACTCTCCAAGTTAATCACACTGTATACACTGTCATCAGTCCACATTTCGTCCTTGCTCCTGGTGACACACTGAAGATTTCCTCGAGAACTCCTCAAAGTGGATGTGATTCTGTGGCTATGTTTAAGAGAAATAACTCTTCCACCAATATTATGCTCATTAGAATGCCATATCCAGTATCATTTCTTTTTCACAGTCTTTGAACTTGGGTCCAGGAATCCTGGTTTCTGGTCCCTACTCTACCACTAGTTGGGGCAAACCTTTTAACCTTGCAAAGCTTCCATATCTTCATCTCTAAAATGGAAGTAGTAATTCCTGCTCTACCAGCCTCAGATTATTGTAAGGATCATTCGCGATAACACATGAGAATGTGTTTCGAAAATGTAAGTTTCATAGAGATCAAGGCATATTTACCTTTAAGGTTATATATAAAATATGCACTACCTATTTGGTGTTGTTGTTGTTCTTGCTGCTGCTGCTGCTGCTGATAGGTTGTAATACGCTCTGTTTCTTTTCTTGGTATATCTAGACCAGCAGTATTCAGAAAGTCAGCTTTCTGGGAACCCACCATCATTGTACTATAGATATGCAAGAGAGATTTCCTATTTGGTAATTTGCCAGACAAAACAGCTGTTACTATTTTATCAGTCTCTGAAAGCCAATGGCTTCAAAATAATAATAATCATAATCGCTATCAATGTTCACTTTGTTCTAAGCCACTGTCTTTTTTTTAATCCTCCCAATTACCTTACAAAGTAATATTATCTCTATTTAACATGTGAAGAAACAAGTTCAAAGAGCTATTTCATCTTGAACATCTCAAAGCTAGGAAGTAGAAGAGAAACAATTCAAACAAGGTTTTGTGGGGTTTGGGCTTTTTTTTTTTTTTTAACTCCAAATCCTATGCTTCTCCCTCATCCTCCCCCAGTATCCATCACTTC
The DNA here is from genome assembly GCF_002201575.2 of Neomonachus schauinslandi. Taxonomy (NCBI): domain Eukaryota; kingdom Metazoa; phylum Chordata; class Mammalia; order Carnivora; family Phocidae; genus Neomonachus; species Neomonachus schauinslandi. Next base: position 107,260,617 of record NC_058411.1, read on the forward strand.
TTGTTGACTACCTGAGCCCATTACTTAATTTTCAGAAATTTTATTCACAATTCCAGCAAATATCTGAAAACAAACCGATCATTTTCAGCATCATTTAGTAATTAAGAGTGTATTGTGGAGGGGTGCCTGGCTGGCTCAGCTGGGAGAGTGTGCAACTCTTTTTTTTTTTTTTTTTTTTGTAAAGATTTTATTTATTTATTTGAGACAGAGAGAATGAGAGAGACAGAGAGCACATGAGAGGGGGAAGGGTCAGAGGGAGAAGCAGGCTCCCCGCTGAGCAGGAAGCCCGATGCGGGACTCGATCCCGGGACTCCAGGATCATGACCTGAGCCGAAGGCAGTCGCTCAATCAACTGAGCCACCCAGGCGCCCCGAGTGTGCAACTCTTGATCTTGGAGTCAGGAGTTCGAGCCCCACATTGGGTATAGAGATTACAAAAAAAGTAAACAAACTTAAAAAAAAAAGTGTGTATTGTGGAGCCAGACTAGGCAACCTAGGTTCAGCATTTTGTATCTTAAATTCCCTGTGTCTCAGTTTGTCAGCCATTGGATAAGAGTAATAATAGCACTACTCTTGCAATTGTTATGAGGATTAAAATAGAGTTAATATGAGGAATAAATGAGTTAATGTGAGTTAATATAATATATAAATTAGAACATAGTAAATATCTACTAAATGTTAATTAAATAAAAAAATTTAATTCGTGTGTAATCTAGCTTCTCACAAAATGTGCTGAGCCAATTTTGTTTTTTTTTTTTCTTTTTATAAAATGGATATATTAGAACAGTCATTGATTATTGATCAGCTAGCATTTGATCTAGAAAAGGCAGTTTGATCAACAGTACCTTATCCATTTGCTCTTAACCCTCTAATGTAAATTAGGCCTGATGCTTGAAAGCCATCATGGACTCATCAATTCTATCATTTGTTTATGGTTACTTTAGTAAAATGATGATGATGATGATGATAGGACACAAAATATTGAAGTGTTAATTTTGTGTGGCTAGTGGTTATCAAAGATGAATTGCAATTAACTTTTAATACAAAGAGCTTTTCTTTTAACTAGCCTTTGTTGGTATGTTTTTCCCCTACAGAAACCAGTGAAGGTGTATCCTTGCAACTGGGGAACACAAAAGATTTTATTATTTCATTTGACCTCAAGTTCTTGACAAATGGAAGTGTGTCCGTGGTTCTAGAGACCACAGAAAAAAATCAGCTCTTCACTGTACATTATGTCTCAAATACCCAACTAATTGCTTTTAAAGAAAGAGACATATACTATGGCATTGGGCCTAGAACTTCATGGAGCACGGTTACAAGGGACCTGGTCACTGACCTCAGGAAAGGAGTGGGTCTTTCCAACACAAAAGCTGTCAAGCCAACCAAAATAATGCCCAAAAAGGTGGTTAGGTTGATTGCAAAAGGGAAAGGATTCCTCGACAACATTACCATCTCCACCACAGCCCACATGGCCGCATTCTTTGCTGCCAGTGATTGGCTGGTAAGGAACCAGGATGAGAAAGGTGGCTGGCCAATTATGGTGACCCGTAAGTTAGGAGAGGGGTTCAAGTCTTTAGAGCCAGGGTGGTACTCTGCCATGGCCCAAGGGCAAGCCATTTCTACATTAGTCAGGGCCTATCTGTTGACAAAAGACCATTTATTCCTCAGTTCAGCTTTAAGGGCAACAGCCCCTTACAAGTTTCTGTCAGAGCAGCATGGAGTTAAGGCTGTGTTTATGAATAAACACGACTGGTATGAAGAATATCCAACCACACCTAGCTCTTTCGTTTTAAATGGCTTTATGTATTCTTTAATTGGGCTGTATGACTTAAAAGAAACTGCAGGGGAAAAACTTGGGAAAGAAGCAAGGTCCTTGTACGAGCGAGGCATGGAATCTCTTAAAGCCATGCTCCCCTTGTATGACACTGGCTCAGGGACCATCTATGACCTCCGCCACTTCATGCTTGGCATTGCCCCCAACCTGGCCCGCTGGGACTACCACACCACCCACATCAATCAGCTGCAGCTACTCAGCACCATCGATGAGTCCCCAGTCTTCAAAGAATTTGTCAAGAGGTGGAAAAGCTACCTTAAAGGCAGCAGGGCAAAGCACAACTAGAGCTCAGAACCAAAATCGTCTTTCAGCCTCTGCCGTACACAAAAACCATGGGCTCTATCTCAGCAGAGCTTAGGCACGTTTTAAAAGGTGGTATGCTAGGTTTTTGTGGATTACATCGAAGTGATAAACCAGTCTTCTGAGATAATTGCATTCTATGGGTTGGGTGTTTCAAAACATAGGTGGCACTTGGAGCAGAAAAGTGTTTAGTCGATGGCTGAACAGAGATGTTTAACTTTGCCTTGCTTATTACATAACGTCTACAGTTCCACAGACAGTCCAGTCCCCCTGGGTCTGGGGAAGACACTGGTAAGTAGCTGTTACTGGCCAACTGTCCGGCACTTACCTGAAAACTTAGTATGGGTCTCTTTTAAAATGTGATGATTTATGTTTATGTTGGAAACAAACTTTAAAAAATAATGTGCTGTAATACAGTAAATGTGTACTCGCAGCCTGAATAGTGGACTGTGTGCAACTTTTTAAAATGATGTTTCTTTTCTACAGATTAATTTCTTGGCGAATTTCGTGTTGCGTTTCTTGAATTTGTTATATATGGAGAATATTTTGAATGTACGGTTTTCTTGAAATGTGTAAATTAAAAACCAGTGTTCAGGCTTCACAGTTATATAACGTAAGCACAACTAAAACAAAACTTGTTGACTGCACAAGAAATCACAAAAACGTTATGTTTTATGAAACTTGATCTACAATCAGTAAAGATTTGATAATCAGCCGATCCCTCCCCACCCCCGCTGTGATGGTTTCTTTTTGTCACTGTCTAGAATTCTGTATTTCATTTCAGACTATACTTGAGAGTTTTGTCTATTTTGGGGGACATTTTTGGGACATTGTGGAAATTTTATTGGAGGAAGGGGCTAATCCATTCCCACTACCATTTCAGGATTTTTTTTTCCCCCTCTTTAAAGAAAAATACTACGTCAGATATTACATACAAGAATCATGGCAGGTTTTTTCCCTACTTTTGGATCATTCTTGGTCATCAACTTTCCAGACCATTGACTCTGCACATGAGTGTTTTTCCTTTGCAATTTTAATTTTAAATTATTTCAGCTCTTGGATAGAAGTGATTGATGCTACCACGTTTGCTGTACATGTGTAACCAGACCTTTGTTTGGGTTTTCTATCCCACTATACCTTACCTCACATAAATAGGTTTCACAACCCTTGTACCCTGGGCAGTGTCTGCTATAGGGTTTTAGGCATTATCAAAATCAAGCGAGGTTGATTTTGTTGTTTTTGTTGAATGTATGACAGTACACTAAATGAATACTGTAACTTATACAGATTGAAATATGAGACCCCACACTTTCAGGAGACTGAGTCTGACAAACACATCGCAGTTTGTCTGTGACCTGTATTAAAGGCACATCAAGAGCCACGTGGGCACTTGCCTACGTACTGCATCTTAAATCGAACTCAGCCTCCCGACACTACTTAGAAACCAGAAACTATATACACATCTATGAATAGAATAAACATGCAAAATATATATATTAGTGGCAAAGGGAGCAGGAGCAGAGAAGACAATATAGATGTACACTGAAGACAGTAGTAAACCGGCCACGGAGAAGGAAGCTTAAACTCCCACGTTACGTGACCACAACTCTCTTCCTCCCACAACACGACAGTTGTGGGTTATTGAGCTTCCCCCTGGCTTTTGACCTTTATCGTTCTTAGACATGATTAGATGTCTCCACAAGAATATCTGGACTCCTTTTTTTATTTCAGTGCCCCAACATAAACTTTCTCCAATCGGGAAACCCTTTGCCCTTCATCTCACTTGTTATTACTGAGAGCAGTCCAGACTTCTGCCTTGTGTTTGCATACTGGTCCTTCAGACTAAGGGAATCCACCAAAACAGCACGGTACTGCTTCCGAGACAAATATCAGTGCCTTAACAATGTGGCTGTCCTTTTCCACTGAAAAAGGAAAGACATTTTGATCTAGAAATGACATTGCTGTTTCACTGCTGTTGGTTTCACACTGCCTTCCACGTTGCAACAGCAACTTGATTTTTCTTGTGATCCCAGATTTTTCTAAGAGGATGAGTTGAACCTGTGGCAGCTCCGCCAGCGTACACCAGTGGTTCTCCAGCTTCGGGTGCCTCCGAATCACCTGGGAGCTTCCTGAGCTACAGAGGCCGACAGTCACTAAGTCTGCCTGGGAAGCAGGATAGTCTGCATTTTTAACAAGCATTCGGATCTTTCTGGTGCAGGTGATCTGCGGGGCAGACGTGGAGGAACACTGCCCAAGACCATCAATCGCATTTTTGTTCCGAAACACCTACAGCGTTCTTTATAGGTTTTTAAATCATGTAAAATGTTTACTTATTCTGAGCATAGAGAGAATGGGGAAGGTATTTTAGAGTTTTATTTTGTTTTGTTTCTTTAAATTTTTCTTTGTTTCCAGATAATGAGTATTCGTTTTTCACACTTGAGTTAGCTTTGATGTCAAATTAAATCTGTTGCCACTTCAGTTGTAAAGCCAGCCCAAAGTTTCCAGATGAAGGTCAAGTTTGACCCTTTGGGATTGTTGTACATAAAGGCTTCATCCAAAAACCATCCAGTGTAGGTGAGCAGATACAGAAACGGCACAAGCACAGCTCTCCAGATGTGGCAGTCCTTTCCTCCGCCAGGTGCGGACTCTCGCTGAAAGCTGCTGTTTTCTTCCTTGTTGCAGTTGTTGTTCTTGTTTCTCCTCCGTTGCACATGTGGGTTAGAGACCATGTGTCAAATATGCAATAAAGTGTTTACTGGATGCCCTGCTGAAGGGTGGTCCTTTGTAAAGCTGTACAGACTTTGCGGTTTAAGCACAATGTGCACATGCTAGTTTTCTATACAGCAAAACTTGATTTTTTGCAGATGGAAAGGTATTTTGTTTCTATACAAAGTAAATGGATTGTTTGTGCTTCATGTAAAGCTGCTTTATAAAATTGTAAAATAAAGTTTTTATCTTCAAAGGAATATACGTGGATATTTGTTCCTTCTTTAATCTGGTTTTTTGTGTGTGTGTGTGTGTGCCCAGCAAGTGGATTTCTGACCATTTTCTGTTCAACCGGTGACAACTAGTCAGGCAACAGATGTTCACGAGAGGTGTATGAGGCCCTGTAAGACAAAGTGGGGAAGAGCCTGTCACGTGAGCCTCACCCCTAGGAGGTGTCAGGTACATGGGGACACAGTGTCCACAGAACAGTTTCAGAAAGAGAAAATGCCAAATCGTGTGGTTGTCAGGGAATGTATTGTGGAGGAGACAGAGCCTAAGTGGGGCCTTCGGGCCTGGGGACCAGGTAGAAGAAGAGGAGGGGGTAACAGGAGCAAAAACAGGGTGCATGGCAGCTGTGAGGGTGCCCTTTCCCAGGCTCATTCAGACTGGTCACCATTTTTGTCTGATTTTGATTTATTTGGAAGTTTGTCCTTCCTGTATTTTCTATACTTGTGTCTTCTCCAGATCAGTAAGCATTGTTTAATCCTTTTCCCCCTCTTCTTCTCCGAGAGTAATGATATAGGCTCCCCAAATGCATATAAAACCAGAGACCAGTCTGGGTTTATGTTGTGTTTCCTTGCACATTATTTTTGGGGTTATAAGCATTCTGCACCATTTGTATAATGGAATTTCAATGGGTCACCAACTTCTTCTAGCTGATGGGTGCACATATTTTGTCAACATCCTTGGTGTCTCTTTTTTGTCTCTTCTCAGTTGGGAAACAGCCATAGGTTGCAAGCAGTTCTGGGTCTGGATGAGGTCTCAGTCTGCTCTTGCTTTGATTTTGCTGTTTATAACCAAACTGTTAACACACTGGCCATTCTGCTGTAGCACACGAAACCTCAGATATTTGCCTCCCCATTGACCTTGAGAGGGGACAGACCCTCCCTGGCATGGAGGACTTATTCCACAGTCTGATGAGCTCTTCTTTCCTGAGAATGCCTCCTCCCCGCAGGGCCCTGACAGCTGATGTGTGCCCTGTGACCCTGCCGCCTCTTAGCAGGACCACGGGGCGAGGGGTGAGTCCCTCACTCAAGCTGGGCCAGTGAGTCTCTTCCCCAGGAATCCGAAATTGGGATAGATTAGAAAACTGAAGCAGATACGCCATGAAAAGCAGAGATGAAAACAGAATCTTGACAGCGCTCCAGGCCCTGGATCCAGCGCATTTCTGAGGCCAGCTGCGTCCTTCCAGTGTCGCGAGCTACCACTGTATCCTTAGGATGCATTCCTTATGTGTGCTTAAGTTGGCTGGATTTGATTTCCGTTACTTAGAATAACAAGCCCTGATTAATAACACAGTGTCTGTGTTACAGAGAAATGTATAATGTAAATTCTACATTACATACATTTTCCTCCAGTCTGGACCACCGTATTTCCTAGGGCTGCCGTAACAAAATACCACAGGCTAAGGGGCTTAAGCAAGGGAAATTTATTTTCTAACATCTTTGGAGCCTAAATCCAAAATCAAGGTGTCAACAGGTTTGGTTTCTTCTGAAGCCTCTTGGCTTGTAGACGGCTGCCTTGCTATGTCCTTACATGGTCGCCCCCTGTGTGTTGTCTGTGTCCTAGTCTCTTCTTATACGGACACCAGTCATATTGAATTCAGGCCCATTCATATGACCTCATTTTACCTTAATTACCTTCTCAAAGGTCCTATCTCCAAACACAGTCACAACCTGAGGTCCTAGAGGTTAGGACTTCAACATGGATTTTGGGGGAAGTACACAATCAGCTCATAACAACCACTCTTCACTCTTAAGTGCAGAGAAACGGAATGAGCCAGGGATACCATTTAATTAGTTGATAACCAGCCAAGGCCAAAATTCTGAGAACTTTAGGGAACATTAGATGGGCAGAAATTTATACTTGAGACTCAGGAGACAGGGCTCCCTGGCTCTCAACTCCTGTCTCGTAATACAGTCCAATAAGAGAGACTAATCGATCTTCAAGTTATTTAGAAACTAATAAAAGGTAACCACTAAACTTAAGCAGTGGTGTTAAAAAAAATACACAGACCCCAACATCAGCTGCTAGATTCTTAGTCTTCCTACCCTTTGCCATTCCCATTAGCCCATTCTGAATACAGAACTCTGAGGTATTAAAAACAGATAGGTACAGCGTGTATCAAAATTGCAAGTTAGGGGCGCCTGGGTGGCTCAGTTGGTTAAGCGACTGCCTTCAGCTCAGGTCATGATTCTGGAGTCCCGGGATCGAGTCCCGCATCGGGCTCCCTGCTCGGCAGGGAGTCTGCTTCTCCCTCTGACCCTCCTCCCTCTCATGCTCTCTGTCTCTCATTCTCTCTCTCTCAAATAAATAAATAAAATCTTTAAAAAAAAAATTGCAAGTTATAGTGAGATTTGTTTAAGGACAACTTTTAAAAAATCTCAAGTCTGCATTATTGTAACTGTTACAAATAGTTAACAATATAGGGATAAAATATTGCTTTTCATTATACCAACCCATCAAAGATATCAAATTGAAAATGGATGTGCATTTAAATGTATTGGTGATGAATTTGAATGTTCGCTGCTCACTTTCTGGTGAAAAGAGCTACATTTGCCATCTGGTGAGCGTGATTGGTAACTTGTGTGTGTGTGCTGCATTTCCTGAATGTTAAGTAGCAGCAACACTGTGTAATTTTGCTAATCCTTTTCCAGGAGTAGGATTTTGGGAAATGACAGGGCTGCAAAGCACACCAAGGAGGAGTGTGTGAAGGCTCAGAAATCGAGCAGCCCAGGAACTGATGGCAGACACACAGTTGAGGTAGGATATTATGGGGCAACCCCACGCTTGTGGCAACTGAGCTCACCCGACCCCCCCCCCCCCACCGCCCAGCAGAGCTGGTATTTTCTTGGGGTTCTGCTCTGTTCTCATCTGCATCTCATGGAAGCACTGAGATAAGAAGGGCTGCTCTGTTTCAGTTTCGAAAATCTGGTAAAGAGCATTAATCTCTTTGGGGACTAGAGGAAGGAAGGAAGTCCCCGGGGCCAGGTGGGGGTAGGGATGTCTTGGCAAAAGTGCATGGTTTTAATTTAATGCCTGTTAACTTTGTCTTTCCTCTTTAACACCACTGAAATTAAATCTCTGTAGTTCAATTGGAGTGGAAGGCCCCAAAGTAATTCTCAAATCCCATCAATGGTGTGACAAGGTAATCAGGAGGAGAGTGTATCTTCTCTACTCCTGCAGGCAACAACAAGAGGCACCATCTCCATCTGGAAGTACCCAACAGAAGATATTAACCCGGCAACTGCCTGTGCCCTTGAATGAATATTCTGAGTTCTTAGTGTCTGGGTACAGCAAACTACGGTTTTGATTGGTCTTTCTTGATGCTCTTTGCACAAGCACCATTGTAGGTGCTCCCAGACTCTCACAGCTTCCCATGAGTGAAAGCTTTCTCTGGTGGGGGGTGGGGGGTGGTGAGAAAACAGGATGTTCTTTGAGTAACTTGCTCAAGGTTATGCAGTTCTTTTCACTAAACACTTCCTGAACACCTTCCTGCCAATCCTGTGCTACCTGCCAACAAGAAACATTGAGAAGATCCTATTCCTGCCTTGAATTGCAGCCTGGAATGCTCTTCCTCTGGTAGGCTTGGGGTAACCTTCCCTTTCCAAAATCAAAGACCAAGCAATAATGACAATACTAACAGCTAAAGTGGCCAAGTGCCCACAGGCTTTTGCAAAAGGACTCTGCATGCCTTCTTTCTAATTCCTTTGACAATCTTGGGAAGAGGTATTAAGTGAACCGTAGAGCTGACGAAACAAACTTGAAGAAGTTAAGCAACTTGCTAGGGGTTCTTCAGTTATTTCACAAACCAAGGTCTAGAAGCCAGGTTCGGTGTTCTGAACCACCGTCCTGAGGCCATGACCATCTCTGCTTGCTCGTGGCTCCACCCCAGCAGCCCTGCAGTGTGCTCATCCAGGGCTGCAGCTCTCCCAGGGATGAGAAAGCCCCAGCAGATGAGCAAATTAGCCCGTTTCATCACAGACTCTATCAGGTCTGCTGAAATTGGTACTTGTTCCATTAAATGATTAGAAGAGTCCAGAAACAGGAGGTTATTTCTCGATCAAGTCTCCTTGGTATGTGCCCCATTTCTTCAGCATCCCTGGACTGTCTGTTTACATTCGATTGTGAATGACCTGGCATTACAGCCCCTCTGTAGCCTCTCTACCACACCCTCCTGTGTTTACTGTCTTCCCTAACGGACTTGGAAAAGCTGTATCTATTACAGAGTAAGATGTAGTAGAGTGTGTGTGCGCGTGCGCATGCACACAGATGCACAGAAGACACCTGGAAGGAGTCGCAGTGAAGTTTCCAGACGCTGCTGGCTGCTGGAGATGCAATGATGAGTAAGAATAAGTCCCTTCCCCCTACAAGTCTGCGAGTAACAGATTCAGGACGTACACATTTTTTATTTGCTATGAAAACAAAACAAAGCAGGTTTATGACAAATTCCAAATCAGAGTTTGAATTAATGAGATTCTAAACTTTCCTACATTCAACTTTTTAGAGTCTTTTCCTTATTTTAGCTTATCCTCAGAGTGGTCCTAAGGGGCCAACCGAGTGGGCATCTCCTTTCAACGCGGGAGCAGGGGCTCGGGGTGTGCTGGTGTTCCGGGGTCCATGGTCTGTGGCGGAGCTGGACTGAAGCCAGTCTCTTCTGTCTCTTCGTCATGTGCTGTCGCCACAGCCTGTCGGGGAGTTTAGAAGGGGGCCCCCAGCGTCTGTGCCGCCTGGAGTGGCCCCGGGCAGGGCCTTGCCTTGTCTCCTTCGACCCCGGGCTTGGCACTTCTCTCTCGGTTTCTGTTTCTCTTTGGTCATCAGTCATCTATCTCCTCACATGTAAGCTCTTACATTACAGAAGAAAGTGACCCAGAAAACCACCCAAAGGTCTGCCTGTCTGTTGCCTGGCTGCCTTCTTTAAAGCTGGGTTTTTACTTAAAGAAGATTAAATTTTAAAGGGGAAAAAATATTCTATCTTAAAGTGCTGAGGTGGCGTGGTGAGATGTGGTTGGATAGAGGATAGCTGTGCAGCCGACTGGCTGTGCAGGGGGAGGGGTGGGGAGGGAGCAGGACAACTCTGAGGTGGGCTCAGATGGGAGGTCTCAATGTGCTCACAGGGGTCTCCTGAAGACCAGGTTCCCACCTGGGCCTAAGAGCAGTGCCTTTCCCAGGCTGTGCTCCACCTGAGGTCTTCCTGGACACCAAGCTCCAGCCTCAGGGCATTTGCACAGCCATTCTTCCTGCCTGGAACTGTTTCCCAGGTTTTCAGGGGCTGGCTGCTTCTCCTCATTCAGACGTCAGCTCCAGTCTCAGGTCCTTGATGAGGCCTTCTCTGAGCACCCAGCTAAGGCAGCCTCCCAAACACCCCTGCCACAGTACCCCACTTTATATGTGTGCATAGCCTTTCTCACCAGCAGAAATGGGCTTGTTCACGTGTTGGTTCACCTGTGCACTGCCCCCCCCCCCCGCCCCCACTGGCGTGCAGCCTCCTTGATAGGAGGAGCCTGACTCTTTTTGGTCTCTACCTTATTCCTAGCACCTAACACAAAGCCTGGCCCATAGAATGAACTCCATGAATGGTGCATGGGTGGTTGAACGAATGAATGAATGAAGCTTCAAAGAATTGAGGGGGCTTGGGAACTAGTTTTCTCCTTACAACATTCTGACAGAGTTTCTTGCACCCTCCAGCGTTAGCATAGCGTCACCCAGGAGCTTGCTGGAAATGAAGAATCTTAGCTCCACCCAAACCTACTGAATCAGAGTCAGCATTTTACCAACATCCCCAGGCAATTGGTGTGCATATTAAAGTGTAAGAAGGACTGCCTAGTGCACTGAGGCTCAGAGTTGCCTGCACATTGGAATCTCCTGGGGAGTCCTACAAAACACTGGTGTCTGCCCCCCCCAACCCCCCCGGGGATTCCGAGCTGATCTGTTCTTGGTGTAGCCTAGTGCCCAGCCAATTTATAATGTGCAGCCAAGATGGAGAACTAGTTGGTATCTAGTGATCTTTCCTGTTGGCAAGTAAAAAGCAAGGCTGAAGGAATGGTAAGGCTTGATGAGGGTGGGAAGGAGGAGGGGAAATGGGATTGCCTCCCATCTTGGGTTCAGCTATCAGCAGGGTGCTTGTTTGCCCTTACTGGTTATATTCGAGCACCCTTCTCTGGGTTCCTAAGGTGCTCTGGGCCCTGTTTTCCTCCGCTTCATGTTGCTCTCTGACGGGAGGGCTCTGTCTCCCCCATCAGACTAGGGTATGACCCAGGATGGGGACTAAACTCTCACCAGACAAGGACCTCCGTAAGCCTTCTCACTTTCTCCATCCCCTAAAACAAACCAGTTCTCCAGAGCACTCTGCACGAAGTTCCCTGGCAGGTGCTCAGCAGGGAAGGTGGGTCAGGGTCAGGGTGAGCCCCAGCCCTATGCATGTGAGCATGCCTGTGTGTGCAGGTGCACACTCCCTGCCAGCCTGCCCACCCCCTTGGGAAATCCAAAGCTCCTCTCAGGCCTGATGGGCCCAACAGATCCTCTGGACAAAAGCTAGAGGGAGGTAGGGTGGACAGAAAACTGAGAGAAATTAGGAAAATCACACTCAGCTGCTGTGTTTTCAATGGAAATGAGTCTTTGCCCATGCTGGAACCACCCAGAATGAATCTGAGGACAGGACTCCTCCCCCTTCCCCCAGTGATGCTTCCAGTTAAAATGGAAACTAAGTAGCAAGCTGTTCTCACGTCTGCTCCTTGGTGTAAATGGCTGACCAGATCCTTTGCCGGGAGTGACTCACTGGGAGGTAGCGAAGCCAGTGGGCCCTGGGGCCAGGGGTGGAGGTTGATGGGAGAGACCTGCATGTGGGCCACACCCCCCTCCCCCAGTGTCCTCCCTGGCAGACTGCCACCTGCCACAGTTCTTGTCTCCTGCTCTGGCTCTGTGTCCTCCAAAGCAGCCTCTTAATGAGCGGACGAAATCACTAATTCGAGGCTTTCTCTCTGGCTCGCAAAGTTGCTCACTTTGCACCACCACCTCAGATCAATGCGCCCAGCCCTCCGGTACCTGCCTGGGCATCTGCCTGAGCTATAGCACATCCCACAGGGCTTTGTTTGTTTTCATTACTCACTACATTAAACTGGACCTACAGGAAAAGGTGAGTGGAGTTTAGCCCTGCGTCTCTCCTTTGCCAATGGCACAATATTTCTCCAGGGACCGGGAGACCCCTGCCCCACTTTGTTGAGCTTCTTGGTGGAGAGAGAGGGGAGAACCTTCAGAGAACTCTACAAAAGCCAGGCACTCTTTCATCAGAAAAATGAGCAGAGAATTTTAGATGCATTGCATTGTCTTATTATCCCTCTGCCCACAATTGTTGAGCCTCCAGATGCCCTGAATTTCACCCAAAGATCTGGAGAGCGTCCATGAACCCCAAGTGAAAAATCACTTTATATTTAAAAATATAAATTCACAAGCCTTGAGAAACTTGGCAAGCAAAATAATTATAAATGAAGAATTGGGTCAGTGGGTGATAAGGAATGGTGGGGACTCTGGCTAAAATGAAGCATTTTAAAATCCATTTCAAAAATTAAATTATTACTAGATGAGCCAGACAGGATGCATCTTTAGACTAGAATTAACTCATGTGTTACCTATGTATTGTAGGATTTATACCTGCCCCCAGCCTCCAATTGATACTGAGATTTACCTGTTACTCAACCCCAATCATTCCTCCTAGAGCATATGTCAGCTCCCCCTCCCTCTTACTTGATAAGAATTTTCTCTTTTCTCTCCCCTTGTGCTGCTCCCAGTTCTTACAGGGGTCTGCTCGCTCCAAGGCCCAAGTTAAATAGCACCTCAGCCATGAAGCGACCCTGCCAGCCAGACCTACATCCCTCCCCGCCTTTAGTTCCTATGGGTGTTCTGGGGGAGTCCATGATGAGCTACACTGTGCTCCCTGAGCTCTCCGACTCAGTTGTCAATGGTGGGGGGGCGGATTTTGGCCCCCTAGGGGGCATCTGGCAATGTCTGGAAACATTGATGGTCATGATTTGGGGACGGGGTACCACTGGCATCTAGTGGGTAGAGGTCAGGGATGTTGCTGAACATCCTACGATGCATAGAACAGCCCTCCCCCCACAAATGAAAATTATCTGGCCCCCTTGTTAATAGTGCCAAGGTTGGGAAACCGTGTCCTCAGCTGGCCCTGAATGAGCTCCTGGAGGGCAGGGCTGTGTCTTGGTTAATGCTTTGCTCTCAGGGCCTATGACAGAGGGTCTGGCAGGCAGGAGGTCCTCAGTGCATGTGCATTGATGAGGTGCATGGCTGGAGGATGGGCATAAGAGAAAGAGCTGGGGCGCCTGGGTGGCTCAGTCGGTTAAGCGTCTGCCTTCAGCTCAGGTCATGATCCCAGGATCCTGGGATTGAGCCCTGAGTAGGGCTTCCTGCTCAGTTGGGAGCCTGCTTCTCCCTCTCCCTCTATCCCTCCCCTAACCCTAACGCCAAACCCCCTTGTACTCTCTCAAATAAATAAATAAAATCTTAAAAAAAAAGAGCCAATCTTGGCCCCAGTAGTGCATAGCTGAGTCTGGGAGGCAACCTCGCGCCTGCTGGCCCACCTCCACGCAGACCACTCCACTAAAGCCTGGGGAGGGGGTATTAGAATTGTTTATTTAGTTGGGCTCTTTAGGTTGCAAGAACAGAAATGCATCCAGGGCTCCGTAGGAGGTGGACCATTCATTCACTGTGAGGAGACATGAGTGGAAACCCGGGCCTTGGCAACAGCGGGACACCGGGAAGGGCTAGGTTGGGATCCCACACTCTGGCACTGTCCTTTCAGAAGACACAGAGAAAGCCCTGTCACTTCTCCCCCTCCCGCCCCACCCCTGACCCAGGTTCATCCAGACTCTTCTGCTTACCCTTGACCCGGGACCCTCCCAGGCCAACTGCTCCATTAGCCACAGTGCCTAGGGCACTTTTTAGTGAAAATATTTTAATTTCTTTTAAAATCAGAAGAAAAAAAGAATATAATAATATATAATAAAGGAATATAAAATAATGAATGTAGCCTAGATGATGTCCCTCCCTATGCCAACACAGTCATATAATTTTTAATATATATATATTTTTTAAAGATTTTATTTATTTATTTGACAGAGAGACACAGCGAGAGAGGGAACACAAGCAGGGGGAGTGGGAGAGGGAGAAGCAGGCTTCCTGCTGAGCAGGGAGCCCGATGCGGGGCTCGATCCCAGGACCCTGGGATCGTGACCTGAGCCGAAGGCAGACGCTTAACGACTGAGCCACCCAGGCGCCCCATAATTTTTAATATATTTTTATGCAGAGAGGGGCCTGCCACTGAGGCACTGCCCATCACACTTCCCGGTCCCTCTACACCGGGACCTGGCAGCCGCCACTCCCGAGTGGGCCAGCTCCTTGCTTCTTAACAAAAATTCCAGAGAATGCACTGGACACATTCTGAATACAAACATGTATCGAGCAAGTCCGCTGACTTTGATGAATTTTCCTTGGGAAAGGGTTTTCCGGAATGGACTCCATTAGGTCAGTTTAATTCCTTGATCAATTTTCTATACAGCTCCGTTAAACTATTTCCAATGTTTTCACTTTTTCATTTTGAGTTGATTGAAACTATTTTCACTGGGACCAATTCCTTTTTACTTAAATTTTATAGCAGAAATTTGGTCCAGGTCCATAGATCAAATTTTTGTCAATATCAAAGTTCACCGATGAGAGCATCTGTTGTGGCAAATTCCCTCCTGTGACCTTTATTTCTACCAAGTCCATTTTCCAGGGTCCAATTTTGCTCTGAGTTTTGTTAAGAACATTGGATTCTTTCCTGAGTTCTAGTAGATTACAAATGATCGAATGTAGCTATCTCAGTTTTTTCTATGCATTGGATAAAATCTTTAGAACTTGTAACTACCTCTAAGCTTAAACCACAAGAAAATTGTGACAACTTTTGGGAGCCGGAGAGGCAGGGTGATGAAGGAGGGGAGACAGAGTGGAGAAGAGAGAAGTTTAGCAGCAATCCTAAGGATGTCCTGGGGAGAGAGGGGAAATCAATGGGAGGTTCAAAAGGTTCCTCCCTGTTCCAGCTCATCTTTGTCTACTCTTGCCTTATGTCGTAGGTTGACTACCTTTGGGTCAACTATGGGTAAGAGGAAGCCTGTGGTATGAAATAAAACGGCCTGGAGCTGCCACTGAGTCCCTGGCTGGGGCAAGCCAGTGTTCCTTAGGAAGGAGGTAAGGTATGACACCAGGGATCCTGGGACTGGGCAAGAACAGTTTCTGTCTGGACCATCCTGTCTGTGTCGTGAAGCCCTCCCTCCCTGCTGTACTATTTCACATGATTTCTAAATAGTGCCTGGAGGCAGGCGGTATCACCTATGCTTTATGGATGGTAGAGGAAATAAAGCAAGAAAGGTGCGTCCTCTTGTTTTATACTCTGTGATTTCCCCATTATACCTCAGAGCTGCTCAGAAGAGGGGGAGTGAGGCGTCTGCAGTACACTTTACAGTTGGCGAAGGTTCCTGACACTTCTGGGGCCTGAAAGAGCACAAAGGGAGGCCCGCCTGCGGTATGTCTAAATATTTAAGTTACTAATCAGGCTCGCAGTCCTTAAAAGGAAAATGTTTTTCTCCTCCTACCTTAACAAATATACCTTAATAATGACGAAATTGAAAAAGAGTGTCTTTTCAAATGACTAAAAAATGGCCAAATTTAGTAAAATACCAAAGATGACTGCATTTGATCATTGCTATGGATATCACTGTTCTGTTGAAGGGCTAATGATGTTTGAAAGAACAGTAAACACACGTGTAAGTTATACATTGATTTATTTCATGAAATTTGTCTCCCTTTATTTCAACAAAACTACTGATCATGTAACAACAATTATAATTAACAACATAATTACATAATTAGTAACAAAATTTTGTCCTATTGGTGGAAATGCCAAATGAGACAATCTTTCTTGAATTCTTAGACAGTTTTCCTTTCAATTCTATATGGAGAAACTTCAATTTTCTGAGACAATAGCAACTGGAATTATCAATATATTCCTTACAGCAGTAGTTAGATCCAGAAGTGAAGTTTTACATATTATGTTCAAATAGTGTAATGAGTTTATATATAATGACATATTATCACAGGAAACATCCCATAATGTTCTAGTTTTCCTGTGTAAGTTTCTATCACTTACAGACTCGAACATCTCTTCCAGCTGTATCTAGTCCCTAAAATGTTTGTTCCTGGTCTGTGATGAGATCGGGGGTTGTAGAAGAATGTGTCCCTCAGCACACTGTTAATTCAGCTAGTAGTTTCTCATAGCATAAAGAATCCATTAGCGATTCTTTCACATTTCTCAACACTGGGATATTATAAAGAAAATCCAAGTACCAGCATTTGGTTCATTTGTTCCAATCTCTTTAATTGAGACTCTGCCTTAATCTAGAGTGGCCTGAACATAGTTGCTATAAACTGGGCTATCAGAATGTGAATCTTCTCCTTTATAGTCATATGAGCATTTTACTTCTGTTTTCTAATTATATTTTACTGGAATATCACATTTATTGCATATTTTCTATGAAGGCTCTTTCTATATATTAAAAAAATTTTTTTCTCTAAGCATGTAAAAATATTTTCAGTCCCTTAAAAAAATGACACGGCTAATTTAGCCCTGTTTGTTTTTGAAAATAACCTTTTGCTAACATTGTTAATGGCAAGCAATAGTTCATACCAAGTAATTACGGATAGCACAAATTTAAAGAACATTCCTTCATTTTCTGTCAAAGACTGTGCTTTGTTCTTTATTTGAGGATCTGCTGTTTACCTGAACTCTTCTAGTTACGCTGTGTCTTGTCCAAATTACATCTTGATTCCTTTAGGAGCATTTTGCTGTCATACCCATCAAGTCTATGACAGGTTGTAAGGTCAGATTTTTTTTTTTAAAGATTGTATTTATTTATTTGAGAGAGAGAGAGAGAGACAGAGAGCACAAGTGAGGAGGAGAGGGAGATCCCAGCACTCTGGGATCATGACCTGAGCTAAAGGCAGACGCTTAACCGACTGAGCCACCCATGTGCCCCGCAAGGTCAGATTTGATATGTGGTTTTTTTTAAGATTTTATTTATTTGAGAGAGAGAGAGAGAGCACAAGTGGGGAGGAGAGGGAGAAGCAGACCCCCCGTTAGGCAGGGAGCCCGATGCGGGGCTCGACCCCAGGACCCTGGGATCATGACCTGAGCTAAAGGCAGACGCTTAACCAACTGAGCCACCCATGTGCCCCGCAAGGTCAGATTTGATATGTGTTTTTTTTTTTTTTTTAAGATTTTATTTATTTGAGAGAGAGAGAGAGAGCACGAACAGGGAGGAGAGGGAGAAGCAGGCTCCCCGCTGAGCAGGGAGCCTGACATGATACGTGTTTCATCAGGATGTTCAGTCTTGGGACAGACCCAGAAAAATATCATATATAATCACTGAATTGTCCAGAGTGCCATTGCATGGGCACAGCTGAAGTCACACCTCCTGGCATGGATGGAAACCACGTGCTGTACCCAGCACAGAGAATGCTTCTGCCCTTTTGGCCAAAATTCTGGCTCATGCCCCCTTTTTTTTTTACGATTGTGTTACTGGCATCATCATAGGGGTACCCTTGACCAGTCAGTGTCCATAACTGAAAGCTGTTTATTCAGTTCATCACATTAATCCAAACCTTTACTTTCTATAAAAGGCATGAAACCAATGAAATGCTCCTTAACTTTGACTTTGTTTTCTTTTTCTGTAGTTCAAAACGTGAACAATAAGCGTTAGTCATTCAATGTGGATTTTGTCCCTGATACAATCTAATTGATCTGAGTAATATTTACTTAAAAAAAATTTTTATGTTCAATTTCTTCTCTCACTTCTTATCCTTCAGATTAATAAAGTCATTGTCTATATCCTAGGTAATTACTTGTTTCACTTTTAAAAAAATCCATCCTACGTGTTTGGCTACTTGGGCTTTAAAATTTGAAGTCATTTCGACAAAGAAAAAAAGACAAAATAACAGACTCTTAAATACAGAGAACAAATTGGTGGTTGCGGGGTGGGGGGGATGGGTGAAATAGAAAAAACAAATTGAAGTCATTTCTACTAAACCTAGGCTTTATTATTTTGTTTTCTGTATATGTCATGACATTAGTGCCCCTCCCCACCCCAAATAAAACGTTATGTTTGGCTGAACATGGGGCACATGATTTTATTCTTTCAGGAACATCCCGCCAATGTTCCATAGTGCTGTCCACTTGTCTTTGTTGAAGACTGTCCACGGGTGACTGTCTGTCTCTCTTTTCCATTTCTAGTAATCATAGAGGTGCTTTCTCAGGGGTACAAGTGAAATCCACTCACTTTGTTGTTGGCAGTTTTAAAAATTTAAGCAGATTCGGGCGCCTGGGTGGCTCAGTTGGTTAAGCGACTGCTTTCGGCTCGGGTCATGATCCTGGAGTCCCGGGATCGAGCCCCGCATCGGGCTCCCTGCTCAGCAGGGAGCCTGCTTCTGCCTCTGACCCTCCCCCCTCTCATGTACTCTCTCTCATTCTCTCTCTCTCAAATAAATAAATAAAATCTTTTAAAAAAAAATTTAAGCAGACTCTTTCAAGATTTTTCTTTTTCTTTTTTCCTTTTGTTTGCCTACATCCCACTGTCATAATTGCAGTATCATGATTTCTCTTTGCACTCATGCTCGGTGATCTGCGGGATTCAAGACAAAATGAATTGCATCCAGAGTATACAATTTGAATATATTTTCATCATAGGAATATAAATCACATCAATTGTAAAAATTAACTTTAAAAAATGCTTGTGAAAAATAATTTTATTTTTTCTAAAATATTTAAAAATTTACCTATTACACTTTAAAGGCCAAATACAAATAGTAAGTAATAAATATCAAAACTTGAAATCAAAATTACTTAGCCTAGAACTCTTAACTTTTTTGAAATTCTAATTAAATCTTGTTAAATATTTTATAAAAATAAAACCACTGTGATTCTATCATTCAGTGGAGTCCATCTATTTGGAAATGGAAACGTCGTGTTTGCTGAGTACCAATAATTGCTGACACTGATTAAGTGCTTATTACGTGTTCTGACGGCCCTTTGAAGTGGGAGGGATTACTCATTTTTTAGGGTGGGCAAACAGAGAAACCAGGGACTTGTCCTGGTGTCCTCCGGCAGTGAGGAGCGGAACGAGGACTCACCACACAGCTGAGTACCACCCCCGCAAAGGCCACCGGGCAGGGGTCTGAACTGCTGTGGGCAGGTGGCTGTTCTCCGTCTTCACCCTGATGCCTCTGGCTCCTTCAGGCCCGAGGCCTGAGGCTCCGCGGGGCCCAGGCTGGGGACCTGAGCCCCGCTACTGTCCCAGAGCAGGACCAAAGCCCTCGCGGCCACCTGCGCCGGCACGAGGGCGCCACCTGCAGGGCAGCGGGGGCCCTGCCGGGCAAGCCCAGCTCTCCTCAGGGCGAGAAAGGTCCAGCTGGTCAGGCCCCCGCAGATCCCGCGGGAAATAAGAAAAGTCTGGATAAGCGGAGTCAGGAAAGACGCTGCTCTCCTAACCATTCACTCAGTTACCCATTTTCACTTCTTCCTTTGGCAGAGGGAAATTTCTTCCCAATGTCCAACCTCGATCCCTCAGACTGCAATGAGCAGCCTTTATCGCTGCAGAGCCACACGGCAACCCCAATCTTTGTAGCTGCTTCCTGGGTGTCCAGAGGTCCAGATCCCTGGAAATGCATGGGGAATTCCAGCCCCATTCCAGCTAACCCGGTCTCTCCATCCATAACTGTCACTCAGACCCATTTCCTTACCTTAGGAAAAGCTCTTCTCAGTTTGTAAACGTTTGCCTAGAATTTTGCTACCAAATTACACCTTCACAGCCCTCACAACAACCCAGTGAGGTCAGGATTGCTGCTGTCGGTTTTCAAACTGAGACCTAGGGAGATGGTGTGATTTGTTCCACAGAGTGGGGGGGCAGGCTGGAAACATTGATCTGATCGCAAGCCCAGGGTGCTTTGTGCCAAGTACCATCTCCGCTTGTGGGAAAGAAGGGTGTGCAATGGTGAATTCCCGTGTCTCTTCACTGTGTAAGGGGGAATGTGCAGAGCCAGGGTGCACATGAATGACTGAGATATAGCTAGGCATCTATTTGCAAGACCGAAAAGAAAAAAGAAAAAAAAGACCTCACCTACCCCACCTCTTATTTAAAAAAAAAAAACAAAAAACCTCATTCCAAAACGGATCATAGTCTTAAATGTGAAATGCAAATCTATAAACTTCTAGAAGCTACAAGAGAAAATATTTGTGACTTTGGGTTAAGCAAAGAGTGTTTAGATATCAAAAACATAATCTGTAAAAGAACAATGTTGATAAGAAAGTGGCCTTCATCACTATTAAAAACTTTTGCTCTGCAAAAGACACTGAAAATGTAAACACAGACTGGGAGAAAATACTTACAAATCATAGCCCTGACAAAGGACTTATATTCAAAATATATAAGAAAAATGACCTAATTAAAAAATAGGCAAACGATCTCAACAGCTGTTTCACTAAAGAAGGAATAAGGATGGCAAATAAACACATAAAAGATGCAGAACATTATTAGTCTTAGGGTAATGTAAATTAAAACCAAATGAAACAACTTAAATATTCAAAAATAAGGATATAGCTAAATCATGGTGCATTTGTGCAAAAGCATATTATGCACCTTCAAAAATTATATTTTGTTCTTCAAAATAGCATAAAAAATACTTATGGAACAATGTATGAAGTAAAAGAAACAGGATTTAGAGATGCAAACACTATTATCCCAATTTGAGGGAAAATTGTGTGTGTAACATACATGTATTTTTTTAAAGATTTATTTATTTATTTTAGAATGTGTGTGCACGGGGAGCAGGCGTTCAGGCAGAGGGAGAGGGAGAGAGAGAATCTCAAGCAGACTCTCTCTGCTGAGCACGGAGCCTGATGAGGGGCTCAATCTCATGACCCATGAGATCATGACTTGAGCTCAAATCAAGAGTTAGCTGCTTAACCAACTGAGCGACCCAGGTGGCCCCCATTCGTGTATTAAATAAAAACTGAAATACATAAGGGCGCCTGGGTGGCTCAGTCGGTTAAGAATCTGTCTTCAGCTCAGGTCGTGATCCCGGGGTCCTGGAATCAAGGCTCACATCAGGCTCCCTGCTCAGCGGGGAGCCTGCTTCTCCCTCTCCCTCCACCCCTCCTCCCCACTCATTCTCACTCTCTCAAATAAATAAATAAATAAAATCTTTAAAAAAAAAAAACCCTGAAATACATAAACACATAAATAAGTCTCATTTCTGGGTGTGGCAATTACAGGTGATTTCAGTTTTTCCTTTACACTTCTCAGAATTCTCCAAAATATTGCCCAGCATACACATATTGCTTTTATAAATTGTCTAATAAGAGAGAAAAAATAATGGATGCATATCTGAGCCCCTAAGCCTTCCCATAGAAGATGCCACCCCAGCTCCCAAGAACGGGAGTTTTATGCTCAAATTTTCCCTCCCTCCAGCCTTATCCAGGAGCCCTTTTCTGCTCTCTGCTCCAGAAGCTGCCGACTTCCCTTCCCTCTGGGAATACCCCTCCTTCCTGGCTGTGTCCTAGCTCTCCCCTTTCCTCCAGTTGCTCTTCCTCCCTCCTCCTCCCTTGTGGACACTCCTGCTGCCCCTCTCCTACGATGGGGTCCTCGGGGACCCTTCCACCCCTGATCTTCCTGATCTTCGTTCTGTCCCTGTGGGATTTCATTCACTCTGTGCCATCAGCAAGGGTACCCAGGACACCACGTCATGGTGTCTGACCTAAACGGTCAGGCAAGCTCCAAGCCCTTGCTCATTCACCCAGCCATTCAGCAGGTGTTTTTTGCATGTCTATCGCCAGGCACTGCTCTAGCAAAGGAGCTGCTTTCCCAGACCTAACGTTCTAGCAGAGGGTTCAGGTAATAAACATGGCAACAAATGCATAAAGGAATTACCTTCAGAACCTGCATGTTACAAGGTCCCTGGGACAGTTGAATGCACATTGAAACTTGAGAACCACTCCTTTACGCAAGCAGTTCTTAAAGTATGGTCCCAGCCAGCGGCCTCAGCATCTCCTGGGAGCTTGTCAGAATGCAAATTCTCGGCCTCTACCTAGACCCACTGTATCAGAAACTGTGTGGGTGGGACCCAGCACCTGTGTTTAACAAGGCCTCTAGGGGATTCTGCATGGTCCCATAAAGGGCTCCTCAAGGTTAGGGACCACATCTCAATTATCTTGGTATCTGTATTAGTTTCCTATTGCAGCTATAACAAATTTGCCACAAACACAGTGGCTTAAAACAACCCACATTTATTATCTTATGGTTCTGGAGAGCAGAAGTCCAAAATCAGTTTCACTGGGGTAATATCAAGGTGTTGGTAGGGATGTGTTCCTTCTGGATATTCCAGGGGAGAATCCATCTCTTTGCCTTTTCTAGTGTATAAAGGCTGCCCTCATTCCTCGGCTCAGAGCTGCATCTCTCTGACCTCTACTTCCATTATCACACTTTGACCTCTGACCCTCCTATCTCCCTCTTCTAAGAACCCTTGTGATTACAAGGGACCCACTCTGAAAATCCAGGACGATCTGCCCATCTCAAGATCCTTAACTTCATCACCATATCAAGTACCATATTCACAGGATCTGTGAGCATCTCCGAGGGACCGTTATTCAGCCTACCCAGCATCCGTCCCAGAGCAGGTGCTCGGCAAGGGTCTGTAGAAAGAATGAATGAGTGAATGAAGAAAGAAACCAGGGACCAGATGAAGCCTCCGTCCTCCCCATCCTGTGAGCACTGGCCCTCCTACAACCATCTGACCTGGTCCCAGGGTGATGAGACCCATTCATGGCCCTGCACACATTGCTCCTTCACTGCAAGTGCATGTGCGTTGGGCAGGTAAGGCTCAAAAGTGAGACTCCACCAGCTAGGATGGAGCCAGGGGCAGCACTCAGCAAACATCGGGGCTGGCAGACCAGCAAGCCAAAGGTCAGCTGTGAGGGGAATACGGGGTGCCCGCTGGCGGGTTTGGTGTCTGGGGTCACCAAGAAAACATGCACTTTGGGCTCAAGCGCTGACTCAGCCAGGCACCACTTGCATAGGAACTCCACGCCTCCCGGGTTACTCCACGTGCAATACGGGATGATAGCAGCAGCTTCACCAGGTTGTCGAGAGAACTGCAGAGAAGGCAGAAGTTCCCTGCCCTGGCCTGGTGAATGAGGGCGGGGTTGCACTGCTGGGGAAGGGGGCACCCCGGAGAGCCAGAGCTGACCAGGTTGGCAGGGGCGGGGCGGGCGCAGACTCTGACTGTGGGTGGCCTGGGGACTAGCCTCCGCCCACAGATCCCCCGGCCACCAGCCCTGACAACCCTGGGCTGAATTAGGCTTTAGGTCTTCCATGGCCCTTTCTCTCAGGCAATTTGCTGACACCCCTTAGTCATTCACTGCAGCAGAACTGAACTCAGAGAGGAGAGGAGTCATGGGGCCCCGGTGGGCCTGTGGGCCTCCCTGTGGACCCCAAGGTGGAGCAGAAAATGCTCAGAATCTGGGGAAAGGAAATCTGAGCTCACTTACCAGCCTCCCTGACCCTTTAAGCCTCAGTTTCCCCTATCCATAAGCAGGAAGGATGCAATCTGTCCCCGCTCTTCCTTGGCCCTTGGTGGTCAGGAGTCAGGATGTGCCAGGGAGGGGAAGGGTAACACGGGTGCGGGGAGTGACAGGAAGAGGCTCTGCCTGGCGTCTTCTGCCCGGGATTTGAGGCATGCCTGAGCGAGGGCTGTTTGTCCTCAGTTAGATTCAGGAATATTCCGATAAAGACATTAGCATGCTGTAATGGAGGATACCGGCTTGGAGCTAAATTAAATATTTACACAGCCCTCGATGATCTTCTCCCTCTCTTTACCAGCTCCCTCCACATGCTAAAATATTTAGCAGGGATTTCAGGAGCATTCTCAAATCCCAGCGATGGTTCAGAGTTATCTGATAGTGAGGAGGACGTGACCACAGGTTCCCGCACATTCCCAGCCCCGGCTGCTTTTGTTGGAGGCCAGATCTGTGTATTGGAAGAAAGACATTGCACTTGGATCTTTAAAATGCAAACAAAATAAACCATGTAGGCTAGGTATGACACAGATTGGAGCCAAAGGGACTTTCTAGAAAACAGGTCAGAAACCATAGCAAAAAGAGTTGCACAACAATTTTTGAGGAGGAAGAAATCCCAGCATGGCAGATGGCAATCTAATACAAATTCAGCCTTCATGTCACAGAGCCACTTAGGCAGACCATTTGCCCTTTTAGTATCTTCCTGTTCCTAGGATGGCTAATAGATCGCTATGGTCCCAGTATTCTAATGGGTGAGACTGCCAGCAAGTACTCCATATTTCCCATAAGTGGACTGTTTCTCAAAGGCTTGATCCTGGGAAAGCCTTGAGATTGGCTGGCTAATGCGAATAAGGGTCAGATTTTGAACGTTAGCTGTAGGATATATATTGTGGTGAACTTCAGAGCAGACATGTTCCAAGAGAAATCGTATAGGTATTTAAGTTTCAGAAATCGAAATGTATCCTCTGATTATTAAGAAAGGCAGATGGGCGGGGGGGGGGGGTCTCCTGGGTGGCTCAGTAGGTTAAATGTCTGCCTTCGGCTCAGGTCATGATGCCAGGGTCCTGGGATCGAGTCCTGCATCGGGCTCCCTGCTCAGTGGGGAGCCTGCTTCTCCCTCTCCCCTGCCCCTGCTCTCTCTCATTCTCTCTCAAATAAATAAATAAAATCTTTAAAAAGGAAAAAAGGAAAGAAGGAAAGAAGGAAAGGCAGGCAAAATGGCAGAGCCGTTGAGAGCACAAACTTTGCACCAGTCCTGAGTTGAGTCCCTGCCATGTGACCTTATTCAAGTCACAGCCTCAACTTTCCAATCTCTGAAACAGGGACTGTGACATGGGGCTCAGGGAGCATTAGGTGAGATCTGCTGTCTATAGCGCTTACAGCACCTGCCGATTGTGAGAGCTTGGGAAACACTGGTTGTGATGTCACTTTCAATCCTCCTGTCAAAGTGAAGCTTTCCTTCCCACTAAAGGTTTTGTGTAACTCTGTCCTTCCACACCCAAGCTGACTGCGTGTACATCCCAGGGCTCAGAGGCCGTCCAGAGCTGCCCTGCCCCGAAGCCCAGGCCCTAGCAGGTCAGCAGGGGAGCACTTCCGCCTCCCAGCTCCGACAGCTGGGTGGGGACAGAGAACACAGCAAGCTTCCCGCTGCCTTTCCTGAGAACACAACTTCAAAAGGTCCACACCTAGATTTTAAGAAAGCCTCGGGCCCCGCGCCAGCCCCCTCCTCCCTGGGGTCAGCACCCTGTCCCGGTCCTTTTGCTAGAAGTGTCCATCCAGGCTGCCACTGAGGAGGCTCTGGATAGCACCTATCACCTCTCCATCCCAGAGGAAAGATCCGAAGCCAGAGGGGAGAAGGTCCTTGTCCTTAGCTGAACCCAACCTGGGTTCAGATCTCAGCCCTGCCTTTTCCTAGCTGTGGACCCGCGGCACCTTTCCTGCCTGGTCAGAGTGTCCCCGTCTGGCCCCACAGATATCCTTAGTATTGTACCAAATAACGTGCAGGGCAGGCGAGGCTCAGAGGCCAGGTTACCTGCAAGCTGTCCCTTCCTCTGTTACCCCACAAAGTGGACACAGGAAGAAGCATGTGGAGGAGGGGGCTGGTCTACAGGTGGGGACTTCAATCAAGGCCTTGCCCTGCCTATAAAATAGCTCTGCTACCGGGCCTGAACACCACTGTGTCTGAAACTTTAGCTTCTTTCAAATGCAAATATTCCACAGAGGCAGCCCACATTGGGACCTGTGCTCATTTCCACCTGAGCTTGAATAGGTCTATTCAACAGCCTTCCCTGAACAAGGGACTAATAATAATTACTATTATTATATATTCATTCAAATATTTATTGCACAAACAATATTACAACAATCTCAGAAATCAGAAAAAGGATCACCCACAATTGCAAACCTTTTGGTTTTCTTCCCCCCCTCTCCCCCTTGCCGCCCCGCTCCCCTCCAGCCCTTGTTCATGCGAATGTACAACTTTTCCACCGTGGGACTCCTGCCCAATGCAATTTTGCACTCAACACTATATCTTTAGCGATTCCCCATGTTGCAATTGTCCTCACAATTAGCTTTTACTATGGGCGTGCTCAAGTTTGCTGCTTTTAGACGTAATGCCGAAACTTTGTTCGAAGAGCTTTTTCAGTGTCTGAGGATTATTTCCTTAGGATACACTCAGGTGTGGGACTGCCGTGTTAAAATTTGTGATGAGTTTGCGGAGTCCAGGTTTTACCTGGAGCTTGCAGACAGCTGGTACCTGGGGGCTGAGAGAGAGCTGGGGGTCGGGGAGGGGGTCTCTGGGTTCAGTGGGGCAGTCAGCGTTTGCTGGGGTTGGGGGGAGTGCAGTCCTTAAAGGCAGTTAGTCCTGGAGGAGAAGCTGCAGCCTCAGGCTGAGAACAGATAACCCGGGGCTGCACAGAGGAGCCCTGCCCCCCTTGCCCCCCCCCTCCCCCGGCACTCCTCCCCAAGAGCTTGACTCGCCTCCAGCAGGTGCTGCGTCCACATCTGGTGCATGGGGCTCAAGGGCACAGGAGAAGGAGAAGCCCAGGGAAGTGCTGAGCCACGTGCACGTGCACGGATGGCCCCGAATCCAGGCAGGAAGTGCAGTTGTAGCCTCTGCTGGGGCACGTACACCACCATCGCTCTGCTCTGCGCTGGAGCCGGCCGGTCGGGCTCCCCATATCTGCATGACTATTTGCTGTGTGCTGGGCCCAACCCCAGGCACTGTGGGCAGGATGATAAGGCCACAGATGTGGCTTTGGCCCTCTAGACGCACCAAGAGGTAGGGAATTGGACTACCTCAGGGTCTCCACGCTGTCTGCTCCTCAGAACCACCTGGGGAACTTTCAAGAAGCCCCAGGCCCCCACCTCCAGAGATTTGGATTGAATGGGTGGCTCATGCTGACGTCTAGCCAGGATGGAGACCCACTGGATTAGATATTACATTTTGTTGGTAGGCCATTTTTGGATGCAAGGACAGAGGCTCTGTGAGGCCACGAGAAGAAAACAGAGGTTACTGTGGGTTATGATGGTGTTTGCTGGGGGGGAGGAGGGGGAGGCTACATCCCCTTTGTCATCTCCATGTGTACCCTCCCCCCAAGCCACCCAAAGAAACCCTCCACCCAAAGAGACCAGTGCCCTTCTCTGCTGATGTGGTCCTGCAGCTCTCCCCTTGGAAACCGGGGGCTGCCCAAGCCCCTTGTATGGGGGACCGTGGGCCCTCGGCCGCTGTGCAGAGGTGCCTTGGCCTAGGAAGTTCTCATTGGAGGCACTAGTGGTCTGCTGGGTCCTCCCTTGGCATCTCTGCTTCTTCTCCCTGAGCATCTTTACTCCTTAGGTCAAATGACCCTCAAGGCCCCAGATTCTCTGGTTCCGGGTGGATACTGGCCCTGAGAAACCCAGCTGACACAGGGCAGACTGGGACCTCCTCCAGGTACCCCAAATAAGAAGCCCTGTGGTTTTTCCCTGGGGAGGCAGGGGTCCGGGCCCTAAGCATGGCCCTGTGGCCTGGCCTGGCCAAGGTGAGTCCCAGACAAGGAAGGGGGGTCACCCCCCTCCCCCCTCAGGATCTTGCCCTCCACACACACCATCCAGGGGCCAGCCCTTCATGCTCCATCTCCCTCCTCCTGCTCTGAGGACCACATCCACACCTGGGCAGGGTTCGCCTGGGGGGCTGGGCTCTCTATAGGGAATGCAAAGCTCTATCATGCCTCACAGCTCCTCGGCAAAGGGCTGTCAGGCTCTGAGCATCCGCAGAGGGGCTGGGGCACAGGGGGCGGTGAGCACATCCTCCTAGAGAGGCGTCTTTCCCATAGGTACCCCAGGAGGGAGAGGTGTCAGAGAAGAGACAAGGACTCACTGTCCTAGGGAAATTTCGAAGGGCGCGTGGCCTTGCTGACACCTGGATTTGAGACTTCTAGCCTCCAGGACAGTGGGAGAGGGCGTTTCTGCAGTTTCACGCCACTGCACCTGTGGTGATTTGTTTCGGGCACCCTAGGAGACCAGTGTCTGAACGCAGTGGCCCAAAGGGAAGCTCTTCAAGAAGTTCCCGTCGACCGTCAACCATGTACTCCCCCTGAGCAGCCACTTCTTCTCCCACGGAATGAGCCTAATACTTCCAGCCCTTGGCGAGGCAAGGAGAGAGCTTTGTCAGAGGCACTGTCGGGCAGTGCTGGCCCCTCTTCCGGCCTCAGTCTTCTCATTTGCAAAGTAGAGCAGTAAGCCCCGCCTGAAGACTCCATCGCAGGGACCCAAGAGGAGGGACAGGACCTGGGGGCGAAGTGAGGGTTGGATGTACCCGCGTCCCGCTGGGAAGTGCAGGTGCATGGTTCCTGCTGTCCGACAAGGCCATTTGGACAAAGAGCACAGACAGTCTGGGCCCCTCTGGGAGGAGCTGACCGGCCCCCCGAGGAGGAGGCTCTGGTTGGGAAAAGTACTTCTGACACCTGGCGCCGTGCACACCCAGGTGCCAGGGAGGGCAAGAGGGAGAAATGGGAGGCTCCAAGTCATATGGAAGGGGAGGGACTGTCCTCCCCAAAAGGGTATTTGCATTGTGTTGTTAAAGCGTCCCAAGGAGAACCGACATTTCTGAGTGACGCCCTCCTCTTCCCCCGCCGCCCTCCCTCGGTCCCTCTGACCACTTGAAGACGCACCCCTTTCGCAGTTCATCATCTCCTTCATCCTGCATGAAGAGATGCAGTGCCCAGCCCAGCGTGGGGCACGTCCACAAACGTTTACTGAGGCCCTCGAAAAGAAACAACAAAACCTAAGTGTTAAATTCACTCAGCACTCTGAAGTTCATAGGGCACTTCCAAAAGCATTCTGTGGTCACTGTGATCAACCCTGCAAAGAACTAGCTTTGGATCCCCGCTCTATAGATAAGAAACTGACGGTCAGAGAGGAGAAACAGCTGCTCAAGGCCATCTCAACACAGGCTGCCAGACTCCTGGTGCTCTTTCCGTGTCACCTCACTGCCTTCCTGACATGTCTTCTGCTGCCTCACTGGGTAGTTTGGGGTCTGTGTCTCCCCAGCATCCTGTGCCCGTATCTCCCAATTGGTGTGGCCTCAAAATCCTCCAAGGTCTGCAGTTCCCAGCCTCGCTTTGTAGACCTTCCCTGGGACTCCAGCACCCTCCCCTCTGCCCCCCACCTTTGTACCTTGGCTCGGCTCCTTCTCCTGGGCTAGCATGCTCCTCTCAGTCACTAGAACATTCCCAGTCCTTCCCATGCTTCCTGTGCTCTTGGGCTGCACGGGGGGCCCAGACCCTGTACAGAGTCCTGAAGTCCTGGTTCAAGTTCTAGCTCCGCAACCCTTGCTGAGGCTGTGACCTTGGCCACGTCACTCTTCCTCCCTGGGTCTCCATTTCCTCCCATGTGAAATGGGGAAGTTGAACCCAGTACTCCATACATTCTTCTCCATGTGGTCTAGAGTGCTCCCTGCTGCCCCCATTGCCCTGCTCTGCCCTCCCTGTGTGTATCCACAGCAGCCCTCCTTGCTCCACATCCTTCTCCACAGGGGTCCTGTTTCACCATTCAGCGAGGCTTTAATCTCCCTGCAGCAGAGGTGAGGGGCTGCGGCACCTGCCCACCAGGCCTTCGGCCAAGACACGCTGATCAATTCACTGGTAATCCACCCACTACCCTCCTTCGGGTTTCAGGAGCCTCTTAATCTTCCCTCTTCAGTTCCCAAGGTGCACACAGAGAAGCCTGCAGTGGTTAGGAGGCCGGTGGGGCAGAGGCGGCCCCTTGCTCACCTTGGTGGGGGATGCTGGTGGTGGGCCGTGTGCCCGCATGGTGTGTGCCACAGCTTCTGGGGGGGGGGGG
>NC_058411.1:107291125-107307374 GCF_002201575.2 Neomonachus schauinslandi
CGCTGCCTGGCGCCCGCCGGCCGCCCCGAGGGCCGCTCTCGGAAAGTTTGCGCCGGGACGGCCGCGCCCCGGGCGGAGCGACGGGCGGCCGCGGCCCCGCACGTCCCCGCCCCGGGGGTCCTGGCGCGCGGGGGGCCGGGGCGGGCGCGCGGGGTCTCCGCCGCCACGGGGGATGCTGGCTTTCTCGCTCGTCCCGTCCTCACCCCTTCGAGCATTTGCGTCCCTCTCCGCCCACTCCCCGCCCCCCCTCCCCCCAGTCCCTTCACAGCGTCCTGCGATGGGGACTGCGGAGTTGGCGATTTCTGGAGGGATGTTTACATTCGCGCTTCCCGCCGCCTCGGGCCAGATACACGGAGGGCGAGCGGGCCGCGGCAGGAGGGGTGCGGGTGAGGGGGCGGCCTCTGCCCAGGGCGGCCGTCTGGGCCCTGCTGCAGTGGGTGCCCAGCCTCGGGGAGGTGCCGGCTTCTGCCCTGTCTTCTGGCAGGCCGCCCGGCTGGGCATCCTTGGCTCCCGCCAAGCCCCAGTGCAGCGCAGGAGAGAGCGTGACCCCGCAGCCCGGCGGGGGCCTGGACCCATCTAGAGCTCCGGAAGCCTTGCCGATGTGAGCAGAAAGGGCGTCGTGCAACCCACTCAGTGTGGGGTTGGGGGTGAAAGATGCCCCTGCCCACGCAGAACGAACGGGAGAGAACAGACGAGGGAGGTCCGCGGATGAGAGAAGAGCGAACATCACTAACATGGACGCATCTCTGATTTCATTCGCCTCCGCACTCACCCCCCACCAATAAACCAGTGAGGCAGTGGGTCTTATTCCATTGGCAAATGGAAAAAAAAAAAGAGGCTCAAAGAGGTTAAATAATTTGTTGGGAAAAAGTGGTGGATCTGAACTCCAGGGCAGTTTCCTAGAGCCAGACGGTTGGTTCTCCAGTTTTGCTGGGCCCCTGACTCAGCAGGGGTTCATTTCTTCTCCCCTCTTCCCTTGAGGTTCTTCCCCTGGAAGGGGTAGGTCAGGAGAGGGCCCCTCCAAGAAGAAATACAATCGGGTCAGGCAGCTCCTGGGAGAGAGCCAGCTCCTTGCCCAGCTACAGGACTGCAGGAGGGCAGGCACCTGTTGGGTTACTGTCCTTGTCGTAGTACCCGGCCCGCGGGAGGTGCTCAGCAGAACTGAACGAATGAACCTGAAATGACAGAGATCCTTTTCCAGCTGATGGATCTCTGCCCTTGGCAGGGAAAGAGGGTCCTCTGAAAAGTTGGGACTCAAAAAGGTGCCTACTGCCACGGAGGGTCCTTGACATCCTTTCCCGTTGGGGCAGTTTGATGCTTTATAAATCACTGAGCACATCCATAATCCCATGTGCTTTTCCAGACAGGTAGGCTTTCCCTTTACCCGGGATCCACTTCTTGTCAGGCCAAGGAGAAGCAGAGGGAGGTGGGTTATGTGCCCAGCTTGGCCCTGCCCTGAGAGGAGGGGGCCTTGTCCCATTTGCACTGGAATCCAGCCCAGCGCTCCAGGAAACCTTATTGGAAGCTTGACTCTTCTTTGCTTCGTCCATCTCCTTACCTGTTCATGGGGGCAACCATGGACTGAGGGCAGAGAACTTGCTTTTCTGGGCCTCGGTTTCCTCATCTGTAACATGGGGACAAGTGAGTCTGCATGACTTTTTGAGTGAGTGGTCCAAAGGGCTCTGTAAGCTTCGGTGTACGTGTGTTAGCCTGAGCTCCTCACGTGGGCTGTCCCTTCCGTCTGGGAAGCGACCACACATGCATCTTAGCCTCCCTCAGAGAGCTGGCCTTATCCTGAGCATACGGTAGGTTCCCAGGAAGTACTCCCTGAGCAAAAACAATTTCTACAGGAAGAGAAATTCCTAAAATTGGGGGAAAATGGGAGTTTTTAATCCTTTTCCCCATCCCCATGTAAGTAAGGAGAGAGGACATTCTACCATATAGGGGAGGCTTCAGGAGGAGGGACCAGAGGGGTCTGAGAGCCTCTAGAGGTGGAGGTGGTCAGTGTCTGGCTCATTCAAGGCCACGGTCAAGTGCGGAAAGCACAGCAAGGGGTGTAGGACTTTCCACGGCAGCGCCCTGAAGACTTCTGAGGCCCTGCCAGGCACTCTATACCCCTGAACTCCTCTGCAGACCCAGGTGTCTGCTTTGGCCTCAGGACAGACTGGGGCACTCAGAGTTGGTCAGTTCCGTTCCCTGGCAGAGGCCAGTGAGAGCATAGCTGGGATGCAAGCCCTTGCAGCCCCTGTCACCACTCCCACCCCCCACCAGCTGTCCCCGCACACATGTAGCGCCCTGCCCAGCTTCCTACTGCCAGTGCCTGAGTCTTAACAAGAACCCAGCAGAGGAAGAGCTTAAGACCCAGAATTTCTCAGCTGGAATAGCGTTCGAGGTCCTATCCCTTCTACCCCTTCCCTGCTCGATTTTCCATGGTATTTATCACTATCTAACGTCCTGTCTATTTTAGCCAGGTCTCTGTCCCCTACACCTGGCTGTTAGGGGTGGTTAAGAGTTGCCTTGGGAAAATGTTCAGGTCACCTAGAGGGACAGCTCCTCGGCTGAGCAGATGGCCACCAACATAGGGTGATTTGAGAGAGCCAAGGAGGAGTGCTCCCATTAGACCCCCATCCCCAAAAGAAGACTCACAAGGCTGCTCTCCAAAAGTGGGCAGTTCCTTTGTTAGTGGTAAAAATAGTGCCCCTTTCAGGCAGCCTTTTAAAATTCCCTAGCACACTAAAGAGCCACGGAGGACCAAAGCCAGGCCCCCCTGCAGTGCTGGGGGAAAGGATGGAGCCCCAGATCCCTGGGCCAGGGATAACAAACCAGGCTGAGAAGGTGTGACTAGATGTGTGGGCCAGGAAGAGGGAGGACGTTATTCCGCCCAAGGTCGTGGGGAAAGCTTGGGGCTCTGAGGCCTCACTTAAGAATCTGATAAGAGTGGTTTCCTTGGAGGACGCAAGAACTACATAGGTGTGGGGACAAGCAGATGGAGAAACTCGAGTGTGGGGGTAGAGCGGCGGGCCAAGAATTGTCTCCAGTAGAAGCTGGAACTTTCTATGCGATCAAAAAAATATGGGACATGCCTAGACACACACTAAGCAGCTTCAACCCCCACCCCTACCCCCTAGTCATTCATCCAGCTGCCATTTTTCAGGAAAGGAATTTTATCTGTGTTTTAAGGCAAAACTCTGGGGCCCCATGGAGTCAGCTGGAGGAGAGATGTGACAATAAGATTTTCCAAGGAAGCTGGCAGGGGCATAGGTGGGAGGTGGGGTCCCTGGAGGCTTTTCCTTCTGACACTCACGGGAAATGTAGCCCCTGCCTTCTTTCCTGATTGCTTGCGGGGGGCGATGGTTGCATTTTTTTTTTTAATTAAAAAAAAATTTTTTTTTAAAGATTTTATTTATTTATTTGACAGAGACACAGCGAAAGAGGGAACACAAGCAGGGGGAGTGGGAGAGGGAGAAGCAGGCTTCCCGCCGAGCAGGGAGCCCGATGCGGGGCTCGATCCCAGGACCCTGGGATCATGACCCGAGCCGAAGGCAGACGCTCAACGACTGAGCCACCCAGGTGCCCCTGATGGTTGCATTTTTTTTTTTTAAAGATTTTATTTATTTATTTGAGAGAGAGAGACTGAGAGAGAGAGAGCATGAGAGGGGGGAGGGTCGGGAGGGTCAGAGGGAGAAGCAGACTCCCCGCCGAGCAGGGAGCCCGATGTGGGACTCGATCCAGGGACTCCAGGATCATGACCTGAGCCGAAGGCAGTCGCTTAACCAATTGAGCCACCCAGGCGCCCATGCATTTTTAATACTAGTAATAAGCATGCGATAATTGTTAGCTGGTTGCCAGGCACTGCAACCCAGCCCGCCACACAGATGGTCGGAGAGCCTAGAGGCCGAGGTGGCTGGCATCCCCCCACCCCCAGAGGAAGCTGCCCACACAGTAGATTCATGGGGAGCTTTGGCTGTTTCCCCAAGCCCCGCTCTTGACACCCAGATCCTTTCCCATTGTCATTGTGGTTTGCCAGATTAAGAGTGGGGATGCCCCTGTGCATGGGCGTTAGGGGAGACACCCAGAAATTGTGTCTCTAAGGGTGTATAGGAGTTGACCCGCTGCTTGGAAAATTGGGGAGGAAGGGGACAGGGAGATGGAGGGAACAAAGATAACACTTGCCTGAAGAAATGAATCTGTCCTGGTGACTCCTGGATCCCAAGCCACTGCAGCTCCCCCCCACCCCCCATCCTTGCCCCCCAGCTGTTCCCTGTGGGCTCCCTTGCCCTGGAGCGGGCGAGGCCCGGGCCTGAGACATAGCTCCTGTGTTCCTGACCCCTGGCGTTCTCCTTATCACAGCCATCACGAGTCCGGTGGCTTTCAGCAACAGGGGATGGAAAAGTACGTCTGTTGTGACATCGTGTGAGTCAGCCCTTCAGTGATGGGGTGCTCTGTCAGCTCTGACAGCTGGCCCTGCGCCCTGGTCTTGGCTCACAGTTGGGAACACCTGTGGGGGGAAAGGACAAGGGTCCTTGGGGGGAAAGGACAAGGGTGACTCTAGATATTATTTTGAAATTATGCAGATGGCAGTGAGAAGCCAGCAGGTACAAGAGAGACAGTCAGTTTTAGCATCTGGGAGAAGAGGCGGGGGCCCCCAAAGCAGTGATCCAAGGTGTAATTCCTGCCCACGCCGTGTCCTGTAAGGCGGGGTTTGCGTTAGAGAGCTGTCCTCGCTCCTGGCCTTGACGCAGGCCAGGCCCACCCCCAGCGTGCTCCGTGGGGCTGTGAGTAGTGAATTTTGCCCAAGCACACCACAGCCCGGGAGACGTTCTTCCCCTTTGATTATTCGGGAGCCCCGTGGCCAGGCTGACCTTGGTGGGATGACTGGGAGCCTGTCAGAGGCACAGAGCCCAGCCGTCACGGGCTTCTCGATCCCATGGTTCCACATTCGGCCACTCGGCCAGCTTGCTACCAGAATTGGTCACTGTACGCCTGGTAGTTTGAGGCTGGTGTGGCCGGCGGGGAACTGGATTCTAATTCTGGTACTATCTCATCACGGTGTGACTTTGGCTCAGTCGCTTCCCGGGCCTCAGTTTCCTTGTCTGTAAAAGACAGCTTGGCTTAGATCAGGGTTTCTCACCTCAGCGCTCCCGATGTCTGGGATTGTTCTTCTGGATAGTTCTTTGTTGTGGGGGCTGTCCCGTGCATTGTGGAATGCTCAGCAGCATCCT
This sequence comes from Neomonachus schauinslandi, assembly GCF_002201575.2. Classification (NCBI taxonomy): domain Eukaryota; kingdom Metazoa; phylum Chordata; class Mammalia; order Carnivora; family Phocidae; genus Neomonachus; species Neomonachus schauinslandi. Next base: position 107,296,348 of record NC_058411.1, read on the forward strand.
TGGCTTCTACCCCCCCCCCCCCCCCCCCCGGGGATGCCAGGAGCACCACCTCTCGCTTCCTTCTTGACAACCAAAGATGTCTCCAGAAGTTGCTAAATGTCCCCTGGAGGCAGGATCATCTCTGCTTGAGAACCCCCGGGTTGGATGATCCCTAAAGACCCCCCTGATGATTATCCTCAGGATGGGGGACACACTTGTCTTTTCTAGTCCCTGTTTTATAAATATGGGCTGTGCGTGAACAAGAAGCCTGGGGATAGGGGCTCCAAGGGCTTGTAGGGTGGGACATGAGCTATGAGAAAAAAGGAGTCTCTGGGCCCCTGCCTCTTGCTTAGCACCAAGGCCAAGTCCACTTTGCCTTCCAGACCTTGGGTTACATAAGAAAGTTGGGGGGGGCAGGCCTGTGGCCGGCACACACACTAAGGTCGGCAGCCTTCCACCAGTGACTAATCATCTCCTTGTGCCCTAAGGACTGAGCTTCTCCTCCTCCTGTGCAGGCTCCTCTCCCCTCTCTCTCGCTGCCTGCCCCTGGAGAGGGCACAGGAAGTGAATCAGCCCACCCGCTGGGCAGAGGGGGAGAGGCAGAGCCCAGTGGTGTTGGATACGAGGGCCACACAGCCTGCACCCAGCCCTGGTTTGGTTTTGTTTATTCCTCCCACGTGAGCTGTTTATTAACTTTGTCCACAGAAGCCCCTTCTGACCTCACCGCTTGATGGAATGAGGATGTCTCTTCTCCAGGGCTGGGAGGGGTTTGCCCATGGATGTTGGAAGTAAATCGCTGTTCTGGGGATGACAGGCTGTGAGATTTGGGATAATGTTAACCAAAGCGATTGGTTTGGGTTATTCTTTCTTTTTGTTTTACTTCTTTTTTTTTTATTGAGTATACTTGCTATGTAACATTGATTTCAGGTGTACACCGTGATGGTCTGCTGTCTGTGTGCACCGCAAGGGGGGTCACCGCGGTAAGCCTGCTTACCATCTGTCCCCATTCCAAGTTGACTTTTAGGACCTACTCTTGACAGCTTTAAGTAAGCACAACAATATTACTGACTCTAGTCACCATGCTGTACGTTACATCCCCATGACTTCTTTATTTTGTGATTAGAAGTGTGTACCTCTTGACCCCCTTTTCTTTTCTTTTTTTTTTTTTTTAAGATTTTATTTATTTATTTGACAGAGAGAGACACAGCGAGAGAGGGAACACAAGCAGGGGGAGTGGGAGAGGGAGAAGCAGGACTCGATCCCAGGACCCTGGGATCGTGACCTGAGCCAAAGGCAGACGCTCAACGACTGAGCCACCCAGGCGCCCTTGACCCCCTTCTCCTATCCGCATTGAAGGCCTGTAGATGGCTCTCAGCAGAGGGGCTAGGAGCAGTGAATTAATCAGACACAGTCCCTGCCTGCGGAGGCCTTCAGTTCGGGAGGACAAAGATTCAGTCTGTAATTGCAGTGTTACCAATGTCTCCTGTAGACTCTGCACCCATTGAACACCAACTGGAACTCTATACCCGTTAAACACTAACTCCCCATCTTGTCCATCCGCCAGCCCCTGGTGACTACCATTCTTCTTTGTGTCTCCACGAGTCTGACTATCCCAGGTACCCCGTGTGAGCAGGATCTCGCGACGCGTGAACTCCTATGCCTGGCTTGTTTCACTTAGCATCCTGTTGTAAGGCTCATCTGTGTTGAAGGGGCATCAGATTTTCTTTCCTTCTTTACAAATTTTTAAAGATTTATTTATTTTAGAGAGAGAGAATGAGAGAGCGAGAGAGTATGGGGAGGAGGGACAGAGCAAGAGTTAGAGACAGAATCTCAAGCAGTCTTCCCACTGGGCGCTGAGCGTGGAGCCGCCATGGGGCTCGATCTCATAACCCTGGGAGCAGGGCTTGAGCCGAAATCGAGTCAGACGCTTAACTGACTATGCCACCCAGGGGCCCCAGAGTTTCTTTCCTTTCGAGGACCGACTAGCATCCACTGTACGGATGTACCACATCTTCTTTATCCACTCATCTGTGGACAGCCCTCTGGGTTGCTTCCACCTTTTGGTTTTTGTCAGTCGTGCTGCTGTGAACATGGGTGGGCAGGTATCTGGGTGAGTCCCTGCTTTCAGTTCTTTTGTGTGTATATTCCCGGAAGCAGAATTGCTGGATCATATGGAAATTGTGTCTTACTTTCTGAGGAATTACTGTCTTGTTGAGGAAGAAGTGTTAGAGCTAGGTTTTAAGGATGAACATGAGATATCCAAGCATTTGGGTAAGGGAGGGAGAAGGAAGAGAGGGAAGAGGAGGGGAAGGGAGGGGAGGGGAGGGGAGGGGAAAGCCTAACTGTGCCACGAAACACAGTGGTGTGTGCGCTCGGGAGTGGAAGCAGGGTGTGGTGGGCGAGGAGGCAGGGGGAGGGTACAGTGGGAAGGGTCTGGGACCAGGCTGGGGAACCTGGGCTCCGAGCTGTGAGAAGCATGGAAGGGTTTTTTGTGTTGTTTTAAAGATCTGATTTATTTGAGAGAGAGAGAGACAAAGAGAGCACGCGAGTGAGAGGCAGAGGGAGAGAGAGAATCTGAAGCAGAGTCCGCGCTGAACACAGAGCCCGTGGTGGGGCTCGATCCCGCAACTGTGAGATCATGACCTGAGCCAAAACCCAGAGCCGGGCGCTTTACCGACTGAGCCCCCCAGGCGCCCCTTTGGGAGGGGTTTTTAATTGGGAAGTGATACAGGCCAGTGACATCTTAGAAGAATGTCGCAGGGAGTGGTGTCACAGGTGGATCGGGAGGGAAAGAGGCTTAAAGCAAGAACCGAGCAGGACAAAACTGGGTGGATACACTGAAGGCACGTTGTTGGGGTGCGTGGAGAGGGAGCGGGTGTGGGGGTGGGCGTGCTGCACAGGGGTATCTGTGTTTGTGCTTTGGCGGCCGGGTGCCCTGTGGTGCCGCTGCTGGGTCAGCTTACAGGGGGAGTAGCCGGTTCGACGAGATGATGAAGGGGGAGGCCAGTACTGGATGGCCCGAAGGGTCTCTTAGAAACCCCACCTCGGGTGGGGACGAGGGCTTGGGGGGTGGGCAGAGCTGTGGTAGAAGGAGAGGAGCTGGTTAAGGGACCAGGGAAAAGACTGCCATGGGATGGCACAGAGGACCCAGCGGAGCTGGAGGCCAGGACATGGAACGGCCTCTGCCGGGGACAGGTCCAACCCTGTGCACTCCGTATCAATCCGGACAATCCATGTCTATGCTTGAGGCTGGGCACTGGGGGTGGAGATACAGAGATAAACATGAGCATGTATCCTGTAAAGCTTAGAAAAGGGACTTTTCTAAGTGCCTTGCCCAGTGCCTTTGCACAGTTAAACAAGGAACTTGCCCAGTGCCTTTGCACAGTTAAACATTTAATCACATTGGGGATAGGTGATAATGGAGCGTGTTTTGAAAGCGTGTCATGGGGACATGCTTTAGTCTAGGGCAGGGTTTCTCACCTCAGCTCTACTGACATTTTGGACCAGAGAATTCTTGGTTGTGGGGGCTGTCGCATGCATTGTAGGATGTTTAGCCCATTAGATGCCAGTAGTTACACACCCCCAACCCATTTGTGGCAACCAGAAATGTCTTCTAGACATTGCCAAACGTCCTCTCGGGGGACAGAAATCACCTTTAATTGACATTCTTTGGTCCCAGAGGCCAGGAAAGGCTTCTTGAAGGAATGTTAATCTGAGTTCTAGAAGATATATAAGAATTAATCAAGATAAAGCAGGAGCAGGTGTGGGGAGCAGAGAGGAGAGTATTCAGGGCACAGGTGACAGTGTGTGCAAAGGTCCTGAGGCGGGAAAGAGCATGAAGGGAAACTGGCAAAGGGGGCCGTGGTGGAGGTAGGGAGAGTGGCTGGCTTCTAGGGATACTTGGGGGAGGGAGCATGGGCAAGGAAGCCTCTCTGCGTGGAGGATGGAACTGGCCAGCAGCTGGTGAGAGACACTTGGGCATGTTGGGTTGGAGACCCCTGGAGACTTCCATGTGGAGCCCTGAGCTCAGAAGAGAGGTCTGGCTGGAAATACACATTTGGGAGTTACCTGCATACCGATGACGAGTGAAGCCTCGGGGTGGACGAGGTAGCCTAGGGGGAGCGTGTGGACCAAGAAGAGAAGAGCAAAGAGGAGGACCTGGAGGTGAGCGCCACCATTTAGAGACTGGGGAGGACTGCCCAGAGAGGGAACAGAGAAACCCGCAGGGCGTGATGCCCTGGAAACCCAGGGAGGCATGTTCAAGGGGGAGGGCGTGGCCGCCGTGAAGTGGGTGGGGCCAGAGCCAGTGGCCCCTGGGGGCGGGAGAGGAGAAGTCAGGGAGGCCGATTCCCCTGGGGCAGCTCGGGCAGGTGGGGAGTGAGGCAGGAGGCAGGGGAGACAGCTGACGGCTCCAAAAGCTTGTCTTTAAGAGGTGAGAAGAGAGTTCTGGAAGCCAGAAAGGGACATGGGTCAGGGAAGGGTTCGTTTTGTTAATTTAATCTGCTTGTGGCCCCCCACTTTTTTTTTTCTTAGAAAATAAGTGTACATGGTTCAGAATTTTAAAAAATTGCACAGATTTCACTGTGCAAAGTCTCTATCCCCCATCTCCCTCGGCCTCCTAGTGCTCTCCCTTCTTGGAAGCAACTTTACCAGTTTTGTATGTACTCGCTTGCGTGCATGAATCAGAACATGCATATACAGAGTCATTCTCCCCAAATGGGAGCACACTGTATGTTCTTTTCTGCCCCTCGTTTGTTCTTTTCCCACTTAGCTGTCTTGGGATGCTTCCAGATCGGTATGTAGAGTGCTTCTTCATTCTTGTTTATGGCTATAGAATGTTCCACTCAATGGATGTCACATCATTTATTTGAGGAATCTCCTGTTTTCTGGACATCACAATGCCCCACTGAATCACCTTGTGCTTTAGTCAGTTTGCAGTGCAGGTGGTTACCCGTGAGATAAAGTCTCAGAAGTGGAATTGAAGGGCCACAGGGTGTGTGCATTTGTATTTTGAAAGAAATCAGCAAATTGCTCTCCATAGAATTTTTAGGAAGGTATACTGCCAGGAGCAATGTGCGAAGGTGCTCGATTCCCACGCCCTCTGACGTGAAGTGTTACCAAACTTGCTGATATTTGCCAATCTGGAAGACAGAAATAGTTTCTCAGTAGAGTTTTAATTTGCATTTCTTTGGCTATGAATAAGGGTGAACATGTTTTCACACACATGAGAACCACTTTTGTTTTCTGTGAACTGTCTATTCATATGTTTTGCCTACTTTCTTTTTTTAAGATTTATTTATTTTTGAGGCACGGGTTGAGGGGGAAGAGCAGAGGGCGAAGGAGAGAGAATATCAAGCAGGCTCCATGCTGAGCGTGGAGCCCAGTGTGGGGCTCGATCCCATGACCCCGAGATCACGACCTGAGCCAAAACCAAGAGTCAAACGTCCAACCGAGTGCACCACCCAGTGCCCCTGTTTTGCCTACTTTCTATCAGGTCGTTGGTCTCTGTCTTACTGAATTGGAGGTGATCTTTATATATTAAGGAAACTAGTCTTTTGTCTAGAATATCAATTACGAGTGTTTCCTCCACAGTCGATCAAGGTTTTTGCAGTTGCTGCTATTTTTTTTTTAAGAATTATGGATGCCGGGCGCCTGGGTGGTTCAGTTGGTTAAGCGACTGCCTTCGGCTCAGGTCATGATCCTGGAGTCCCTGGATCGAGTCCCTCATCGGGCTCCCTGCTCGGCAGGGAGTCTGCTTCTCCCTCTGACCCTCCCCCCTCTCATGTGCTCTCTCTCATTCTCTCTCTCTCAAATAAATAAATAAAATCTTAAAAAAAAAAAAGAATTATGGATTGGATTATGGATTGGATATGGATTCCAGATTGGAAGACTCCTCTCTGCTGTGTAACAGACGGAGGGAGGGAGGAGGCTGCCGGGCAGATAGTTGAGTTGGTCCAGGGATGGGGTTGTGTTGACGAGGTATCAGAAAGTTAGAGGGGCAGGAGAATGATGGTATTAGCAAGAGAGCGACTGGATTAACAAGCTCTAGAAACTGAGCTAGAGGTGGGGAAGTGAGTGGATGGTGTGATGTGCTTTCTCAGGCTCTGTGTTTGTCTGTTGGGCACCCTTTAGTTGTGGGGCCAGGCTAACAGTGGCAGTTGCTTAGATCTTGCCTGTGATCTGGCGTCTTCCTTATCTTACTCTGACACGCCCTGCCAACGTCTCCCACCCCGAACCACCCAGGCCCAATGACCAGACAACTAGGGACAGCCCCTGGACCCCGAAGCCCACCTGAGCTGTTCAAACTAGCCAACACGAAGCCAGTCATCCTGCCCTGCCTTGCCTTCCCCTCCTTCCTCTCTGCCTCCTGACCAGCACTGGTGCTTCTCCCCATGGCCCTGCGTGGCGTAACACGCCCCCTCAGGAAATGTGAGTAAGGAAAATCCTCTTTCAATGGCATTAGCCTCTCTTCCTGTCACTTGGTCACCTCCATAAATTAAAATCCTGTGCGTACAGTTGAGACAGCAGTGCCCTAGGACAGGGACAGAGTATGAGGGCCCATAAACTGCAGGTCCCAGGGAGGCTCTAGAATGCCACAGTGTGGGTGGTGAAATGAGTAAGCTCTCAGGGCAGGCTTCCTGGAGGAGGTGGTCTGGAGATGAGGCAAGGCCTCACGGTGGGGATGGCAGGAGCGCCAATTAGGAGACACAGGGAAGTGTCTGTGGACGAGGGTGGGCAGTGGTCAGAACCGAGGCTGGAGAGAAAGATACGAGAGGAGGCAGGTGTGACCATGTAGGGGGAGAAGAAGCGATAGGGTTCATAATGCAGGGCGGGTCCTGTGGGTACTGTTTGAAAACAGTTTTTAATTCAGGAATAATCTGACTTTGTGTTAACACCCTCCAGGGGTTTGGGTGGGGCTGCTTATGATGAAGGGTCTAAACAGTGCCCGGTGGTCCAACCCAACTCTTGCTAGGACAGCAGACTCCCCTGCCCCCTTCCTTTTTTGATGCCGCGTTAACAGCAGCCATCCCTGGGTGAACTCAACCCTCCGTCTTCACTCCCTCAACGTGCTACCACCAGCACCCCCACACCCGCACCCCGCTCCCATCTTTCTGTCTGTTACATGGTGGCCACGTTTCCCCTCCTGTCTCAAGGGAGCCTCCACCATCCTGATGGTTTCTGCCTTCTCCATGAACACCCGCCCCTCTCTTCCAGAGCCTCTCTCTCCCTCAGGATCAGATGCCACACCGGCCAACTAGTTCTCAGCTTCATGGCATTTGAATTGAGAAGAGAATGCTTGGAGACCAAACAGCCTTGGAAACATGGCGAGCAGAGCAATAGCTATGGCCTTGTTTGCTGGGGGCCCTGATCCACACTGCCGGAAGTCACACAGAGTCTTTTTTGGGGGATGGGGGGGGCAGAAGTTGCTTCTTCTAATAATGTTGGTCTAGATCCCCATCCTGTGCGCTCTAAGTCATTGAGTCCAAAGGGAGTTCATGAACCCATGCACACAGTTGGCGATTACTCATGCTACCTTGCGATTCCTTTATTGTTGCCCAGAGCATTGTTTACCTTTTTGAGGGTGGAATTTGTGGGGAAATAATCTCATATTCAGCAGGCACCCATCTAGTTCTGATGAACTCTGAACTGGGCTGTGGGCTGTGGGACTTAGAATCGTGTTGTATTTGCTTTGCGCACCCCCCCCCCCCAGGAAAGATACCATGTAATGATTCACCAACATGCCATGCAGGCCCGGCTGCCAGTGCAGAGAATAAAGGGAAGCCAGCTGGGCTGTGGTTGGCAGACCAGACTTCTAGAAAGAAGAAGAGCTCAAGCAGACAGCAGGTGTGGAAAAGGTGGCAGGGGGGAAAGGAGGAGACAGGAGGTCTGGCGAGGAGGCCCCCACATTTCTGGCAGTCCACAGGCCAGCTGTCTGTGAGGGGAGGTTGAGGGTCAGGCCTCCGGGGTGGCAGGAGGATGGTGATGGCTACCCTGGGGGCAATAGGTAAGCCACTAGGATGGGAAGGGACAGGAGGCGGCAGAGTCCCTGTGCTTTGTTAGTATGTGTGTGTGAGGGGTGTTGTGCATGTTGCACCCTCTCTGCTTGCCAGGGAGGCCTGGGGACCCTGGAGCTAGATGGGATGGGGATGGACTCAGTGACCTTGCACTTCTGTGAGTCCAGTGAGGGTTTGTTGCCTCCCGAAGGATCCCTCGGTTGCCCCCAGGGCAGGAAACAAGTGTTTCCCCAGATCAGGGCTCCATGATGCTTCTGCGGGGGATCCTTTTGAAAGCAGAGATGGGGAGCTGCAGCTGGAGGAAGAGAGGGTGCCAAGGGGGGAGGGCGTCGGCTTCCGAAATGTGGGATGTCGGTAGTTTATTTCTTAGATGTTTTTGGTACATACGCTCTCTAGAACCTGACTGATGGTTTGAAAAAAAATGTAAGTGGTGAAAAAAGGAAATTGTGTGAAGGAGGATGAAACACTTGGCTTAACCGTGAGGCTGGAAAGAGGCTGTGGGAGGGAGAAAGTGACACTCTGATGCCCCCCCCCACCCCAGTCCGGTTTGGCTTAATCTTCACTGTCCTACTGGGGACAGTTCCTCCAAGTCCAACAGATGCTTGAATGTTGAAATGTTGCTTCACAAGACTGGGGGCTTCTGGACTTTCCCCAGGCCCAGCTTGCTGTGTGATCCCCAGTAAGCGGCCCAACCTCTCTGGGTCCGGGTTTCACGCCTGGTGTCTCTCCTGGAGAAGAGAAGTTTTGTCTTTTAGCTTGGCTTGCCATCCTCAAGATTTCCTTAAGGGTCTGAAAAGAGCGCAAGAGGGGTCTGAGGAAGTGAATTCCTCGGGGTTCGGGGGGAGCTGTCCGACTGGGCCTGCCTGGGTATGCGGAGGGCGAACACCCACCCTTCATTGTCCCAAGGCCTCAGATTTGACTTTCAAAGGGAAAGCACCTGTCCTGATCAGGTGGGCCTCGTTCCAGTAAAGCTGGCTTTGTTCAGGCCCGTGTGCTGGTGTGAGGGCAGAGGCTGAGGGCTCTGTGGGTGACATGGCTCCTTGGGGGGGGGGGGGGGGGGGGGGGCGGGGCAAAGTGCTACATGCACCTGGTCGTGCGTGGCCGGTCATGCCTCCAGCACCCCTCCCCGAGCGCCTGCTGCTGTGGGCAGGTGCACCCCCTCCGATGTCCTCACGCCGGGGTGAGAAACCAAGGCACAGGCAAGTCACGAAGCTCAGTTAGAGGCCCTTGGGCCTCCCAGGGACAGTTCAGTCAGGTGTGAGCTAGGTCTTCGGACTCCTTGCCTGTGTTGTCTTCCCACAAACTGTTTATGATGGGCCCTATGGAGGCTGCATTCTCTGCTCTGATTTATCCCCCTGGAGCGCCAGTGATTGTGGGAGTGAATTCACTTTGCTCAGGGAGGAAGAGCTGAGCCTCTGTAGGAAAAGTGAGAGGAAAAAGATTTCCTCTAATAATTTCAGCTCATCCCCGTGACACCTCCCCTGTCCCCAGTGTTCCGGGATGCACCCAAGGCCCTTCCTGTAAGACCCCAACAAATGAATCCCTAATAGTGCAATTCGCACAGTTGAGGTGGCCACTTGCCTCCCTCCTCACACAGATGCCAAACCAGTGTGACATCCCGGGGCCAAGAAATGAGAGACCTTTTCCAGGTGTGTGTCCTCCTCGACGGTGCTTCCTGCTTCACAGTGCTCTGGGGGACACTGTAGGGACGTGTGTTTGGGAGAGGTGTTTTCAGCATGAAAGTGATTTTTTCCTTCTCACTTCTCGTATGGAGGCCTGGTGTTCCCTCCCTGGGCAAAGTGAGTCTGTGTCCACGCCAACCAGCCGCTGTAGGGGCTTTCGGGGGCAGGAAGGGAGGACCAGAGCTCAGGGACAGATGCAGCTAGAATCCCCCCTTCCCACTGTGCCCTGCTTGCCAGTCCCACGCCGCAGACTCTGGTGGGCCCTCTTGGGTTCTGGGCAGACCTCAGAGCAGGAGTGCAGGCCCGCTGGGGCCTCAGAGGTGGTCTGGCAGCCGAGGCTCCGGGAAGGTGGGGGTTTACTCTTTATGCCATCCTGAGCTCCAGCCACACGGCCTTGGGGGCTGATTTGGAAGGACCTCTTATTCCCATTTTTCAGAGGTTTTTGTATAATACATTTTGCCTCAGCCCTTGAACAAAGCCTGTGCTTACTATTAATGCTAGAATAATGACTTGTGTCACATGTCAGCCACTGGGGCTCTTAATCCACTGCTGCATTCAAATATTGGGAAATATATTGCTTATGACACTGGGCTAGCAGGAAAAATACCACTCCATCGAGGAGGAAGGAGGGTCAGTTTTGTGATCTACCTAGTAGCCTGTGGCCAGCCCAAGACATCAGGACATCCTGTCGGCTCGGGCACCACTGAACACCCACTGCATACCAAGTGCTTATCCAATGGCTCCTTTTCATGCCCGAAACAGACCCAAGAGGTAGTCACTCTGGGGCTTATAAAGGCGCCCACACGGGGCCATATTGTGAAAATGCAGTGGAGTGTAAAATGCCCATAAGGGCTTGGAATAGACCAAATGATCAATAAATGGACTTCAAATCAATGTCATCCCCATTTTACAGAGGAGGAAAGTGAGGCCGAAAGAGACACTGGGACTCAAAGCCAGGTCGACCTGACTCCAGAGCCTGGACTCCCCCGTCTCGGGTGAGAACGATCGTGTGTGTTGTGTGTGATGGAGGCTCCTGCCTGTCTACACTGCTCAGTGCCTGCAGGGCCCCTCGCAAGTCACGCCCTTTCCTGTCTGGGCCCTCTGTCCTTCTTTGACTTTCAGTGTCCTCTCGTCAGCTGAGAGTTGGGCACATGGCCGCCACCCCCGCCCCCCAGTCCATGTGAACCTCTTTCTTCTGCCAGTTCACACTTCCCTGGCTCCTTGCCGCCCCTGACCATTTCCCTGGCACTAGTGCTCTGTGTTCTTTGGGTAATAATTACATGGACTGGTTCACGCACCAGTCGGATCAGTTAACAGTCGTCCCCCCCCCCCCCCCCCCCCCCCCCCCCCC
>NC_058411.1:107607474-107816903 GCF_002201575.2 Neomonachus schauinslandi
TTTCTCCCTTACCCACCATCTTCTAGCCACACCGGCTTTCTCTGGATTCCTTGCACGTAACAAGCTCAGTCTTGCCCCAGAGTAGCTATACCCTCTGCCTGGAATGACCATCCCCAGAACCTGCCATGGCCTGGTCTTGCATTCAAGCCTCAGCTCCAATGTCACCTCCTTAGTTAGGCCTTCCCTGACTGCCCTAGTTAAATTCTTAGTGGACACATCCGTCTGGCCTGGTTGAAAGGGCCAGGCGCCCCCTCTTGCAGCCTGGGGGCTCTTTGCAACTGATCAAAGCTCCCTTTGTACAACCTGACCTGGCGGTGGGATGTGCCCTTTGGAAGAAAGTTCTCACGTGGTCTTCAGGATCCCAGAGCTGCCTGGGACCTTGCTAGGCTGGTTATGGCAAAGCCAAACTCACCACGGGGCGGGAGGAACTCAGGAGCTCCTAGCTTAGCCCAGCTTCTCCAAGGGAGTCAGTTAGCAGGGGGCAAAGAGAAGCCCCTTCTCCCCAGAATTTTTAATTGCACCGGAAACGGTCCAGCTGTTTGGTCCGACTCGGAGGGGCAACTCGGTGACTCCATCTACAGGCTCGGGGCAAGTAGGAACAGAGATGAGGTTGGAAACGTTCTTAACGTGTGTATTTCCTTCAGTCATTAAAGGGGAAAAACAAGCGCTTGCCACATTTGAAGGAAACTATCATCCAATTTACAAGCAGTTATGTGGTTCTGTGACTAAGCCATCGAGGACTGGGCTAGGCGCTGGGGCCACCTGAGTGTTGTATGGTCCCTTTGGTCGTGGAGCTGACTTTTAGGGGAGGAGACAGGGCAGGGGAAGAGGGGCATGGGACAACACTCATCCAGACGGCTTGCTGTGTGGGGCTGCGGATGGGGTTCTCATACATGCAGAGCTCCAACAGGGGGACAGCAGGCTCGGTGCGCCTGGGATCCACGGGCTGGGCAGGCAGTGAGTCTGAAGGTGCAGGAAGGGGAGCAGGTGAGCTCCGCAGGGCAGAGGCAGTGAGCGAGGACATCCTGCAGGAGTGGCTTCGGCAGTGGCTCCAGCAGAACCAGGGGCTCCACGTGAGCATCCCCAAAAGGATGGCCTGTCCGCCCCGTCTCTCTAGCGCAGTTCTGCCTCCCTCCTCTCTCTTCCTCACTGCCTCCTTCCCCAGAGGGGGCGCACTCAGGGATGACACACTGAGCCCTGGCAGGCTCCGGAGGCCCCCCTACCTGGCCGATGCCTTACAGTCTCCAGCAAGCACACACCAGACCCCGTCTTTTGGCCGGGAAGCACCAAAGAGGCACCTTGGAACCTCTTCTTGGGAAAAGCAAGAGCTCGGTGTTTGCGCCTCCTCCTTGATTCCTTTGGAGGGGGGCGGGGGTGGGCACGGATGCCCAGAGGGATGGACGGGTGAAGTGGAAAAACATGGGCTGGCTTCAAAGCAGAGCCCAGGGAGGCTGGGAACAGTTCTGCTCTGTGAACAAAGTCAGGCTAAAGGCAGAGAGCGAGCAAGCGAGCATGAGAGAGAGAGGCAGGGAGGGAGTCAGCTCTTGGTAATTTGAAGTTAATTTTGAATTGCCTGGAAAATCACCACGCAGCATCCAGTTCTGCCTTTGATGGTCGAAAGAAAGCAGCTGCTTTTATTCTTCTTCAGGACTTGTTTCCCCCCCAGCAGTGAAGCAAATTAGGCAAAGCAGCAGTGGGAGAGTTGCAGTTGGTGTAATTTCTGAGGAAAAGGTCAGGCTAATTGTTGGTTAGGAGCTAACAGAGATGAGGCATGTTGCTCCTGCCTGCTTCAACCTGCTCCCAATCATGTCCCACTGGCATCTGCAAAGCCAGGCACCCACGCAGGCTTTCGTGACTAACGGAGGCCCCTTGTTCTAACCACCAGCCTGCCTGCATCATGCTAGGCATCTGGGGGGGGGGGGGGGGGGGGGACACACGAGGCAGGTGGGATATGGCCCCTTGGCCCCAGAGGGGCCCACTGGGGCAGCAAACCTTAACGCCCACACCAAGCTGCCTTATCACACAGCTTTTCATTTGTAACATCAGCAGTGTGGGGAATGCCGGGGAAGTCAGCCTCTTTTTTTTTTTTTTCCTGTTGCTTCATCCTTATCAACTCAGCTGTAAAAACTAATATCACGGAGCCTTCCTTGAAGGATACGCCGTGTATACTTAGCTCTGGAAAGTCTAGAATGTACCTTTGTATCCCGCTTAAGCAGCCACCTGGGAAGCTCACCTGGGCTGTTTGGGTACAGCTGTTTCTAATGAGCAGTGGGATGCCAGTTGCCCATGAGGAGGACCAGGGAGGGGCGTAACCTCGTGATGGGTAGAAGATGGGAAAACTGTCATCTCAGAACAGCCAGGGGTTCCTCTCTTGATAGAGGGAGAGGCTTTTTGCTTGAGGGCAAATGTTTCCTCCGTGCTGCCGAAACGATCAGGATGGACCTTTGCATCCATAAAGTGAGTTCCTCCCTCTGTTGCGGGGAAACTGGAAAGTAACCTGAATGTCAGTGCTGTCGATGGGAATATGGGAGATGCAAATGTTACGTGTGGCTATGCCCGAGCTGGGTCTCTCCTTTTGTCTCTCGCCCTCCCTCCCTCCCTCCCGCTCCTTTCTTTGCTGACTGTGCCTGCCCTGGTCCACATACTTTAGTCAGGCAGTTTGGTCACTGAATGCAGCTCACCCAGAAAGGAAGCCTCTCCCGTTGGCTGCTTCCTGAGTAATGATCAGGCTGGGAGGTTATTCAGATCTATTTTGGAAACTTCAGGATTCCATCTGGACCCTTCCTAGGCAGGATGTGGCTTTCTTCCCTGACAGCAACCCCAGGGTAGCCAAAGGGGGATCTACGGGGTTCAAACTTAACTTTGGCTGGGTCATCTGGATTCTCTTGTTGGGTTGCCGTGATCTTGGAGCGTTAGGATAGTGACCACCTGGATGAGTACATGGCTCACCAAGTCCTCCTGCGGTGGCCCACACAGGCCAGAGTGGGGGATATAATGGGTCTCTATATGTTTTATGAAAATGCTCTTGCCACTCTTGCATCTGAACCTTCTGGACGGAGTATGAGTAGGAGATTATTGGGGAAAGGGTGATGTTCTATCTGCTGGAATGGCGGCAGAAGGGCAACGACCCAGCCCCTGGGGAGGAAGTACCTTAGATTTGTGGTCAGAGGTGAGCAACTGGGGCGGGAGGGGCATTAATGGGATTTGTCTTTCAGAACCCCTCCTGGAGGCTTCTTCGCAAAAGAAAATGCCCTGGGGCAACTCTCCCAAACTGTTGAAGTACCTTAAATTTAATGGCCTGTTGGATCTGCTGTCCCCACCGGGGAGTTCTGACCATAATTTGGTCCCCATTCCCCTTAACCTTACTGAGAAGTCTATAGGAAAGGCAGGAATGGCCTCAGCTCCTTCATCTCCCATACAAAATACCTGTCAGCACCTCTGGATGTTGCCCCACCCCATTCTCATAGCTGTTGCTCAATCATCCCATGGGGCAGGCGAATGTAACCCAACTAGGGGAGTGGGCAGACAGAACAAGTTGGGACGGTCTGCCCTCCGGCGGTCTCTCCCAAATCAAGGACTAGACTAGACTGATTGCAAGTGAATGGGGAACCCCGTGGCTGGCCACCCATTGAGAGACCACTGGAGGCACTGTCAACTGGTGTTCCCTGACTGATGAAGGCCCCACTTGGGGGATCCCAACAATTGTAAAGAATACTTTTTTTCTGGGGGCTCCGTATGCACCCCTGGGACTGTATTTCTCGTGTGGAAGCCAGATATTAACGTGTGTCCTTTCTGAAAACACAGTGACCTACACCTTAGGGTCATCATCATAAGAGACCTTCAAGCATCTAAGTAGACACCACTGGTACGTCACTGAACCCCCAGATGACTGCAGCTACTTGGAGGGGCTTCCCTGATAGACAACCGACTTGTTACTTGCATGTACCTGTGTCTAGTCGTCCCTATCACAGGGGTCCTGCACTTAGAAAAGGAGGCATGAGATTTGTCCCTGGCTTTAGCTGACCTCCCCTGGCCCTGGGCCCTGGAAGGCATTCCTGTCAACCTCATCTCACTGACCAGGGTTGTTTTAAATTGCGGAATTGCCCTATGCTTTCTCCTGGCTGGCGTGGTGGAGCATGTGAAGTCCCTAATACATTCTGTCTGCTTGGATCTCTGCCTTGGGCCAAGTGGAAAGATCAGTACAGAACCGTAAGGCCGAATCCCCCTGGCTTTCTCAGGTAGACCCTGATTATTATGGCCTCTGTTTGGGTGGCTGGGTCTAGGACTCTGAGGAGGGCATGGCTGAGGTCAGTACCGCAGGCTGGTCTCATCCTGCGCCTCGGAGTCCTGTTGGTAGTTGCCTTAGTTAAATGCTGCCTGACACTAACAGAACAGATTTGGTTCTATTCTCGGTCACGTTCATCAGTGTGGCTGCTGGAGTGGTGTGCTCGAGGGAGAATTTGCCAGAGGCTGAGACTAAAAACAAGGGGTGGATGTGGTTGGGCGAAAATTCTCCGCGGGCCTTTGGAGTTTCTGCCTGTTTTGTGAGCAGAGGCACTTGCCTGCGTTTATTCTGGACTATCTTTTTAAGAATGTTGTATAGCAAAGAGCCCTGCAGGAGAATGTTCCTCTCCGGGGTACAGGGCAGGCCGTCTCGCTGCTCCTGATACAAGATTCACCTCCCGAAGCTTGGGCTTTCTCTCCTCTAATGCAACTGGTTGTGTGCAGCATCATCTGGCCCTTTCCATGTTGCTTGGGGATCTGGGGTTTGGGGAACCAAGGCAAGAAAATGCTCCTATTCTGGCTCTTGCTATTTCTGTGAGGAATGAAGTCTTTTGTCTGTGAAGAGGGAGAGTATGGTGAGCTAGCTTGTTAGCTTGGGAGTAGGGTAAATCTTGGACGCCTCGCAGTTCTTGACAGCCACGATCCGGCCCGGACGACCCTTGCCCATAGTGGGCATATGAACATTTCCCACTGTGTGCATCACGGGAGGGCAAAAGTCCGAGAGGGAGCGTCATACTGGACGGTACCAGACTGCTGGCTCGTGTATGTGGGGTCACCATCCAACGCTGTCCTTTGTCCAGCCCCCAGGGCCATTTCTGCACACCGATCCCAGAGGCTGGCGGGAAAGGGCGAGCAGGGGCCCCTGGGGTCAAACCACATGGGCCTCTACCGAGGTCCTCCACACAGCACAGCCCCTGCTGTCCCATCTGTCAGGCAGGGATGACGATAGTACCCACCTCAGAGGGGTTTTGTGGGGACTCACTAGGCTGGCTGGGCTCAGGGTCGCCCTCCGGCCGTGGCGGTTACTCTCGTGGCCAACAGTGTTGCACTGACCTCCGCTCATTCTCTGGAAGGCTCGCCTCTCCCTCTTCACAGCGTGTCTGTAATCTGAGTTTATCTTTTCTACCCTGAAATTGGCCAATTTACATGATACCCCTCACCACAGTCACTGGATGTGCCTCTAATCTAATTAGACTAATTTCAATTTCCTGGATTTAATGACTTTTAATTTAATTAATTTAGAATGCAGTACACAGAGTGATTAATTGGGAAACGTTACTGAGGGATTTGGAAGGTGAATCGCAGTATGGAAGAGTTTAAATATCGTGGCTGTGTCCACGGGTGGTCGCTTCACCTGGGAGGGGCAGCGCCTAGAGAGCCGGGCCGAGCTGGGGTTTGAGCGGAAGTCACCTGGCCCCAAGCTCTGCTCCTTCGTCTCTCTGCTCGCAGTGACCATGAGCAACTCCTGGAGGAGGCGAAGAAGAGGCGGTTGCTGCCGGCAGACGTCACGTTGCCACTGGCAAGCATCCTGGGAGGTGAGGACAGACCTTGCCTTTCTACAGAGCTCTAGCTTTCACCGTGTTTTCCAGGTACCAGGTACATAAGCAAACTGTAGGCCTATCACACATGGCGATTTTATTTTATTTTATATTATTTTATTTTATTTTTTGCTATACTCACTGAGTACTTGGAATAATGATAATGATGATGATAATCATCATGTTAACATGTATAGAGTGCTATGTGCCAGGTGCCGCTCTAAGTGCTTTTACTTTGATTAACTCATCTCTGTTATAGGAGGTGAGCCCTCTGAGGGAGGCGCTAGAATGTCCAACGTCTGAAGGAGGAGGTACCATGTTGGCTCAGCTGGGGAGATCTGTTCCCGTATTGCATGAAGGGACAACTCCTGGGGGAGTCCCGCCTGTGGCCGGCGGGTGGGGGGACGGTTTAGGGCTGGGCACTGTTTTGAGGACCCCTTAAGTCACACTGGTTTGCCTCCTCCATCTCGATGACACCGCTTGGAGCGCTGTCTACAGGGCCAGGCAGGCCTCCTCATGCATCCACCCACGGCCGGCCTCCCTTCCTCTTCGCCATCGACCTCAAGAAGTCATGCACTCTGTTTGCCATTCAGAGCTTCAGACTGCGGTTGTGTTGGGCCCATGGAAGGAAGCTGAGCTGAGCCTAGACCCTCCACCTTGAGCTGGGCCCTCTACCCTAAAGTTCGGCTCCAATCCCGGGCTCACTTATTCCCCGGGTGGGTTCATTGAGCATCTCTGGGACTCTGACCCCTGTTCTCCTGGAACAGTGGGCCATGATACCAGTAGGGAAAGCAGGGTTCCGACTCTACTCCCTGATGAACAAGCAATGTCTGATAGGGCTGGACCCTATTACCCAAAGAGGTAAAAACACAAGAGCCACCTTCAGTATACACCCTGTCGGGAATAAGGCCAATAATTGGAAGCCACAGAGAGATTCTTTATAAGAAAGGATTTTCCAAGAGCCTGAGCTTTCTTAGCTAGAATGGATTCTTCGGTAGGCTGTGAGTTACTAAAGGGGTTCAAACACAATACCCATCAAACACCCATCACTGGCGGGTTCAAACAGAAGCTGATTGGCAATAATTTGCTTTTTCTGGAATGTTCTTTCCTATCCTTTTCTGCTGGTTAATTCTTATTCAACCTTGAAGACAGCTCAGGCATCATTTCCTAGTAGACCAGGTGTTCTCTATGCTCCTGTAATGCCCTGGGCATAACTTCGTCATTGCCCTCACCACACATTGCAATGATCTGCTTCTGAGTTTGTCTCTTTCACGTCTTGTCCGTATCACCCTTCAATAACCTTGCCAAGTACGTGTGGTTTCCCCCGGTTGGAGGGTGGGGAGCCTGAGGCTCAGCATGACTGAAGGTCCTGTGCATGAAGCCAGAAGGAGGCAGAGATGGTTGGGGGTCTGGTTCCTGGGCCCGATGTCTGTCTACAATCTTTCCACCATGAGATACTGCTCTCCTAGCAGTGGGCCCGAATTCTGTGATGCGTGAGGTCATGTGCTTATGTGCTAGCCGCGTACCTGAGGCAGCAGGGACAGTGCCATCAAGGGGCGGCACACGGGCCATCTTTGGAACTATGCTGATCCCAGTGCAAAACCAAAAGAGCACACAAGCCCTCCTCATCGTACACATGCTCGCTCTCTGAGCCCTTCGGAGGTTGTGGAGAGGCCAGGAAAAAAATGAGGACCAGGGCAGTCAAAGCCTGCGTTTCTTCGGGACCTATGGGGCTTGTTTGGGCCTAAGCCAAAGCCCCTCTTAGCACTCGCATTCCTTGATTTAACAAAGGTGAGGAGAGCCCTGCCCTGTGGTTTTAAGGCTGGATTCCGTTTCTGTTAAGATCGCTGAAGGCCCCATAAGATTAACTCACAGTCACCCCTGTGAAAGCCGATCCGAATGGAAAATCGAGTTAGAAAATTCTGCCTTCCCTTTGCCTCCCACCTCAGCAGATTAAGGGAAGGCCCGATGCTGAGTTCTGGGGATTTATGGGAATGTGCAGTTGCTGGCTGTTAAGCGCTCACTCTTTGGGATGTTGGCAACCTCGCTTCCTATAAATCGTTGCTGGTATGTCTTAGCCTTCCCTTGCCAGCGACGCGGAGGCCTGCAACACCTTTTCCGTGCAGTAGCCTGTGCAAATATTGAAGTCGGGCCCAGAAAAACACCAGCATAGAAAGGGGAAACTTTGATGTTTGCTAGTTTTTTTCAGACAACCCTTGCCAAATCTTAATTTTTCTAGTTTACAAGTAAGGGATTCTGACCATCTGTCTGCTGTCAACCGATGTTTGTTTGGATGAAGATTTTATTTTTTTTCTCCCAATCTAGCACTCCTGTTCTTACAAGTAGTTTATTGGACTTCATAAATGTCAGCTTTTTGCAGGCATTTTGTAAGCAGCTTATGATTTAGTATTTAATCAAAATTGAGCAGTCAGCGTCTGTAATCAATCTGAGGCGGGAGTAACAATGAGATGGAAGCTCAGCATCCCCACCAAGACCACGACTGACGGCTCCCAGCTATCTCGGTGAGAACTATGTGTGTGTCTGAGGGAATGGGGGTGAGTGGGATGATGGAGGGAAAAGCACGCACTGGGCACCAGTCGCATGCTACCCTGTGATGGGTATCAGCTATGGATTGCTAGTACTGCCTAACAAGCCATTCCAAACTCAGTGGCTTAAAACAATAAGCTTAAAGCAATTTAGCTCCTTAATTTATGGAGTCAGTTGGGAGCTCCTCTGGCCTTGGCTGAGCTCCGTAAAGGTGTGGGGATAAGTTGGCTGTTGGTTGATCTTGGCTGGCCTCCTCTGGGACGACTGGGGCAACTCGACTCCACTCCACAGGTTTCTCGTCCTCTACCAGGTTAGCTCAGGCATATTCTCATGGTGACAGTGGGGTGCAGAAGCCCAATCACTCAAGTGTTCTCCTAAGCCTCTGCGTGCCTTACATTTGCTGACATCCCATTAGCCGAAAGGTGACATGGCCTAACTCTGAATCAAAGAGGGGGATGGACTCCATGTCTTTATCGTGAGAAGAATTACAAAGTCACGGGCAAAGGCCAAGGGCACAGGAAGGGGTGGAGAATGCAGTCTATCCCAGGGATTCTGGAAATCCCACGAAGGAGGTAATGCTATAACCCTAATGTCCAGATGGAGAAGGGGAAATTCAGAGGTTAAGTCATTTGTCTGAGGTGTCTTAGCAGAGTTGCAATGAAGCTGGCATTCTTCGTTAGCCTGATCTGATTTACTTTTGACTCCGCAAGACTGCTTTTCCCCATGGATAGGTAAAGCAAGAGTAAGGGGCTTCTTAGGAATCATCCATGTCCTCTCCCTGCTCATGTTGCAGATGGCAGAATCAAAACCCAGAGAGGGGGTGGGCATAAGGCCTCACAGCAGGGGGAGGACATGAGAAGGCAGGGGCTCCCAGGCAATGTTCTCCCCCGCAAATCAGGAGGGCCCATGCTTCTCCAATCCCTCGCAGGGCCTTCTTCTGCAGAAAGGCTTCAGAGAGCAAAACTACTCTATAAGGGTTCCCAAGTGGAGCAAGGAAGGTGCCGCCTTTGCTAGGTTTGCTGGAGAGGAATGCCAAAGGCAGGAGCCTCCTATGATGTTGTTATTAAATTCCTTCCTTGGTTGGTGCGATGGACTGAGTTGTATCCCTCCACATTTACGTGATAAAGCCCTAGCCCCGAAATGGATATAGGGAGAAGAGAGGTCGCTCACTTTCTCTTTTGCTACCAGCTTCCCTGCCTCCAAGGATCGGCTTCATGCCACAGTAGGGCTGGTAAAAATTGTCAGGAGGAAAGTGAGGCTCACTAGGGAAACTGAGGCACTGCTAAGAATCGGACTCACCAGTCCCCCCACCTCATCCCTCTGGCTTCTCCCCGGCCCACCCCCTCTATCCCCTTGGCTGACCCTGCCTTCTCTCCATCCCCTCAGCTCCTCCTGGTCCATCTCCTCCATTCGGACTGCTCTGGGGGCAACACAGTGCCAACGAGTCAGCCCGGCCTCAGCTGGACTCCACTCAGTGGCTGTTTGTCCCTGGCAGCCAGTAAACCCCTCCGAGCCTCAGTTTCCTTCCTCTGTAAAATGAGAGGTCATGGCTTAGTGTGATTGCTATAAAAACCAAGAGGATGACTAGCTCATGGACATTCAATTAATATTCCTTTATCGTCCACCTCCTCCCTACTCCTGTTGACCTGAATCTTCATGGCACTTTCCTATGCCTTCAATAATTTAGCATGCATGGTTTATTAAACAGGGGCTTTCTGATGGGCTGTTACTGACCTGGCAAAGGACAGATGTTCCCTGGGAGGTTGCCCAGGCCCCGAAGGTAGTCAGTGATGGGCGAGCCAGCTGGGACAGTGTCCTCTTGCCAGGGGAGAGTGGCTGGAGAGCAGACCCTGATGCTGTCACCTCCATGCCTTGGGCCACCTCTTGGCCTCTTGCAATTGCAGTTTCTGCAAGATGGGGTTCATATTGCCTTTCCCATGAGGTTTCTATGGAAACCGAAACCAAGCAGGTGAAATTCTTAGCTCTTCATGCCTCCTTGCTCTGCTGCACTTAGGGCTCAGGCCGGCTTCAAATCTGGGGAAGGAAGCTGGTTACCCACCTGGTCTATCTACGGTACTGCGCTATCCAGGCATTTCTTCAGAACTGGTCATGTCGCTTAAAGCATGGCTAGCCTAGATCCATTCCTTTCAGTCCTAATGAGGAAATTCACCTCTGAGAAAGAAGTTTCTGTGATAAAAGACATGTCTTTGGGTTGGAGAAGTCCTTGAACCCCTGATGGCTGATGTTTAAGAGGAAGGGCACTTGGGATTCTTAGCACTAGTTCTGGCCCCGCACTAGAAAGTGTCACTGTGTGACCTTGGATAAGTCACTTCCTCTCTCTGGGCTTCAGTGTTCTCAAATAGAACATTAAGGGCTTAGGTTGTATGGAATCTAGGCTTTTGATTAGCTCAAAAGATTAACTCTGAGGTTCCTTGTGGGTTTCCAAAGAGGTGGGATCCTGATGGGCAGGTTTGGTGAAGGTGTGGTGAAAAGGCAGAAGCAGGGGACGTGGGGTAGGGATGGGCAGAGGTGGCCTGCCTGGGTGTGGCACCCATGCTCATAAACCTATTAAACTTGGTGGTTCAAATCAAGGCCTACTCATGGATTGATTGATTCACTGATTGCTTTATTCTCTTTATAAGGCTTCCTCTGACCCTTACCTGCCCAAAGTACTCTTTTCCTTCCCTGACCTTCTGGGAGCCCTCCATGCAGCCTCATTCCATCTCTTGCTGGCCTGGCTGTTTTCCAGATGGCCCCATGCCTGCTTTTCCATGCCCTGGCCCACTCACTGCCTTCTCCCTGGAAGGCTGGAAGGCTTTCCTTTCCATCTCTACTTCTCCAAGTTCTGGCCATTGCTTAAGGAACTGCTCAAAAGCCACCTCTTCCAGGAAGTCTTCCCAGGTATCTGATTCAAAACTCTCTTTCCATGTGCTCCTTATTAGCACCCTTCAGTGTCTGTCCATTGACATAAGATAAGGCGAAAACCTTTAGCTTAGGTCTCTAGCCTTGTCTCTCCTCACTGCCCTCCCCACCACCCAGTTCCAGGTAGGCCAGGGTGTCTCTTACCTCCATGCAGAACTGAAGCTGTTTCTCCTTCCTGGAAAGGCTGTTCTCCACCCTGTCCCCATGATGATGACACTTTAGGACTCTAAGACTCAGCTTATGGCCCCTGTACTGCTAAGAGTTTCTTGGACTCATCTTTCGGTATTCTGTGCTGGGCCATCAACCAGTCTCATACATGCATCCGGTGACCCTGGTTTATTTACCTCTAAAGTCACAGTGCCTTGCATAGGGCCTGGCACATAGCGAGTTCTCGATGAACATGGCACTGAAGAGTATTCTTCTATGTGTCCATCACAGCACTCAGCAGAGGCCGGGACCCAGGCAGCTATACGGATGGGATTGTTGATTCAAAGCTTTATTTGCAGCAGCCCCGGGCTCTGGGATGGAGCCTTGGAGCTGATGGAGCTGAGGAAATAGCTCTGCAGTGTGTGTGTGTGTGTGTGTGTGTGTGTTCTCTATGGGCATGCCTACTTCGGTCTTGGTGATCTGCCATGTATGGGAGGAAGCTTTAGCTCCCCAGAGACTCATGCCTCTCCCTTGACATCCTTTCTTCCTGGGCACCAAGCTACAAGCCTACCAACTCCAGGGTCAACACCAGAGATGCTCCTGGAGGGCCCTCCACGGTCATGTACAGACAGCATTCTGCAAAGGGCCGGGGCACAGTCTTGGAGCTGCATGGTCCTGCACTGGGTACCTTACGCAGGTTTCTGACACCTCACATCCTCTGGGGGCACCCCTCATGTTGGTCTTCTTGTGTGCTAGGCCCTGGGTGAAGCCCTTGTGAAAAGGATCTGATTTAATTTTCATAACCACTCTAGTTGCAGAGGGGAAACTGAGGCACGGGGACATTGAGTCACTTGTGTTAGATTCCAAAGCAGCCGAAGGGCGAGCAGGGGGATGAGGTCGAGCAGCCTTTGCCACAGCCCATGCTCCTGAGTGCTGTGACCGCCCCCTCTCATGTAATAACGCCTCCTTGAGCTACCAGGTTCATGTTCATAAGTGGCATCCATGGCGTGACTGGCACACAGAGGCATGCGATCTGGAGGCTGACATCATCGACCTCTAACTCAACCTCCTCGTTATAAAGATAAGGAAACTGAGGCGCACTTCATGTAAGTGACCTGACGATCACGTTGTGAGTTGGGTGGACTCCAAGTCAGGTCTCCTGATGGCCGGCTATTTTCATTTCTCATTATTCTGTGCCCCGCAGGTGAAAAATTAGAAGGAAAGAGAATCTGACACTTTGGAGGAATCGAGGCGGGGTGGGGGGTGATGGGGCAGGGTGGTTGAGGACACCCTGCCCTATCACTTCTCCAACCACCAGCGAGGATGGTCCCAATTTGCAGTTCTGAAGATCTGATCGCAGAGGGGTGGGAGATTGCCTGAGACTGGTAGCTGGCGAAAGAGAGTGGGATTTGAATTTAGGCATGTCTCTCTCCAAGTCCTGTGCTTTTTTTTTTTTTTTTTTTTTTGCCCTGCCAGCCCAGGAGTGGGGCCGAAGATCAAGGTCAGGGTAGCCACAGTTTAGACTCTCGATTGTGGCAGGGAGCGGGCTGGCTGCTGGGGTGGTTACTCCTGAGCACCGGGAGAGCTCCTGGGGCTGGGGAGAGGGTGGTGTGGGGTGGTAGTGTGCCCCAGGGGAAGAGGCAGCTCTTGAAGCCTGAGGGGGCTGGACTTCTTTCTTGGAGTGCTGAGGGAGCCAGGAAGCACCATTTGGTCTCTATGAATCCAAATAGCCTCTGGGCCTCTTTTGTCTAGTAGGGTGGCTTTCGAAGGGCAGAGAGTGACTTTGGAACCTGCAGGTTTGAGGATCCTATGCTAGAGGTAGATAGGAAATACCTTAGAAATCTTCAGTTTTATTTTGAAAATTCATGCGGAATTGGCCTTCTTCCTCACAATATATCCACGTGTGCAAGTGCAATGGATGAATCTAGCTACATGAGCCTAGCTGAGCAGCCTAGATGGGGTAGGCCAAGGGACCCCGTCTTTGGCCACCTCCTGTTCAACACTTACCAAAAACTAGATGACTCATGGCATCACTGTAAGATAGGTTGTATTAATTACCCCAGTTACAGACCCGGAGAGGGTGAGTGGCCTGCCCAAGTTCCCACAGCCATTGATGTAATAGGATTTGGAAGCCACGTAAGTCTGACTCCAAAGCCTGAGGCACTGATTCACCCATGGCCCTGAACTGCCTTGTCATCGAGGGGCATGTGGGAAAGCGGGAAGGGTGGACATTTTGGCGGAGGTGAGGGGCAGGATTTGAAAAGGACTTCAACAGGGCCGAAATGAACCTCGGGCCCAAATGAATGCATCCTAAGATGAAGGGCAATAGAGACCTTTGCTTGCACTGGGGTTCAGACTACCCACCGGACACACACAGGATGTGGGGTACCTGGGTCAACAGCACAAGCGAAAGATGCTGGGTTTTTAGTTGACAGGAAGTCTCCTATGAGTCACAACAGGGGGAGGTGGCAGCCAGCGAAGCTCATGTTACCATAGCCTCCGCAAGTGGAGGTACAATGAGGAGGGAGGGGGTTCTCCCAAGTCAGTTTGCATCCAGGAGATGGAGTTCAGGCCCGGAACCCTTCGTCAGGGAAAGGGTCGCTGACAACCCACCAGGCTCTCCGACACAGCAGCAGGGGTGGGGGGTAGGGGGGTGGGAGCGGCTCCTGGCTGTCACTCTATACTCTTCTCTGTCCCCTGGCATCACCGAAGCATATTCATATATTTCCGAACAATTGTAGCCCCCTCTTGACTTTTATGCAATTGCCTTACCTGCCTTTGGAATACGCTACTCGGTCCCCTTTGATTTTTTATTCGTGTAACCCGAGTAAATGTGGGGATTCCGTGTGACCCAGTTTCTACATGAAGTCACATTCAAAGCAGCACGATCTGGCAAGCAAAAGAAAGAGGGTTTTCAGGCTTCCTGCACATCTCTCAAAGAGATGAAAAGGGATGAGGTCCCTGCTTACTCCTCTATCTCCTTATCTTGTGCTTCGAATCTTCTTTAGGAACTTTCACTCTCCCAAGGTGCCCCGAACCCTCCCGGCATCCAGTCAACCAGATATGCCATCGCTCTCGACTTCCTGCATCTCCATGACACACGTGGACTTAACATCTGTGTCGTCTTCTTCTCGTCCCTCCTTCTCTTCCCCGTCTTTCTTCCTCTTCGGTTTTCTTTCCACTTTAGTGTTGCCCCAAATGCCTCCCTACAAAGTGGGACTGATTGAGCCAGCCAGGATGCTCCCCCATTTCTCGGGTCTCCCCAGACTTGTCTGTCCCCTCCTATCCTCCCTGGACCTGGGATGGCCAAGATGGAGCTCTGATGGGAGCTGGCTGAGGAGAAGCAGAGCAGGCCAGGACCATGGTTTTGGAGGGGGTGCGTGTGGCAAACATGGCGATGGGAGGGATGATGGGTGACCAGCAGCAGGCAGAGGACCATCCCCAAAAGTCCTCCTCACCTGTGTGGCTCATTTCCATTGCCCTGGGCGCCTCTTCTTCACTTCACCCTCTTTTCTCTCATGGCGTACCCTGAGATGTACTGGGGGGAGGCAGGCTGGAGAGACAGCACCTGCCACACAATCCATGCCCCCCCTACTGCCCCCTTCCCCACCTCCCCTGCAGCTAGGTTGGGGCCCGCGGTTTGTGCTGACCAATAGAGGCTGCGAGCGAGGCAATTAACAGTTGAAGTGCCTCCTCCTTCCCTTTCTGCCATAGTGACTTTGGAGGCCCTGTATTCCAGACGGCATGCAGAATGGGGGAGGGTCTCCCAGCCCCCACTGCACCTTATACGCAAGAAGTCAACTTCCATTCTACGAAGCCCCTGAGGTTTCAATGTTGTCCCTGCTGCATCGCCTGGCCTGTCCCAGAGAATGCTCAGAGCATCAAAATTAACTGAGTAATTGCTCTTCTTGAGTTCTTTAATGTGATGAAGGAAAAAGCTGTCTCCGGAGCCACCCAGGGCGGCTGATGGGCGCTTTCCCTCCCTGTCATCATGCCGCACAGATGGCACTTCCTGTTTGGTCACACCTCCCGTGGGCTTCTTCATCCCCCACTGACTCTGCCAGTCACCATCCTACACAGTCAAGTGTGCACAGTATTAGAGGTTTGCCAAGAACACATCCTTGTGGTTGCCAAGGCGTGTCTGTTGGAGGAAGAGTATTCTAACAGACACTGTTCACAGGAGAAATGGACTGCCCCAGGAGGCAGCCAACTCCTTGTCTCTAAGGTGAGCAAGTAGAGGTTAGATGCCCATCAGGGATTTGGGGGGGATGGGGCATGAAGATGAGATACCGCCTGAATGGGGAGGGGGTTGGTGTGGGAGGGCGGGATAGACCAGATGGTTTTTAAGTCCCATTCAACCCTGAGAGTCTCCAGCATGGAATCCAATTTTTTTTCTTTTTTGGAAAGTGGATGAATGGATAATTTTTGGTCACTAAAAAAGTGAAGAACTTATGAAATAAAATAGCCTCGTGTAATGGGCAGGTAAGTATTATTAACACTAACATTATCCTTTCTTAAGGGTGTATGCTCATGAGATCAACGTTCTCGGCTCTCATGAGGTTGACAAATGGTGCCCAGTGGTCATGAAAGCATGTGAAACATATCCGTAATTTACACGTCAACCACAGGAGGGCCAAGCTGAGGGAGGAGTCACAGCCTCCAGACAGACCAAAGTCATCATGATAACAGCCCCATAATAAGGACATCAGTGTTTTATCATGCACCAAGTATTCTCCCTGACATCCTGAGTGCTTAGAGATTACTATCTCTGAGCTGATTGTCATATATCATATATTATCATAGATCTCTGAATTTATGATCATAGCCTCTGGAGGAGAAGGGCTGCCATTCTCATGGTACAGATGGGCAGGGAGATTTTCAGAGATTTTTCCCACCCAGGAGCACATAGCAAGTTAAGGGGGGAAATCCAAGACTTGAACCCAGATCCTTTGATCGGAAGTAATGGATTTTCAAATAACAGAGCGTGTAAACTCCTGGCCCTAGCAAGTGGGACCAAGCTCAGTTCACGTGCTCCTTGGTTGCTGAGGAACTTCCACTTTCTGTGTGTGGGGGGTGAGGTATAGCGAGGGTGAAGATAGCCCTGAACTACTTGTAGGCAAGAAGGAATTTTGGGGGGTAAAGCAATGGACTGGGGCGCAGAGTCCTGGAGTTCGGGCCTTGACTCTTTGTCTGACTCATTTCATCATATCCTCGGGGCCCGTTTCATCATTTAAAAATGTGAAGAAAAACACTGATTCACCTTGCAGAATTTCTGTGAGGACCCAATAAGAAGATGGGGTGAAAACGTCTTGAAAACCCTACAAAAGCTAAAGTTCTTGTTTAGGAATACATTCAGGGGCAAGTAACAGAACTGCCAGCCATAGTGGTTTTAACAGCTGAAGCTTTATTTCTCCCTTGACAGAAGGAGCCCATGGGGTGGGTGCAGGGCAGGGCAGAAGGTGATGTCATTATACCATCCAGGGCCTGGCCTCTTTCTGGTTTTCCGCTCTACCTTCATCCTCATGCTGCTACTTTATACACCCAACGTGGGTGCCGTACCTCCAGGCCTGTGTTCAAGTCCCAGGCAGGACAAAGAAGGGAGACGAGGAAGAGTGGCACCTATATTAGGAAGGGGAAAGTCTTCTTGGAAATGCAATAGCTCATTGGCCAGAACTGCAAGCAAATGGCCAGCCTCTAGCTCACACGGGAGGCTGGAGGTGTGAGCGCTTGTGGCCGGGCGTGCTGCCCCGCAGAACAAGTCCAGGGTTGTGATGGAAAAGAGGGAGAGGCTGGGACCTGCAGTGCAGGCGGCCGGCAGCACCTGCCACGGCTCTGCTACCGAGAGATCTCCTGAGAATGGCACTCAGTTCACGGGGATCTTTTAAACTCAGTCTCTGGACCAAGCGAGGGCAAACTGGGTTGCCTCATCCTTGGAAGAGAAAATGGATCCGCAGGATCCCACTGTCAGAATGTGAAGCAGAGGCTGCCGGCTGGGGACTAGAAGAGGGGTGAGTGCTGCTGCAGGTCTGGGCGTTCCTCCGTGTCTCTCCCCACCTCCCCCTGCTCCATGCGTTCAGTTTCATTAGCCTCCTTCCACCAGGCAGGGCGGGCTGAATGCGAGGAGCTCATTTCTAGCCGCTGTGTTTGTGTACGTCTCCACCCGAAGATGTCTAACCACAGGCTTCCTCCTGACTCCTGGCAACAGAGAGAAAACAAAACCACAGCAGCTTTCATTGCTGAAAACACAAAACTGACTCGTTTGCCTAATAAGCCCAGACGGAGGAGTTTTATTTCTGGGAGGAAATGCTCCCGACTCCAGTCCAAGGAGTCTCGGGTGGGCAGTCAAACTGCCAGATGAGGCCACGTGCTGGCCAGGTGGAAGGAAGCCACCCGCCCAGGGGGCGGACCCCGAGCGCCAGGAGCCCACAGCTGGCCCGCGGGGCCCGCACGAGGAGGGCACGCATGGAGCAGGGGGCCCCTGCCTGCCCCGAGACACCACTGTCCTCTCCCACCAGCTCTGGTTTCAAAGCACCTGTTCCGTGCATTTTGTATCCCTTTCTCTTATTTTCCGTGTTATTAATTTCAGCTATTGATCAATTCCCATGTTGTACTTTCTTTTTTTGTTTGCTTATTTTTTTCTAATTCCTTATGATGTGTATTCAGCTCCTTTATTTTTAGTCTTTCTTCTCTAATAAGAAGGCATTTCGGGCCATAATTTCCCCGAGTTGAGCTTTTTTGGGGATCCCATAGGTTTTGAAATAAAATGTTCCCCTTTTCTCTGTTTCTAGATGGTTTTTAATTTTCGTTTTTTTAAAAAGATTTATTTATTAGAGAGAGAGAGAGCTCACATGGGAGAGGAGCAGAGGGAGAGGGAGGGAGAGAATCCCAAGCAGACTCCCCACCGAACATGGAGGTCAATGCGGGGCTTGATCCCAGGACCCTGAGATCATGACCTGAGCTGAAACCAAAAGTTGGCCGCTTAACTGACTCAGCCACCCAGGCGCCCCTAATTTTCATTTTAATATTTCTTTTGATCCGTGGGTTATCTAGAACTGTGTCTATTAGTTCCCAAGTAGTTGAGGATATTTTCAGCCACATTATTTTTTTTATTTGAAAATTCTGGATTACAGTAAGAGATTGTGACTTATAAAATCTCTAATTTAAAATTAAAAAATTTTTTCCTTTGTGCCCAAGGATGCAATCGAATTTTATAAATGTTCTATGGGGAAGGAAAAGCTGAGCAGGTCAGACCGATGCGGAAAAGAATGGAATTCTAACATGTCCTTGTTCTGCAGATAAATTGCCCCGTTTCAGATCTAGTTTCTCTCTGTTTCCAGCTGTGTGTCCACGGACGAAAGACAGAATTTTTTGGAGCATTTCTTTTCCATCTTTAAAACGGGAACAATAGGAATACGCACCTGTCAGCATTTCCGTGAAGATGAGAGGAGATTGTGTAAGGAAACACGCCTAGAGGGCTGCCGGACACAGAGTTACTAAATAGAAATATTGCTATTTTTCTTGTTGGTTTGTTATTTTTGCAGAAAGGGAGGAAGCTTTACTGTTAGTGCCCTTAGCTTTATCCCTGCCGCAGAACTGTAGTTTCTGGTTATCGAGAGGCCTGGAAGGAGGAAAGAGGAAATGGATAGCTCGATGAAGCCACCACCCTCCCTGGGAGGGGAGCCACCTGAAACCAGAGGAATGGGGCCACTTGCCCAAACAAATACAGCAATTTGGTGGCAAAGCCAGGCTTCTAACTCAGGTCTTAACTGGCCAGCCCCCCTCTCTCTGCTGGCGGCCACTCTAGTGTGTCTCTTGAGAGAAGAGGCGGTTGCCCGGAGGTTGGCCTCTGTGGTGAGGGAGGGCTGGAAGCTCCGGGTGCGTGGCCACCTCTGAGCTCTGTCATATGACACCTTCACCATCTGGAAAGAGCAGCTCTGAGGTCAGTGAGTTCGAAGGGGAAGCTGGAGAGAGAGGGTTGGTTGGGCGTGATTAGATGCTTTGGACGTTGCTGTTTTGTCGCTCACTGGGGGCAGGGGGAAAGCGGGACCTGAGCTGGGGCAGGGGTCCTTCAAGGGTGGCTGCGCCCCTCTGGGCCTCAACGCCTTGTGTGCCAGTCTGCCGTGCTTCCCGAGCCCTGGGCTGACCTGGCAATGGCAGGTGGCTCCTGGGGACGCCATTGTCATCTCTCTGGTAGGTCTTTGGAGCAGACCTCGGGGGCAGTGGCCCCGCGTTACTGATCGGTGTGGCTTGGCAGCATGGCCGGACCGCTGGAAACTAGAGGGGCTGAGGCGACAGCTGAGTAGCACTGTGGCGGACTCATTAAGAAGTAAGGCCGAACGGGATGTGGTTGCTGGCTCCGCCTGCCGGGTGACATCTGACATCCTGAACCAGGACACCCTGGTTCACAAGGAACTGGGAAGCCATGGGAAGCTCTGTGGTGGGAGGCTTGGGAGGGGACGGAGCCACCGAACAGAATGACAAGGCAGAGGGTGGCTGAACTATATGCTCCAGGCCGCTGATCTGGGGAGCACGGCCACTTGTTGGCTAAGGACTCCCTGTATCCCTAAGCATCACGTCTTTACTGTGTTCCCAGCTCTTTGTTAGAAGCTGTAGAGAAATCAAATGGGGCCCCATCATGGGGCTAGTGGGCTTTCTCAATGCGGGATGCTTTGCAAACATCATCCTTTCCCTGCCTCTTCCTCCGAACACACTTCGATTAAGCACCTATTATAAGCCAGGTTCTAGGCTAGGAGCTGAATAACACTGATCACTGTCTACTAGGAGACAGACTTGAGCAAATGGGTAGGGACCAAGCTCTGTTTGGTAGCCAGGGATTGTCCCAGAGAAATGGATGTGTTCACTGGGCATGAGGCAAGGAGGCAATGAACAACAAGCTCAGGAAGGCTGCTGGAAAGCTTCCGATAGAGGGGACACTTGACGTGGCTCTTGATGAGGGAGCGGGGATGAGGAGCAGGATCCTTGTGGGAACCTGGGCAGAAGGAACAGCATGCATGAAGGCATCGAGGTGAGAAGCCCACCCACACGAGGGCATCAGTGAAGCATGCGAACCTAATTCCAAATTTTGATCCCAGGGTGCACATTGGGAGTCTTCTTGGAGCTCAGAAAAGTTGATGGCCCCAAATGGGATACCCTCATTTAAAGACACTCATCATGGCACGGACACGGAGCAGGGCCAGAGCGGTTTGATCAATGATGGGTGTAGTGGGAAGGGCACGGGGTTTGAAGCAGAGAGTGCTGCTTCTAATTCA
Source organism: Neomonachus schauinslandi (assembly GCF_002201575.2). Classification (NCBI taxonomy): domain Eukaryota; kingdom Metazoa; phylum Chordata; class Mammalia; order Carnivora; family Phocidae; genus Neomonachus; species Neomonachus schauinslandi. The sequence goes on from NC_058411.1 coordinate 107,628,182, forward strand.
GGCCTAGCTCTGTGACCTGGGGTCACTACGAACCTCTCTGAGCTTCAGTTTCATCCTCTCTAAAATTGGGTCAGGTGACCTGAACATTCTCTTGGAACTCTTCATCTCTGGCTGGAAGGAGTAACCACAAGATGGGGTGGGTGAGTGGATAGAAGCCAATTTACACGGAACACAGCACTGGGGAGCCGAGAAGTTGTGATCTTGGCCCTTCTAGAGTCCACAGTGCAGTGGAAAGACAAGAAAGCAGCCAGTTACCACACAGTCTGGTCTGAGTTTTGTAGGCTGAGCGAGGCCAGGACATAGGGAAGCCCAGAGGACGAGCCCCTTTTACCCAGCCTGGGAAGTTAGAGTGCAAGTTAGCAAGGCAGAGATGCAAGCAAAGGGAACGCTAGGCGGAGGGAACAGAATGAGCAAAAGCATGCAGGGGGGAGCCAAAAGCAGTTCTGTCCAGCTAAGACACAGAATCTGAAATGGGGAGCGAGAAGGCTGCAGGAGGTAGATGGTGAACTTGAACGCTGTGTTAGGGAACTTGGTCTTGATCCTGTATGTATCAGGGAGCTATTTAAGACTCAGAAGCACGAGACAAAGGACTGATCAGGCTTGGCCACCTGTATGGCAATTGCGAGTGTGTCCAGGGGAGGCAGGTTGCAGAAGTCCTAGATGCCAACGTGAAAGGCGCTTGTCGGAGGTTGAACCCATCCTATAGCAAGCCTTAGAGCGCCACCGAGCTTCCACAGACTGGGTGCCAAACTTCCCCACGCAGCCCTCCCTTGCTCCAGAGAGGACAGGGCCCCCAAGCCATGAGAGGTCTCCCCCAGGGCCCAGGTCTCCAGAGCCGCCCTCTGCGGGGATGGCCTCCTCCAGCCACGGTGGTCTAGTCGAGGCTGCTCGAGCTGGGGCCCGTTGGGCTGCAAGGGACATTTCGCTCAAGCAAAATGATGACCTTGTGGAAAGGATAGGGTGGCATTTCACAAAACCCAGGGGTGAAAACTTTAGCCCTGCCTCAGAGGAACTAGAATCAGGAACTGTGGAGTCATGCCTGTGGCCCTTCTCCCAGTCCCACGGCTTTTCTTCCTCTTTCTTCTCTCCATCTTCGAGTCAGCTCTCTCTGGTAGAGGCATGCCCCGCTGCCCGGCTCCTACTCCTCCCTGCCAAATGCCCTGCAGAGGCGAGGACAAAATCTCCCTCCTGGAGCTGGTCTTGGGGCGGGGGGGTGAGGGGGGCGCGGCAGGCCCTGTGGCTAAGCCCCGAGGGCAGATTCATGGTCTCGGGGCAGGGGGCCTGTGGCTAAGAGAGGGGGTGTCTCCAGACAGCGTGGCTCCAGAACCGGCTCCTGTGGGTCTGTTGGGGGGTGTGCTTGTGAGTGAGTGGGGTGCTGGCACTGGATTGGCCCCTGAGGGCTGTCTGTTCTATGGAGACCCTTACCCCAGGGGGGTGGGTAGGGTGGGTTGCGGGGCTTTCCAGCGAGGCTGCCCTCCAGATACACAGTAGCCAGCATCCACAGAGACCTCCATTTACCTCTTCAAGAAGGGAGTTAGACCATGAAAGTGAAACCCAGAAAAATCCCCATGTTTGCTATTGTGGACAGTGAACGCAGACCATGAAAGAGTCTGAGAGGAGCTTGCCTTTGGGGTGTGGGAGGGCTGGGCCCTTCTGCTGCAGGCTTGGGGAGCAGTCAGGCTCAGAGCCCAGGGGTCTGGTAGGAGGTGGCCGCTCTTGGAGGAAGCATGTGAGGCCCTAGGGCAGGAGGCTACCCAGTGAGGAGCCAGCAGCCTGGGGCTGAGGAGGGGCCCAGGACTTCTGGGGTGGGCCTGCGGTGTTCCTTTGTTTCAGATTCCCCTTGGACTTCACACAGCGTTAGCGTGAGGAACCAGAAATCATTTGGTGGTTTTCCCCAAATGTGGAGGGATCTTCCCCCTCTCCCATCTCTCGTGTTGGGCTTCCCAGGGGGTTCTCATAAACCCAGGAGGCTCTGCCCTCGTTTTCCTATGGAAATGGGTTCCCTGAATAGCAAGGGAGGCCAGCTGTAGCTGATGGAACAGAAAACAGCACGGGCTGCTGGGGGGCGAACGTGGGCTCCTATCCCCGTGCGTGGCAGGCCGCCCCCGCGGGACGGAGGAGGTGGCACAGTGGCCAAGCATGTGGCCTCTGCACCACACACTTCAACTCCAGCACTATTGCTTACTGGTCGAAATTACAGGCAAATGACTTAAATCTTGCCAGGTCTCAGTTTTCTCGCCTGTGAAATGGGCATAATGACAGCTCAAAGAAAGGTAGGGGTCCTCAGGATTGAATAAGAGCCCCAGAGAAGCACTGAGCATGGTGTGTGGATGGGCTCACCAATGCTAGCAGTTTTGATGATTACTGTCCCCGCTTTGGCGCACACTGCAGGGCCTCAGCCCAGTCCCCCGTGGGGTATCTGTTGGTTTCCAGTGCGCGGTTACAATGCACCTGATGTGCTAGCTGTCCCTGCCCCCTCCGTGTTAGCTAAACCCCGCCCCCCCACATGCTGCCACCTCTGGGATGTCACTTGGGCTCTATCCTCCTCTGTCAGCACTGCTTGTGAGAGCTGCCTGGCCAAGACCCCCCCACACCTCTGGCGGCAGCCCGATCTGCCCTCCTTCGTGACAGCCCCGCAGATGTGGGAAGGAGCACAGCACTTTGCCTCCACTCCCCATGAATCTGTGTGAGAGGGAGGCAGCATCCTGCAGTCCGTCACGTCACCGTGCAGCTCTGGGGTGCCAGGGCAACGCCCAGCCTAGCGGTGCGACCTTGGCTTGCCTGCGCCTCAGTTTCCTTGCATTTCACACAGAGATAACGCAAGCAGCGTACTTTGTTCTCAGGGCTGTTGTAAGACCTGTAAAGCACAGACAATGCCGCCTGGTGCCTCTGAAGGGCTCACCAGAGGTTGGATACTTCTATAAAATAATCTTCAGGGGCGCCTGGGTGGCTCAGTGGGTTAAGCGTCTGCCTTCGGCTCAGGTCATGATCTCAGGGTCCTGGGATTGAGCCCCGAGTTAGGCTCCCTGCTCTGTGGGGAGTCTGCTTCTCCCTCTCCCTCTGTGCTCTCTCTCTCTGTCTCTCAAATAAATAAATAAAATCTTTAAAAAAACAAACAAAATAAAATAATCTTCAAAAACATGACTTTTAATGGCTGTGTAACCTTCTTTTGTGTGGGTAGATCCTAATTTATTGAACCAGCCCCTTGTTGCTGGCCATTTAGGCTGTTTCCGCTCTTTCACTATTATAAATAATGCTGTAGTGAACATCTTGTATAGAAATCTTTCTGTTTATCTCTGATTGCTTCCTTAGAAGAACTCCCCAAATCTTGTTTGTCTTAGAACAAAGCCCTGTTCCCCAGACTTTTCAATGATGCCCTTTGAAATAAAAGCAAAGCCTATTTTTCCATCAGGGAAAGAAACATATGGAACACGTTAACCGAGAGGTGGTTCAGGAGGAAGGTAGAAATAGGTTCAAGATGGGTTTGGATCCATTTCAGGATGTCTGACACAGAGTCAGTTACACAGCTCCACTCAAGCCTCCTTCCCGGACAGAGGCAGAGGCTGGTCCTCAGGGACCACTGACTTCTTTCTCTGAGGGAAATCCAAAGGGCTTTGATATTCTTGATGTTGGAGGAACAAGGACAGATCAATAAATGAAGCCAGTGTGTGTGCGGACAACTCCTCCAGCCAGGAGGGGGCGATATCGCCTGTTTCTGTCATCCAGTTAGGGCTGGGATTTCTTGCTAACAAGGACTTCCTTTGTTGTTGTCTTAAAACTTTGGCTTAGGTTTTCTGTATTTCTCTTGCCTGTTTTTCCTCCCTTCCTCCCACCTATACGCTTTTCAGAATCACTTCGGGTTGCCATTTATTCATCCATTCATTTGGGAGAAATCTATTACATGCTTCCCCCAGGCCAGACGTCAAGATTGTTTTCAGACCTTCTGAGACCTGGACACACTTGCTTTGGAAGCTCCAACTCACACAGATCAAACATATTGCAGATCACCCATATTCCATATTAAGTGTATTTTTTTTTTCTGTAAAGAAAAATAAAGATTATTTTTATAATTTCGCTTTTGAAATTATTTGGCTACAAGTAATTCATTCGATCTATGCCCGGCTTTGATTTCTCAGCAGTTATGGAGGTACTCAAGAATTCTTGCAAAGTGAGAAAATCTAACCTGCACATCGTTTTCATATATAATGAAATTTTTATGAATTTTTATGAATACGAAATGAAACCATTAATGCGGTTGATGTAATATTTTGTTTTGGAGACGTTTCATTAAAATTTTATTAATTTCTATTGCAAAGTCTTTCCTTCGTGTTTTGGGTCCAGTAATTTTGTTTCCAGGTCTCAAACTCTTTTAGGGATCTCTGAAAAGTTCCCAGGCCCTACGGTGCCCAGTGGCTAGCAGAGCCATATCAGGCTCGGGCATGGAGAAACAAAAGAATCGGTACAGTTTTTACGGAGTTCCCAGGCCATCGAGTGACGAGTGGGTGAACTACTCTGACAAGAGTTAAGTATTGCCATAATGGAGAGTGAACGGAGCCCGGTGAAAATATCATCTGATCTAAGTTGGGGCCAGAGGGGGTCAAGGAAGACTTGGAGAGAGCAGGTGTGCCCAAGCCAGAATGTGCACAGTGAACACTTTTCTAAGCAGGTTCCAGAAGGGAAGGACGTTGCGGGCTGAGGAAATGCAGAAGGAGCTGACTGGGAGAAGAAGCTACGTATGAACAAGCTGGCTGACCACCCAGTTCTTCCCACGCTGCTCGCTAGGGTCTTGTTCTTTGGACCAGCAGCGCTGGTATTATCCAGAAGTTGGTGAGAACTGCAGTTTCAGGCCCCCCAGCCCTCCTCCCTGTCAGCAGGATCCCTGGATCTGAGCTGGGCCTCCTCGGGGTTGGGGCCGTGGGAGTTGGGGAGGGCGGCTGGGGGGCGGCCTGCGGAGCTGCAGCCCCAGGAGAGCGGTAGTTGTTCCAAAAGATGTTTTTTTCAAGTCTGGCCTGCGAGTCCATCTCTGGGGGTCCAGACGGCTCAACCGTTGCCTGAGGTTGGAGCTTTTCTGTTTAGAGTCTCCTCCATGCCCTGGGCCCACACTGTCCCTTCTGCTGGCCATCGCTCCAGACAACCCGTCTTGCCTGTTGGCTCCCTGAGCCGGCGCATCACCGATTACCTAATAGACTGTAGGCTGTGTGCGTAATTTATTCCTGCGAGTAATTGATCACGTTAGGATGAGCAGGGGCGGTACCAGGAAGGAGAGGGAGAAGAAGCATCGATAACCAGGGGAAGGAAACCTGCTACAGTCAGCTAATTACATGTCCCTCTGAGGCAGCTCTTTCAACATGATGGCCCCTCTTGCTGGTGTTGGCCCACCGCCCCCTCCCCTGCCCCCATGCGCAGATGGGCTTTCTGATGAGTGAGGGCTAGCAGAAGGAGCTGTAGACCGAGCCAGGAAACGTGGCTTCTAGGCCAGGTCATTTTAGGCGAATCACGTCTCTCTGGGCCTCAGTTTTATGGACTGTAAAATGGGAAGGCTGGATTAGTGGTTTCCAAACTGGCTGACAGCAGAATCACCAGGGATACTTTAGCAAACAGGAACTCCAAAGTCGCCGGCACAGTAGGTGCCGAGGGAGGCCAGGAGCCTGCGCTGTAACGAGCACCTCCCGTGACTCCAACGCAGTTGATCTGACAGAAATCGGGGAACCACTGGGTTGGAAAGATAACCTTAAAGCTCCCACCCTGCTCCGACCTTTTCAGACCACCGATAAGGCTGGACTTCCCCATGGCCTCTTCAGGGCATCAGGACATTCCTGCAGAAAAGAGACTAGAAAGGCAGCAGACCCATCGTCTCCTCCTGGCTCTGTCGCCAGTTCACTAGGTAATAACAGTTTCTCCCTGTGCCTCGACTAGCCCACTGCTGGGCACGCTGACGACGCCACGGTGCTTTTATCCGAGCACCAGCTCACTGTGTGCCTGGGGAGATTTCAAAACACAGCCGACTGGTGCCCGTTGTCTCTGGGATTCTGCTTCACTACGTCTGGGGTAGCTCAGGACGCCATGTGTTTAAAGACTGCCAGGTGATCCTGAAGATCCGCCAGGTTTGTAAGCCAGTGACCTGTCCAAAGGCATCACAGAACGGGACACTGGTGTCCCACGGGACTGACTAGACAGCATCCAGTGCAAGGAGTCCACTGACATGTTGGCAGGAAGCAGGGGCCATAAAAGGCAGATCCTCACTCACTTTTGGCCTCCGTGTGAGTCTAGACACAGCCTGCTAGTGGAGTGCTCCGCTGCGTTGTACCAGACAGAACGGAAGACCTGTGTTCAAACCTGCTGCTCTTACTAATAGGGTAACGTCGGGCACGTCGCAGGAGCAGCGAGTCTGTTTCATCGTCTGCAAAATAGAGAGTCGACAGTAACCCCGTCCATCCTCCCAGCCCCAGCCCAGTTGGGAGGCTTAAATGGAACAACCTGAAGCCCGTGCTCTGCGAGTGGTCACACTCTGTGCAAATTGTCCACCTCATCCCAGCTGCCCCCACCTGCCTGCCCTGGGACCGGTGGGAACCAGGCTGGCTGAACGTCAACATCTCTCACTTCGATGGAAGCAGGACTTGGAGGGTCTTCTGCTGCACTGGGCCAGAGGGCCAGCGAGGAGGTAGACCCAGCTTTCGGTTCAGGTGGAAACTTCTGGAACTCCTCCACTCTGCACAGCCAGGGGCTCGACCCAGGGCTTTCGTGTTTTCTCTCATCTTTTGGAGCCTCGCATGATAGCCCCAGGTCGGCAGGGGCCTACGTGTTGGCTAGTCAGTGAGGCTGAAGCCAGTTCTATGGGGACTGAAGTCTCTCAAATCTGTCGCTTTCTGTCCATCCCCTTCTTCATCACCTTAATCCAAGGCACCTTCAAGGGACCAGTATTGCCCTCTGCAGATGTGTTCTCATAGCAGCCAGAGAAGTCCTCTTATGGTATAAATTTGGTCATGCCGTTAATTTTGACTAGCTTCCCATTCTCACCGAATAAGATCTAAACAGGCATGTGAGGAATGTCCTGGAATGGCTTCTCATTCTCTCCGCATGAACGTCACACTTCTCCCCCTGGTTTCCATGGCCCTGTACAACCCGGCTTCTGTCTCTCCTTACCCTCTGTGTGTTCTCCCAACCTGTTACTGTCCTTCCGCATGCATGGCTACACACCATCCCCCGCCCCTCTGTGGTGAGGCAGGAGCAGATCTTTGAGCTCCAGTCAATGGGGTATGAGTGCAAGTGACCCACACCACCTCTGGCCTTGGCCCCCACATGCCCCCCCCAGGCACTTTTTCTTTTTGCTCTTGGCTGCATGCAGAGGATATAATGGACCACTCCAAGGAGACCTTAGGGGACAACAGGGAGCTTGGGTTTTGAATAACTGAGCGAAAGACCACCCACCAAAGGCCTGATTGGTTCTGACAAGAAGAAGGACTAAACCTGTATTGTCTGAAATCACTGAGACTTGGGCTTGTGTGCTCTTATGGCCTGACTCCTGGCCTGTTCTCAGTTCCTGGAATATGTTAAGATCACCCTCCTGCTTTGGCCAGGCTGTTTGTTCCCTCTGCCTGGAATGCTTTTCCCTATCATTCCTCACATGCTTGTGTCTTTAGCCTCCCGGTCTTCATTTAAACATCACCACCAGCTTTTAGCTTTTATCTGTGTTCTTGTCTATTTTTTAATAGAACTTTTTACAACTTGTATGTTGTTTTTCTTAAATTTGTTTTTCATCGTGCTCCCCCCCTAGAATCAAGGGCACGAATCAAGTTCATCTCACTCCCCTGTGTATACCCTATGCCTAACAAAGTATCTGACAAAAAGTAATCACTTAACAACTATTAGCTGATGGATTAAATGAATGAATGAACAAATTATGTGATTCAGTTCAGTTCAATTCAAATATTTGCTGGGCACCAACTTTGTGCCAGGCACTTTACACACATATAATGTATTCTCTACTCAATCCTCATTAAAATCCTAGTGGGAAGGTAAGATCGTTATCCCCCCTTTTCATATAGGGATCATGAGGCGCTGCTAGCAACCATAACCCAGATCCTTCACCATGGCATCCTCCGGTCACCATCTTACTTCTGAAAGGTGGGTACTATGATCTCCATTTTACAAAAGGAGAGACTCATGCTCAGACAGACCGAGTCACTTTCCCAAGGTCCTGCAGCTAATGAGGTCATGGAGCTGGGATTTAAACCCAGGTCCAGGGGGAGGGAATGCAAGAGAATGGAGACACGCCTCTCTTACAGGGCCATTCTTCATGACAGCCTCATTAGAAGTCCCCAAAGAATATCCCGAACGTGGGTGGAAATGAAGACGTGGAATTTGTCCAGAGTCCCCTGAGCTTGGTTTGCAACGGGATTTCATTTTAAATGCAGGACCCATTCTCCCTCCTGGCGCCTGGGATTGGGGGGTGCCATTTTGCATCCTGGGAATGCGGCTCCCGTGACCTTGCATGAGCCGGGCTGGGCTGGCCACCACCACCGATAAGCTGGAGGCATGAGTGCCCAGGTTCATCTGGGGAGAGCAGCCGGCGCTGTCGATAGGCAGAGAAAATCTGTGATTAATTATGGCAGATGAAAGTATGAAGTAATGACTCCTTCTTGAGGGCTGGGCAAGCTGAAGAGCCTGGCTCTCTGGATGCGTTTGGAGACGGCACAGCCCCTTCTGAAACCAGCAGTAAACTTTAATGGCTGCAAGTTCTGTGACTTGGCGGGCTGCGGATTGAATGGCGCATAGAACTCATGAATCCTCCGGGGTGGGAGCTAATTAGGGTGCAATTTTTCAATTACGGAACATTGAGCGAGCCTCTCCCCGGACCCCCACACCATCCCTCAATGGATACACTCCATTTGTCTGTTTTCCTTTATTTCTTAATCATCTGATGATATGACAGCAATTATTTGTCATTTGGAAGAGAAAATCGTCACGGAGCTATTGTTTGCCTCCTGAAACCCCAGCTCTTCTGTGGAGATGGTTACATTTGATAAATGTTTTGCATTCCCGCCGCGCCTCCCCCACTCCCACCGGGGGTTGGTGTGGCAACAGGAAAACATTAGCCTGTGACGCTAGCCTGCTCTGATTGAAACGCCATTTGTAGAAAGGCCTGGAAAAGAGCAGGATCGAGTTTAAAAGAGCCGCAGCCCAGAGCTCCAGGCCCACCCACGTCACCTAGGTTGAGGCTGTGGGACATTTGCTTGGGGAAATTTGGTCACTTCTCCGAGCTAATAAGCCAGCATCAGAATCAGGAATGCAAAACAGAAATGGAGCACAAAGAAAAAAGGCAAAGAAGAAAGCCGCGCTCCGCCAGAAATGGGAAAACTTAAATGACTTTGTTTAAATGTCATGGTACTCTCAAAGCCCTGTTCTCATATGTATGCAAGTTAATTAAATGGAAAAATGTCAAATTAGTTGCTTAAAATATTAATGGCAGGAATTATCCCAGATTCTAGAGCAGGCAGAGTAGAGGAAATGAACCTTTTAGGGCTTAACCCTTTTTTGGGTCATCTTCCTCTCACAAAATAAAGCTTTCGTTCAAGCATGAAAAGATCAGTCACGACTAAAGAGTTTTGCGGGTTTCAGGACCTGAGCTTTCCAGTGGGTCTGCAACCTGTCATTCTGTCTGTGATATAGAACTCACTAGTGCCTTTTACTTTGGCAGCACCGGCTTCACGTGGGGGATTTGAGGTTTCCAGAAAGGCCCAAATAATCATGACTGTGTCCCAGTGGTCTGTTCTGGGGTCTGGGTCCATTTTTTTTCTTTTGGTTTTTGAAGGGTATTTTGGTTTAAAGAACCCATTACAATGCAAAATATGAAAAGATGGTACAAAGAGGGGCGCCAATGTTCTACTCACCAAATGTTTATTCAGTACCAAGGAGGTCTAAAGGTTGTGCTGAGCAAAATGGTGGGAAAAGGGTGAGTCCTAGACTCAAGGGTTTTGGATCTGGCAGGGAGAGGCCACAGGGTCCCGAATCTAGTCTCGTGTTAGCATGTAGGGGAACTGAAACCCCGAGAAAACAAGGAACGTTCCAAAAGTCACACAGCTACTGAGTAGTGATAAAGCTCATTTGTTCATGCAACACAGTTCCTGCCCACCTCCCCCCGGGGACTTCCATATATTTGGGGACCACAGGGCAAATAGACACAGGCCTGTGCATGCCACATGCCTGACACTGTGGAAGGAAGGGCAGAGGATGGAAAGCAGGGACGTGGATATCAGGGAGACCTTCCCTCTATCAGCCAACCAGCATTTACCGCCCACCGTGGCAGCCAACTTTCCATGCCCACAAAAGCAGGTAGGCCAGGAAGGCAAGGGCTGTCTGTTGAGAAATTATGACTGCTCACCGTACAGACACACTTAAAATCACCGTGGGGAATTTGATAAGTTCGACCCTGACAGATGTTATCCTTCTTTAACAGATTAGGAAAGTAGGTGAATCTCTAAGCCAAGGACGTGGCCGAATTGAATCTGCGGGAACTGATAATCCTACAGGAGGCAATGGGATATCGGTTTACTAATAACTGCAAATTAGCAATAGAAATACCAAATAATAGGGGTAGGGCTCAATTTCAAGTGGTAACCTCAGAAGGGGGGAGGAGATATTCTGAGATGCTCTGTGGGAAAAAAAATTCCAAAAAATTTAGGGAAACCCTATATATATATATATATATATATATATATATTTTATCAGCCAGTGAGGTCAGCTGAATCATGGACCCCGAATACCACATCTTAATCTCCAGAACCTATGAATGCTACCTTCTATGTGGCAAAAAGGACTTTGCAGATGTGTTTCAGTTAAGCATCTTGAGATGGGAAGATTATTCTGGATGATTCTTGTGGGCCCAATGTAATCACAAGGGTCCCTATAAGACAGGGGCAGGAGGGTCAGAGTGAGGAGGAAGAAATGTCATATAACAGAAGGAGAAGTTGGAGTGATGCACTTCGAAGACAGAGAGAGGAGCCCTTAACCAGGAGATTCAGGTGGCCCCTTGAAGCTGCAACAGGCAAGGCAGCAGGTTCTCCCCTGGACCCCCCCCCCCGCCCCCGCCAGAAGGAACTAGCCCTGTCAATATCTTGACTTTAGCCCAGGGAGACAGATTTTGGAGCTGTAAGAGAATAAATGGGGCTGCTCTAAGCCACTCAGTTCCTGGTCATTTGTTACAGCAGCAAAATAAGAAACTGATACAGGCCGTTACTGCTAAGTGCTACTTTCTCATTCCTTGGCCGTAAGAGGTTGGGTGGGGCAACTCTGGTTCAGATTATAGGTTTTGCTTTTAAGTCTCCTCATCAGCTGCATTCTGGGAGAGTGGCTGCCAGGGGTGTGCTCTTTTCATGGCAATGGCAAAAATGGGAGAGCAAACTAGCAGACGCTCACCATGTCCGTGGCCATTTCAGCCCCGAGACACCCCACTTCTACCCATCTTCCATTGGTCACATGGCCAAGCTGAACATCCGTGAGAATGTGGAACTATACACGGCCTGGTCTAGGGGGAGGCACTGCAGAATCATATAGCAAAAGGCAGGGATGCATAATCCTCACATTGGGGAGGGGTAGTAAATAGTTGTGACCTGCCACACTTTCCTTGAAGATCCATAATTCACATTAACATGCGGACAGCTCTGAGAAGTCCTGCAGAAAATAAGTTTGTCTAACTCTGTTCACACAGTGTTCCCCAAGCTTTTTGGAGAACAGAGCCCGACTATTAACCTACAGGGTTAATATTTTGAGACATGCTCATGAAGTTCAAGGGAGAAGACAGTGGGGCTTCACTGGGTCTTGAAGAGTGGATTCAAGCAAGCAATGAGGCTTTTACCACTGGTGGAGCAAAATGCAGGTTTTTCATGTGAGTTCATGTCCCCTCTCCTCAAGGGACCCTTTCTCATGAGAATTTTATCAAATACTCCATTTCTTCATGGACAAGAAGAACCCGGAATGATATCCTTGTTGTCTAAAAGAGCAAACACCACTGTCTGGGAGTCCAGTCTGTCCTAGCCCAAGGGTCCCTTGGAAATTGCTCAAAAGGTAGGTGCTCGCTCTCATCCAAGAACTGGAGCATCTCCTGGCAGCTGGGCTTCCTACAAACAAGCATGGATTTGGGAAGTGTTGCTGGGTGGGAAACAGACAGACAGAGGTGGGTGAAACAGGTTTCCCACCAGAGTCGATCATCAGGCCCGCTACTAGAAGTTTTCCCCTTCCCATGAGGACCTAGATGAGGAACAGGCAGAGGAGCAGAAAAGAGGTTAGGCGCTGTCAACTCCAACCCATGCAGGTGAACGGACTCCCTGACTCCAGGGGGCCCCCAGAGCAAAGCGGGGAGCCTCTTGCCTGGGGAGGCCTCCACTGCTCTGAGAAACAGGGGTGAGGAGGACACGCTATCCCCGTGCCCTGCCTTCCTCCCTCACTGTGAGTCACCACAGCGCTGCCCGGAGAGGGCTGACCACTCTGTGGGATGATGACTTATTTGACACACTTAATTAGCCTATTTCCATGTAACATGTTTTAACGGAGGCCATTACAGCCTAATAAAAGGAAACAATAGTGCCATAAATCCCAGGATCAATAGAAGGGAAAGCAGCGAGGCTGAGAGCCGCTTCCTCTGAAAGACCCAGAGGGGCTTCAAGAAGGCAATTCCCCTTGAAATTGAAGGATGAGGGGAAAGAATGTGTGCTGGCTCACCCGCTTGCCTGCTCACCCACGCATTCAGCAAATAGTTAGGGGTGGGCAGCTCTGGGCCAGTCTCTCCCTGAAGCCCCTAGGAGGTAGACAAAAGGCACAGCCTGGGGGAGGAGAAAGACACAAGAACAAGAATGTCACCGTTCAGTGTGGCAAATGTTATGAACAAGAGCTGGAAAGAGAGACTTCCTGGAGGCAGAATATTTGAATGGGTTTTGAAGGATAAACACGAGTTTTCTGGGTGGAGAAGGGGGTGGGGGAGGACAATGCCAGGAGCGGGAAGAGCACATGGAAGGCACAGGAAAGAGGCATGGTAAATTTGGGGAACCAGGAGTGTGAGAGAAGCAGAGAGAGGGTGTGGCTGGAGAGGTATATTGAGGCACTTTGCCAAGCTGGATTTGGGATTCTTTGGAAATTCAGAGACGTTGAAGAAGACCAGAAGGCAGTTACCAGAGACAAGTACTGCAGAGAAAACTCCTTGTCTTGGTTCATTTGGGACCCCTGAAGGACTGGCCTGGAGCCCTGTAGCTTTGCAGGAGCCCCAGTCCCAGCAAACCTGGGAGGGACACTGCAGCCCCTTCTGCTTCGTACCCAAGCAGGAGTTCACCCCAGCACCGAGATGAGCACAGCATCAATTCATAGCTTTGGAGGCAGGACTGGAGGGGTGGAGGAAGACAGCAGAACAGCAACCTGTCCATTCACTTGGAAGGAAGGGGCTTGATCAGGAGAAGCTGCAAAAGTGTTCTGAGGGACACATGAGACATTCACACCCCGGGTGGCTCCAGGAGACACTGTCAGCTCTTTGTGAGGCACCATGCCTATGTGGGATGCATGCCTGTGGCTGGTTAGCCTAGTGGTGAAAGCCTCATATAGCAAGGTCAAGGCCACCGGCTTAGTCTGCTTCTCTGGTAATGATAATCAGAAATCTCACAAGTCTGTGTGTTGTATTCAAGAGGAGAGCTGGATTCTTAGCTCAGCTTGGCCATCAGCCAGTGGCTTCACTGTGGACTACTCACTCTATCCGTCTGAATTTCAGTTTCTTGATGGTAAGTAAGTTTTCCTCAATAACTCTCTCTTTCACCAAGGCATCCAATCAAGTCCAGTTGATTTTACCACCCAAAATATGTGTCCTTCCCCCTAGTTGAAGCCCCCATCCGAAGTTGTCACTGGGGAACTGTCGGAAGCCCTGAGTTGGGTTTTTGACTTGCCTCTTGCTTCTTTGTTATGCAGGGTCTGCATCAGGTCTGTGAGGAGCCGGATGGTAGATACTTAGGCTTTGTGGGCCACATATGTCTATGTTGCATATTCTTCCTTGGTGGAAACAACCCCAGTGTCCACCAGCTGATGAATGGAGAAACCAAATTTGGTATGTCCATTCAATGGGATATTATTTAGCCATGAAAAGCCATGAAAAGTAATGCTATAACATCACTGAACCTTGAAAACATTATATTAAGTGAAAGGGCCATATATTATAGGTTTCATTTATAGGAAATATCCAGAATAGGCAAATCCAGAGACACCAAAAGTAGGGCTGGGGTGAGATGGGGAAATGGGCGGTAGTAGCCAAAGGGTATAGGGCTTCTTCCTGAAGAGATGAAAATGTTCCAAGATTGACCGAGGTAAAGGTTGCAGGAGTCTGAGAGTACACTAAAAGCCATTAAATTGTATACTTTAAATAAGTGAATTATTTTTAAAAAATTTTTTTATTAAATTATTTAATTTAATTTATTTATTTGACAGAGAGAGACACAGCGAAAGAGGGAACACAAGCAGGGGGAGAGGGAGAGGGAGAAGCAGACTCCCAGCTGAGCAGGGAGCCCGATGTGGGGCTCGATCCCAGGACCCTGGGATCGTGACCTGAGCCGAAGGCAGACGCTTAACGACTGAGCCACCCAGGTGCCCCTAAATAAGTGAATTATGTGATATGCAAATGATTTCTCAGTGAAGTTGTAGTAAAAAACGATTTTCAGCTCCCAGGCCATACAAAAACAAGCTGTGGACCACATTTGGCTCATGGGCTGTTGTTTGCTGACACAGAGGTTCTTCATTACTGCCAGAATGCATGGTCTAAACGGCAGATCTGATTTTGTCACTCCCCTGCCGGGAAATCTTCAATGGCTCCCCATTACCCACAGGAAAAAGAACTAATTCTTTGGCTCTCATACATGCTCTTCCACACTCTGTCCCCAGCTGGTTTTCCTAGTCTCCTGTCCTTCCATCCCTCTCCATGCAGCAACCACATGGATGACTGTTCATATCCACTGACACTTCCCTTTGATTTGATTTCTGTAGTACCCTCTGCCTTCAGGATTCTGGAAAGTTCTTACTTATCTCTGAAACATTCACTCGGGTATCCCTTTCCTTTACCGCACCTCCTGCAGTCTCCCTGGGAGAATGACTTACTACTCTAGTATTGTGTGGTCTTGGATTGTATTTATTTGATTAGATATACGCTTCCCTTCAGAAGACCGTGAGCTCCTTGGCAGCCGCAAAACAGGAACCATGTCTTTTCTTCTCGGCCCAACCAGTGCTCAGCACAAGTTCCTGGCATGCAATCAACATTTAGTAACGGCTTTCTTGAAATAAATTGAAGCCCGGTGAGATGCAGACTAGCTAAATGGTATCAGAGGAATTCAGCAACATCTCACGGCAGAAAAGGCTCCTGGAGGGTATCTAGTAACCTAAGCCCCTCGTTTTCTGTGATAAAACTTGCTGGAGTCATCCAGCAAGGAAGGGCTGAGGCTCATCTCGAGTCTGAGTCTCCGCCCCCCACCCAGGGACACTTGTGTGCACACCTCCGTGTCTTTCCACAATCCCTTCCAACAGGAACACTGTGGGATTCGAGGCAGCTTGCCACAGGCAGGTTTTACAGCCATCTCCTTGGCTCGGCTCAGCCAAACATCCTGATGGCCAACAGCCCACTTCTCCTCTCTCCCTCCCATTCTGGGCACTCTGGAGCTCCCTAGAAGGGGTCAACTACCTCAGGAGTGGCCGGAAGAGCAGGCCGGCACCTCTGGGCATGGCTGGCTGCAGGAACAGAGAATACGGCCCACATTCTGACGCAGCTGGAGAGGGAGGTTGGACCCCAGCTCAGACTTGGATCCCGCAGTTTGATTTATGGCATTGGGTACTTGTTGCACACATGTTTTTCCTACGCCTGGGAACACCCCAGGCTGACTGTGGTTTTCTCTTTCTTTTATTGTGTGTGTGTGTGTGTGTGTGTGTGTGTGTGTGTGTGAGAGAGAGAGAGAGAGACAGAGACAGAGACAGACAGAGACAGAGACAGAGACAGAGAAAGAGAGCCATTTCTGAGCCAGATGCAGGATCAAAGTCCTTACAGGCTGCTAAATAATTACAGAAGATTCTGGATCTCACGAAGGCGTGTTCCTTCCATGCAGGTGCACGTAGAGCCAGCTACCACCTCTGTAGCCTGCTGCCGAGCTCCTACTATGCGCCAGCCCCTCGCGCTATCGCGCTCCGCAGGAACTCCGTGCACAGGGAGGGACCCCCCTTGTGTGCAGGATGAGGGAGCCATGAGCAGGAGAGGTTCCAAGGTGTGCTTAAGGCCCCCGCTTAGCTAGACCCGGAGTCTGTCCTTTGTTTCTGCCACCTTAGCGCTCGAACCTTCCCCTCCTTTGGCCAGACACCAGGTTTTGGCCCCGACAAACACGCGGTCCCCATCTCCTGAGAGCTTCACCAGGCTTTGTGGATAGATTGACTGAAACTGACCAAACTCTGAGCTATTTTTTGGGCCCACGTCTATGTTTTTGTATTGATTCACTGACTTCTTAAGCTGCAAATCAGCCGTTCCAATGTGTCTCATTAGCAGAGGAAGAAATCCAGGACTCAGGAGGTCAAGCACCACGTCCGAGGTCAGCTAGCTACTGGATGACGGACGGAGCTAGGATGTAGGCCCTTGTCCCTTATGTCTCAGCTAAAGCCCTTTCTGACCTGCTGTGCTGCCTTCATGCTCTCTTTGTCCACCGAAACCTTTTGGACCCTATCTCTTATCACTTCTACATCAACAGTGCGTCAGGTCCCTCCCCATCTTAGGTTGTGTTTACATCCTCGGGTGCTTTCTTGTCTCCATGGGTGGAAACAGCACAACAGATCAGGAGCCAGGAAATGCAGGATCTGTTCGTGGTCTCCATGGTGCCGGCTTCCAGGGGCCTCCAGCCCTTGCCTAAGCCAGCCCCCACACGGACACCAGCACAGATTGGAGAGGCCTTCCCTGTTTTAGAGAGGAAACACGGAGGCCAGAAAGGATAGACGTGACTAACCCAAGCACACACAGAGATTACTGTCCATTGAAGACCAGAAATCGTTGCCTCTGCTGCAAGGTGTGGCTGCAGGTTTGAGGAGACATTTATCTTTTCCTGTGGGTCCTCATGAGCAGGGAGGCAGATGCCAGCTCTTCTGAGGAAGCACGTCCTAATGGTCAGTGTTGTTTGAATGGCAGGAAGATTATCTGAGAGGTAGTGAGCTCCCTGTGGCGGGAGATGACCAAGTAGAGGCTGCACACATTCCCCCCCACCATGGAGCAGGGTTCAGACTGAAGAGAGCTCAGTGACCTCGGTGCCTACCCAAAGGACCCAGGCCCCCAGGATCCAAGACTCTTGCCTTTGCTTCTGGGAGAGTCCGGGAGCAGGAAGGGGTGGGGTATAGCTTCAAAGATGGAAAAAGCCTTCTGCCTAAAGAGGTCTCATTGTTGGCCATCAACCAAAGATTTTGTGGGACACTCTCTGAAATGTAGGTCTGGGTCTTATTATTTAACCTTAGCCCCTGAGGGGCTGTCTAACTAGATGAAAGGCCGCAACACTTAGAGGGTGTTACAGAACCTCCTTCTGGGGAAACAAGCCCAGGAAATGGGCGGGGATGGTC
Source organism: Neomonachus schauinslandi (assembly GCF_002201575.2). Classification (NCBI taxonomy): domain Eukaryota; kingdom Metazoa; phylum Chordata; class Mammalia; order Carnivora; family Phocidae; genus Neomonachus; species Neomonachus schauinslandi. The sequence goes on from NC_058411.1 coordinate 107,645,780, forward strand.
CCGGACACTCAGTTGGAATTGATGGGCAGATGAAAGTGCAGGAAATGGCCCAGCATTCAATTCTGGGCAGGAGCCTGGACATCTTCATGGACCAGTGGGCTACGGGCCTCAGCATCCAGGACGCCTCTTCTGGGAGGTGAAGCAGCTCTGGATGCCTATCCTGGCCCCGCCTTTTAGGAGCTGTGTCCGCGGGTAAGTCACATGGCATCTGAGTGTGGGTTCTTGCTCCAGGTCATGGTGGAAGTGACTCCTCCCTCTCGGTGTGGGGAGTGCCCTCTGAGAGCAGGTATGTGATGTTCCTAACACAAAGCGGGGGGAGGAAGTGGTTTGAATCCCACAACTTGATTTACCGAGAGTGTAGTCACTCTTCGAAGTTTCTTCCTCAGCTTGGGGCCAGCCCAGACCAAGTGTGGTTTCCTCTCTCTGTGTGTGAGCCTGTGTGTGCGTGCAAGTGTGCATGAGTGTTAGTTATCTGTCCTTCGCTCGCCGCAGGGTTCATGTCCACCAGAGGAGCCCAGGACCCTCAGAACTGCCCAACATGCTGAGACGTTCTGGGGCCCCACCAGACACATGTATACCACAGTGAGTGTTCATGGGGTGCATCTTGCAGACGGGTGGAAGTGGGGTAGGGTAGCGCCCCTGGAAAATCAAATAATGGTGCAAACCACAGAAAATAAAACCATGTAAGCAATAGAATTCTCTTCATGCTAATTTTGGCTCTTACAGATTTTCTTGAATCTTTGATGCCTGACGTTACCTCCCTGTTAGAATCTGGTGTAAGTCGGGGTCTGATTTGACACCAAATTAGCTAAGTTAATTATTTTCTTTGTCTCTAGGTTCTTTCAGAGAGCACCTTCCTTTCCAGACTGTCTGCCCCCAGAAAGCTTTGAGAATCACTGAAAGTCACCGCTCAGAAAGGAAGATTTTTCTTCAGCAGGTAAGAGACGTGGGAATCTAGATGTGGTTCTCCACCAATCCAGCTTTGACAAGCTGCCTCACCTCGCCAGGCCTTGGTTTGCCAGTTCCGTTTGGAGAACAACAATGCCTGCCCCATCCTACCTCACGGGAGCGGAACAAGGCTCGAGAAGATGGAAGCCTGTGAAATGCCAGGTCAGTCCATTCCAGCTGATTCTCACCTGAGGGAATTCCACAGGGGCTCCTACTGACTCCATGCAAAGGTTACGCCAGGCTCCAGGACTTAGAAATGGCGGGACCTACCTTCTGCCCCCACAAGCTAACAGTCTATCCTTGTTTCTAGAAGTGGACTTCCAGTCTTTGTGCCTAGGTAGCATAGAATCTGTCTGCCCGTGAATTTTTGGCTGTGGAGTTCTTGCCATGCTTGCCTACCTTCCTCCCCGCAACATTCTCATCCTTTCCCCACCCCACATGCTTGCTCTGAGGCGTGTAGAGCTGGAGGGGTGTTTGTATGCCCTCTTGTCCATGTGGGAGTTGAGGCCAATGAAGCTCAGAGGAGTGACTGACTCACCAAGACCCCATAGCAAGATGGCAGCCGATGGGAGACCAGGTCTCCTGCCTCCTTTTTTTTTTTTTGAACAGATTATCAAGCTTTATGTACCTTTATTTTCAACACATGGGGCATATAATATAAAGATTTCATCCTGGGCAAATGATATTCATTAAGCCAAAGAAAGGGGAAAAAAGGGGAGGAATTTGCATTGTTTTGACTACACTGTTTAAAATATAAGTATGCAGATTTTATCACCGAAAAAAATCCGAGTTGTGTTTATCAAGGACTTAAACTGAGCCTAGGACTTTTTCACACCTCAGTTAGAAAGAAAACACCACAAAAAAACTCCAGAAAACATAGACTAAAAGTTCTTTGGCTGCCGAGGCCATAGGGCTCTTTTGCATTGTGCCAAGAGAAGTGACATCGGGCCAGAGATTAAATGGTTGTGTCTCACTTTGTGCAGGTTACCGACTTGCTTACTTGTGATACTACGAGAAGGTGGCTGGGAGGGGACCAGCCTGTGGGGGCCGAGGGAGTACGTGGAACAGGAACGTCATGTGTGCTCATTTCTTTGCCGGCAATGAGTTGCAAAGCAGAAAGACCCGGGAAGCTCAGAGCTCGCGTGGCCCAGAACAGTCACTGTGTCACTGAAGGGCCAGGAGGAATGGCAGGCCTGGAATTTCAGCAGCGCTGGGGCTCAGGATTAGTGAGGGAGGACATCTTAGGGAGGGCCCTTCCCAGCTCCCGTGAACCCAACCCCGGGTGAGCCAGTGCCTGGGAATACCTCCACGTCGTCCAGGGCCTGTGCAGGCAAAAGAGTAGGGTCAGTGGGCCTGGACCAGCCTTCCGGCCTGCCTTTCCTCACGGAAAAACATGGTCTTTGTTCCAGGCTTGTCCAAGACTGTCTCCTTGAGTTCTTCCACAGAGGTCACCACCTGGAGACCTGTGTGGGCTTTATGTGGGCTGCAGACAGGTTTAATTTGCTGGGATTTTCCTTCAGGAACTGTGATCGCTGCCAGCATTGAAACACTGGGTGTTTTCACATTAAAAAAAAAAAAAAAAAATCTGGCCTTTCTTGGGAACTTGGGAAATCTGGCCACACTGGGCTGGGTTCCCACATGACCACCATCACCCGAGCTGGCTGCATCCCCGTCACCCTTCGGCCAAAAGCGTGTTTGCCTTGGTCCCCACCCAGCCGCTCTCACCCGTTCTCACTACCTTGCCTGGCCCTGTGGCATGTGCATCTGTGACCCATGCCCGAGTCTGTCTTTATTTTATAGGTGAGGACACTGAAGGCCTGGTTTAAAAGTCACGGAAATCGAAGCTCCGAGGGTCCTTCCCCCTAGCTTTGCATTTGTTGTCCCCATCCCCCACTAACCCCCCAGGGATCTCCCCACCCTTTTCAAGCAGCTCCAGGCTCTGCTGGCCAAAAACAGCTGGGCCAATAGGACAGGCAGAGATGTTGGCCCTCACCCCCCCCCCCCCGTGGAATGTGCCCCCATCCCCTCCCCCCCCCACAGCCATTGCAATTTCCAGATTGAAGATTCCAGGCAGGCTGGGGCGTATTTCCCACCCAGTGTCTGGGGCCTATTTTCTCCTTCAAGTCATTACAAGTTCCAGTCTCTAGCAGCCCAGGGGCTTGGAGGCGGAGCTGCCTTTCCTCACAGCCCAGGGTGCTCCAACACCAGGTTTTCTCTGTTCCTTTTCCATATGCCCCGCTCTAGCCTTTGGTCTGGGTGCAGCTTGTCAACATTAAATAAGCACTTCTTGTAGTTCACTCATAACAATTCTTTAGATCTTGGAAGCCAGGCTGTGGAGCTCTGCATATGCATAGATCTCATTTTCACACAACAGGCTGCTTAGCAGATGGGGACCCAGACCGGCCTCCAACATTTAGCAGAGAGTTAAGATGTGGGAAACTAGGTGGCTTTTAACCAGCCCGGACTGCTGCCAGCGTTCAACCTTAGAGGATTTTCACAGGGAAAAGGGAAAAAAAAAAAAAAAAAAAAAAAAAAACCAACAACAAAAACACACACACACACACACACAAAACCAACAAAACCACAGTTTTCCTTGCTCCCCCAAACCAGATGGCAGATGGTATGGAACCAATAAAACACAGATTCAAACGTTTGTTTATTTAACTTTGAATGTAATATGGCTTCGTGGTCCCTTACAAGGAATCACCAACCTTGCAACCAGAGAGATGACATTAGTCAAACTTCAGAGCAGCGTTTGGAGGTGCTCCTGAAGAGGCCGTGGAGAGGGACCGGGGATAATTCCTGGCCAGACCCCAAGCCTCATGGCCCGTTTGCCTCTCCTGGTGAAAACCCAGGAGGTCCTCATGAACGCTGACCGACACTTGGTTTCTGTTGCTTGTCTTTTGTCAAGGTTCAGTCCAAGAGGCAGCCAGCCGCATGAGGAATGTTCCTGCGTCATTTCTAAAGCAGCTGTGGACGATGTTGGTCTGGGCCACCAGGGTGAGAGACCATGAAAAAACGGTCTGAGCCCTTGAGAAAAGGCTCTCCTTCATGGTGCTTGGGGTTTGTGATATCAGAAAAGGAGCGTTTCGTGAGGCCGTGTGGTGCCCTTTCTGTTTGGGCTTCCCAGAGACCTCGGGCAAAATTATATGCTCAGTTGAAATAACTATCTACATTAGTTAAGATTCTTTTGGTTACCAGTGGCAGAAACCCAACCCAAACTACTTTAAATAAAAAGATAATTTATCAGGTTAAGTAAGAGCAGATGGTTTCAGAGATGGCTAGAATCAAGGGCTTAATGTTCCCCGGGCTCCCTTTCTAGATCTTAGATTGGCTTTTTCTACAAACCAGCCCCATACCTTAAACTGTCCCCCAAATCACATCTTATGAGTTTGGCAACCCCAGGAGAAAGGCATTCTCGTCCAGCAGCTCCGTCAGCAAATTCCTGCTCAGCACATAGGCTTGTTTTTGAACCTAATACAGTGGCCAGACACTTGGGGTACTCTTGACTGGCCAAACCTGGGCCATGGTGACCCTCTCTATAGATGGGAAGAGGGGCAAGATTAGCACTATCTTGAGCATATGGAATGTATTCCCTAATTGGAAATATGGGGTGGGGGTGGGAGGAGCCAGGCCAGTACATGTCAACTTTAGCCTGGGCTTCTGGCATAGCTCTCTGTCCCCTCCTCTAATTCATTTTATGTCTCTCTCGTTCTTCTCTCTCTCTCTCTAAATCAAGTTAGTAAATATGTATCTTTCATCATAAGCAATACTAAAATTATGGAAAGTAGAAGTAACTTATTCTGCATGAGTGAACAGTGAAAGATTGAATGTACTCTAAAATATGGAGTTCTTTGGTAAAACTGAACCATCTTTGATTCAGAATGCCAAAGCCGGAGGGAGGTGCAGAACTCAAACTGTTCATAATGTTGGTTGTGGATGAGCTCACGGAGGCCCAGAGGGGGGCTGCCTTGTCCAAAGCCTGGTTGCAAATCATCTGCAGAACCTGGAAACCAGAACCTGATTTCAGACTCACGGCTCTCCCTGTTGCCTGTCTGACTATGGCTTCTCATCTTCCTACGTTGCTCTCCCAGGGCCTGACCCTTGTTCTGGAGTCTTCTATGAATTGGCTGGCAAGAATACCTGACCAGTGTATCAACTTTTAGGGGTAAAGCATCCCAGGACTCTCCACTGGGACTATTTAGGTCTTCCATACCCAAGAGAAGGCATTTTTAAGAATGATCTCTGCATCAGTTTGTTAACTGCTGAGTAACAAGTTAGCACAAATGCAGCAACTTCAAACGACACACACATTTATCATCTCACAGGTTCCATTGGTCAGGATACCCAGGATGGCTTAGCTGGGTCTTTGGCGCAAAAGCTCGCAAAACTGAAACCAAGGTCTAGGCTGGGTTGTAGTCTCATCAGGAGGCTCACCTGGGGAAAGATCCACTTCCAAGCTCACTGGGTTGTGGCCAAAGTCATTTCCTTGTGGCCGTGTGACCAAGGTCCCTGGTTTTTTTGCTGGCTGGGAGCTGGAGGCCACCCTTAGGTCCTAGAAGCCATCCCCCCCCCGCCCCAGTTTCTTGCCACATGGGTTTTCCCAACATGGCTGCCAACTTCATCAGGCCAGTGGGGAGAAACACTCACTCTGGCCTAGAGTTTTATATAAAGCTCCATAATCATTTGACTGAAAGCCTATCACCCTTTCCTTATAACAATCTAACCATGGAAATGACATCCCACCACCCCTACCCTACTCTGTTGGGTAGAAGCAAGTCACAGATTCTACCAGGGTGGATATTATTTGGGTGACCTTGGGATTCTTCCTCCACAATCCTTCACACCTTGGTGAATCAGCCTGCATGTACTCACCTCTATATAAGAGGGAGCTCCTCCTGCTCCATGCCAGGCAGCACACACACCGGTCTCTGCAGACAGCCAAGTAGGGTTGATGGGCCTATGAGCAGATAACAGCCCTATGGTAAGGCACATGCCAAAGGCTGCATGTTTGAAGGGGCGGGGTCACATAGGATAGAGTGTCTCCTTGGGCTGGGAGGGCAGGGGAGGGCAGAGGGTCAGTGAGGGCTTCCCAAAGAGGCGAACACTGGCGCAGCCTTGATGGATCAGTAGGACATCGAGGAAGACAGAAATGGTGGCAGAGCAGTCCAAGATGTGGAGGCGAAAAGGCAAAGGGGGTCTGGGGAACTATGAGTGATCCGGTGTGACCAATACAAGCACCCTGAGGAGTTGGGGGTGACGCTAAATCGCCGAGGGACTTACAGGCCAGGCTTAGAGGTGTCTTCCTTCTGGGGTCCATGGAAGGTCACCATGACACCATAACTGGGGAACTGGGGACAATGGCATGATAAGCTTGGGGCTTCAGGGAGAGAGGACTTCCAGCAGGAGGCTGAGCTGGGAAGTCACTGTGGGGAGAAGACAAGCCTGGCTTGTCTGTACTAAAGAGGGCCCCCTCCCCGCTCTCCCCCACAGAAACCCCGGGGAAGACAGACCTTCTTAGAGCCATTTCAGGCAGCCAGGTTGTCAGGATGATGAGTTCCGCAGCCTAGCGGTTCTGAACCAAAGGAGAAAAAAGCCCCAACAAGCCCCATTTCACTGCCCTTGACCTTGTAGTAGAGCTCTAAGTGCAAAATCTGTCATCTATTAATCTGTTAGAAGTTGACAAAAGGGACTTTGATCAGAGGTTGTTTTTCCCCCCTTCTTAAGTTTCCTGATGACACATAATAGCCCATTTCAGCCAGAGGGCCGGAAGCACGGCCCTCATTCTGCTCACTTCAACCCCAGTGGCCTCCCGCCCCGTGGCTTTCTCCCCGCCCCGATATTAATTGGCCTGTAAGTGGTTACATGTGTTCCTTTTTATGTGTCAGTTGGAGTCTGTTATTTGAACTTCACAGCTATTTGGGAACACAGGAGTGATGCTCTCGGCCCAAGTTGGGAAATGGAACAGTCCAGAATCTGTTGCGCTGGCTCCTACCTCCTGATTTTTTTTCTTCCTCTATCCCTTGAGGTCTTGATGTCCCCCACCACCACCCCCGCTCCCTCCCCATCATGCTCCTCTGCGTGAGGCCCCCCGACACAACACGGCAGCCCAGCTCTTGGAACCATGAAGTTCACAGCCAAGAGAAGCCTCGGGGAGCCCCAAACTGTAGCTTCTGCTTTTAAAGAAATTAAAAGTCCTGGAGGGGGGAATGTTTTTTAATAAAAATAATGTTTGCTGAGGGGCTATCGTGTACACATTTCTTACATGTGAGTTCTCTTGTTTCATCCTCAAAATAACTCTGTGAGTTAGGAACTACATTGCCACTTTCACATGGGGAAACCGGAGACTGTGGGAGACCAAGCAAGAGGGCTCCAGGGCCGGATTGCCAAAGATTGTGTCCTGCCTCTAACTCTTACCAGCTGTGTGATCTTGGACAAGTTGTTGAGCTTCTCTGTGTCTCAGATTGCTTGTCAATAACGGGTCTACTAATAGTACCTACTTCAAAGGGTTGTGGTGAGGATTAAATTGATTTAGTGTTTTTAGGGGCTTAGGGCAGGGGCTGGTGTAGAGAAAGCACATGTGTCAGCTGATGGGGGTCTGCAAGACTGTGTGTGGTACATGGTGCAGAAAACTGCTTCTGGAGGGAGATGCCCTTGGTTTAAATCTCAGCTACCCCAGGTAGCTGTGTGAGCATGGGTGAGTTACTTATTTTCTCAGTTTTCCCATCTATGAAATGGGGATATTCCCCACGGTTGGGGGGGGGGTCCCTCAGTGAAATGCTTAGCTCCCCAAATAATTACCCTGGAGTAAATTTCACCAACTGATAAGCCTCATTCAACCTCACAAAGGTTTTCATCTGATCTTTAGTGACCCATTTTATTTATTTATTTTTTAAATTTTTAAAGTTTTTGAGAGGAATCTTTATACCCAACATGGGGCTCAAACCCACGACCCCCGAGATCAAGAGTCATGTGCTCTATGGACTGAGCCAGCCAGGATCCCCCAAGACCCATCTTAAATGTGAATAGATGTCAAAAAGTTATAAGTAATATCTTTGGCGAGATGAAAAGGTTTTGCATTCCAAAAAACCAAAACAAAATGTAAAAAGAAAAGGAGGGATCAAACTTAGAATAAAACAGAGCTCTTGAAAATTAAAATTAACAGACAAAAATCATGTTAAATAACACAACATTTGGAACACGAAGAGAACTGTCAGAAAGTAAAACAAAGAGACAAACAGATTGAAAGTAGGAAGGGAAGACAAGAAAATTGGAGGATCTATGTAGGATATTCAGCATCCAAATAGAGTTCCAAAGAGAGGAAAATGGAGAAAACACAGGGGAGGCAATATTTAAGGAAATAATACAAAAATAAAATCCTCAGAACTAAAATCATGAGTTTCCTTGACTGAATTCATCACATGCTCAACACAGCAAATGATGAAAAGACCCACATCAAGGTACATTATTGTGAAATTTCATAATACCATGGATAAAGGGAAGATACTGAAAGCTTCCAGAAACAAAAAATGAAAAACAAAAACAAAAAACAAGACATGTGCAAGGGATCAGTTTACAGTTTAAATCCAGTTTGCCCTGGATTTCTCAACAATAGCTCTGGAAGCTGATTTACACCCTAGAATTCTATACCCAGCCAAACTATTAATCAAGTGTGGCCTTCTCAGTAGCAACACTGAACACTAGAGGCAAAGAAGCAATATTTTCAAAATTCTGAAAAAAAGTGATTTGCGACATAGAATTTATATCCAGCCAAATAATAATCCAGCAGAGGCTCTAAAGACGTTTTTTTAAAGATTTTATTTATTTATTTGTGGGGGAGGGGTAGAGGGAGAGACAGAATCTCAAGCAGACTCCCCACTGAGTGTAGAGCCTGACGCACATGCGGCTCCATCGCATGACCCTGCGATCATGACCTGAGCTGAAATCAAGGGATGCTTAACTGACTGAGCCACCCAGTGGCTCTAAAGACATTTTTAAAACACTAATTTCTCCCAAATTTGCCTTCCATTTTTCCTGTTTCAGGATGCTACAAGAGGGAGTGTTCTGCTAAAATGAGGAAGTCAACCACAAAAGAGGCGGATGTGGAAAGCAGATAATCCCATGATGGAGAAAGTGAAGAGACCCCTAAGATTATGTGGAGAGATGTCAGGGTGGTAACTGTGGCCCAGACATAGCGCTGCATCTCTTCCTGCCATCAGGGCCCCACCTTACTGTGGCTGGCACTGAGGGTCCCCTGACCGCTGCCTGGCTCTCGATCGAGCCCCATCTGCCTTCCTGAGCCACCCCACCGCCACTCCTGGGCCAGCCTCCTCTCACGCCCTTCACAGGACAATGGAGATTTCGTGAGCCCTCTGTGTGCACAGCAACTGAGGGAGACTCTGGTGCTGTCATCTCTTGTCTCCACTTGAATGCCCCAACCCGGGTGCCTCATCTTTCAAACAGGATCAGCACAGCATTGATGTCACCAGGGCACTGCAAGGATTAAATGAGTGAATATTTCTGAAGCACTCTGAATGGCATCTGACACGTAGTAATGCAATATTGGTTTTGGTCAAATGAAATACATTATGTAGCAGCACGAAGGTAAACCTGTAGTAGATTGGAAACGCGTCAGTTTAAACTTCAGCCACAGCTGAGGGGAATCTGCCAGCTCCTTGTCGTACACCCAAACACTCCGAAACTAGAGGCATTGTACGAGAGGCATTTCAGCTCGGGATGCTGCTGCAAGTCTGACCATATCCGTTCCTGCTGACCACGACTTAGGAACGCCTCATCCCTCTGAGGAGGAAGCTGGAGGCTTCTCCTCAGCCCACGAGTCTTGCTCGGCTGTCCTCTTCAGAGTCACCTTGAACCAGCCTTCCCTTGCCAACCATCCTCCCACTCCAGACACCTGCTTTGGGCAGCCCCTCACCAGCTGTGCTCCCTCCCGTCTCAAGACCTTCAGCCATGCTGTTCCCGCTGCCTGCCCTGCTCTTCCCAACACCACACCTTTTTCCTTTAGCTGCTTGCTACTTACCCCTTGGATCTCAGCCAGGTCATCATTTCTGCCAGGAAGCCTTCCCACAACCCAAAGGTGATCAGAAATCCCGTGGCGCCTTCTCCTGGCCCAGGGTATGTTTAATTCTTGCACTCAGTATGACGTCTGCCACTCCTTGTATCCTCCATTCATTCAACGTAGCCTTACTGAGTGCCTATACTTCGTGGCATGCCGGGCCTAGAAAATGCAGCAACGAACCCCATAGGCAGAAGCCCCTGCCCTCGGTGAGGTGGGTGTGCTATCGAGTGGTTTTTTGATGTTACCATGTACCTGGCAGAAAGCAGGCTTCAGTAAATATGTGCTGCGAAATAAGCCACAGGAACATTGCCGCCTTCCCTGAGAGCGAAGATGGGGCTGGGGGCCCCCTCCCCCCTCCCAGGGAACTTGTGAAGATCTCCTAGTAGCAGGGGCAGGAAGCAGGGGTGCTGACGGGCAGTTTAGAGCAGTTTAGTGGCAGGTGAAGAGAAGCCCCACCCAGGCGGAAGGTCGCTGTGGTTTCCTTGGCGAATGTCCCCTTCCCCCCAACTCCCCCGCTTCACCTCCTGTTCATCTGGCCATGCTTGTAACCAGGCCAGCCTTCCAGATTAACCGGGGCTAAAGGGGGAGTGGGGGGAGGGCTGTTTCGCGAGTGGGTAACCCTGTGAGTAATCCAGAGAAACAGCTCTGGCCCGGTGGTTCACCCCAGGCTTGTTTGTGTCTCGTTTCCTCGGGCAAATCAGCCTCTTCATTTCACTCTGAGGTTTAGGGTTTCCCCTAGAGCTCGTGGGGAGTCAGGCCAGGATGTTTTGCGTCAGTGTGGGAAGTCTTGGAGTTGGCAGTAAGAGATGGGGTCGAAGTGAAGGTGACACAGGGTAGGGGCATTCGGGGGGCGTCCCTCTGCCTCATCCTCATGCCCTCGGTCGCTCCTTCCCAGGCCACATGGCAGAAGGGTCTAATGGTAACACCTAAGGAGGCGGAGGATTTAGCCTTTCTTCCCGGCCAGGGGAAAGGTGGGGAGAGGAATAGGAATTAGGAAGCATGAGGCTCTGAGCAGGTGAGAAGCAAGAGGCTCCATCTTTGGTACCCGAGTCAGGCGTGGAGCGCGCTTCCCACGGCCTTTGTAAGTGAGCGGGAGGAACTCAGGATCTCAGAGCACATCCTCTGGGGTTCAGCTCTATCACTTCGGGCCCATAAACAATGCATTTCTTTTCCACATGGGCCCTCTGTGTCGGGCTTCAGCAGTAGAGACCCAGAGGAGATCATTCCTTGGCATTTATCCTTGAGAAGGTCACTCTGTGTCCCCGATCCTCACTTTCCCTATATGAAGGTCTTCTCTGCCTGCCTCGGAGGGTCACGGGGCTCATGCAGGACAGTGCCCTGCACATGACAGAGGGTCACAGCGTATGTGCTGAAACAGCAGAATCCTCTTTAACAAGCTTCAATGAACCAACGCTCCAGATCGCTGGAGGCTGTCCATGCCCCTCAGCAAACACTGTCCCCATGCCCAGGACACATCAAGCCCTCAGTGCTAGCAGGTACTCTCTGCTTTTCCTGGGCTCGTCTGTTCCCGTCAGCTGAGCTCTGTGTGCTTATCAAGTGCTATTTGTGTTTGTTCTCAAGCTGTACCTATTACTCCAGCTAAATAATGCAATAATTATTCCATAATGCAATGAAATATGAGTGCAGAAAATAGAGTTGTTTCTTTGCAATCGAACTTGAGTGCTTTGGAGAGAATCAACACATGCGGTAACTAAACAACACTCGGTGAATCGAATGTAAGTGAGATAATAGTAAAGGTTAGAGGGGGAAAAAAAGACCCGTGAAAGTTGAGTCTTTGGCATTCAGCTTTATGTCCTCGCTCTGCTTTAAAGAGACAGAGACTAGAAATTGTCAATGACACTTTGTGGGTGTGGTTTACTTGGGAAAGGTAACAAAGAATTCCAATTGGTGAACACAAAGGATTCCCCACTTTCTGTGACTGTTGGGGCCAAGCGACCCCGATCAAGCTGGATCTCACAGGGCCTGTCCTGTAGCTGTAAAATGCTTCTTTGGGAACTGAAAGGGGAGAGTGTCAAGGCGGACTCAAGCCACATAGTTGGCGTGAGAGCCTCAGAGCTGGGAGAGGCGTCGTGGTCTTTAGGCTAGGCTCTCCCGGGGGCTGACAAGTCCACATGGCCCCGCGGCAAAGTGGCCATACAGGCTTTCTGTGAATGCCCCCATGACTCAACACCCCTGAGTCCAGAGTCTGGCTCATTTTGAATCGTATTCTGGTAAGGGTGCTTGACTCATTTCATCTCCTTTTACTGTGCTCCTTGACGAGCCTTCCTTCACCTACAGGTGAAAATGCTCCATTACTTACATTCTGTTAAGAAGAAAGCAGGTCTAGGGGCACCTGGGTGGCTCAGTTGGTTAAGCGACTGCCTTCGGCTCGGGTCATGATCCTGGAGTCCCGGGATCAAGTCCCGCATCGGGCTCCCTGCTCGGCAGGGAGTCTGCTTCTCCCTCTGACCCTCACCCCTCTCATGTGCTCTCTCTCTCTATCATTCTCTCTCTCAAATGGATAAATGAAATCTTTAAAAAAAAAAAAAAAAAGGAAGAAAGCAGGTCTAGATGGAGGCACACCCTGTAGGATAAATTTGCTTAATAGAGTCTCAAGGTAGCAATTTTCCCAGGCGGACAAGGTCTTCTCATCCCTTCAGAGGATTGTTTGTTCTTTCCCAGGGCCTTACCACCCCTCCCAGCCCCACGATCCAGCCCTTCTTGCAAAAGATCTACCATTGACCTCATTTATGCAGATTTCTGTCAAGATTCTACTTCTTCGAGTTTATAGGAAAATAACGTACTCTGGATTGAGGTAAATTCTAATTCTAGCACTTTCTAAGTCAGAGACCTTGGACTGGATACTTACCTCCTCTAACAAGCTGTGGTTTTCTCATTTGTATAAGGAGAATTAAAATAGTCTATTGCGATGGTTCATTCATTCAACAATTTTTTTTAGTACCTGCAATGCGCCAAGCACTGTGCTGCCAGGGCCCGGGGTACCGGCGTCGAGAACTGGAGACCTTCTGGAATGCCCTCAGGAAGGAGGCTTTGCTGGTTGATTGATGGGCTAATGCAGGGGCTGGCAAACTTTTCCTGTAAATGGCCAGATGGTAAGTATTTTAGGCTCTACTCTGCCACTCTAACTCAAAAGCAGCCATAAACATCACATAAACAAATGGAGATAGCTACTTTCCAATAAAACTTTACAAAAACAGGCAGTGGGCCAGATTTGACCTGCAGGCAGTTGTGTGCCTACTTCTGGGCTCAAGTGTTAATACTCTTGGACTGAAGGCCAGTTCCAGATGACTCTAAGAAGGCGCCTTCAGCCCTCAGTGTAGGCAGTTCTTCTGGAGGGTCTCCAGATGTCTTTTCTAATCTCCGCAAAGCATCATTCCCTTTGCTTGTGTGGAGCTGGGTGTGATGGGTCCCCAGCTGCTTTCCCAATGGCAGGGTTGAACCCAAGAGCATTCAGTGGTCTCTTTCAACAGATTCAACAAGTGTGTCAAAGAGGCCACAGATTTTGTATCACCAGGGTGGGAGGTGAAGTCACTTCTCCTCTCTGGGAATCAGTTTGCCTCTCTTAAAATGAGAGGGTTGGACCAGCGGTTTCCCAAACTTGAACACTCATTGAATGACTAAGTGGGCTTGCTAAAAAATGCAGATTCCTAGGCCACTCCGTTGGAGGCTTTGTCTTGGATTGCAGGGATGGCTTGGGGATTCTGGACTATCAACCTATCTCCCCCAGAGGGTTCTGAAGGAGGACACTCCGAGGAGCACAGAATTAGCCTCATCCAGCTCTGACATTCAGTGGTTGCCAACAGAGGAAAGGAAGTCTGTCTGCTTTCTCTGGGCTGGGCTAGGCTGTGGTGGGACAGAGAATGGTGGTGGTGGGGATCATTATCTTGTCTGCAAGGACGTGGCAGGATGTGGTTGACCCAAGCTTCCTGTGAATGGGGGAACCAGAGAGCAGGGGGAGAGATTCACACTCCAGCCCTGGGCTCAGCCCACATGCTTAGAATGTGCTCAGCAGGTATTAGGAAATGAGGGCCTGGCACCACCTCCTTCCTCTGACCTTCGGCAGGTCATTTCACCTAGAGCTTCAGTTTCTTTGTGTATGAAAGGGGGATGATGACAGGTCATTTCAAGGATAACATGAGGAATAAGTTGAGTAATGCTTATAAAATCTCTCTCTTGATTGATGGTAGGAACTTTTTCAGTGGAATGAGTGTCCTCCTGAAAAGACCCAGGGGCCAAGAGTCAGGGCCTGCTTCACAGGCTGGGCTTTTTCAATGACTCACTGCTCTATCTCGGAGTGAGTGAGATCCTTGGCCTTGTTGGGCCTCGCTTTGCTTGATTGTAGAATGGGATGCTAACACACCGGGGCTTCCCCACCCCCTTTCTCAGGACTCCCTTGAAGGCTGGATGAGTGATTAAGGAGTGCACTTGTCAGGTGATGAGTACCACGTCATGTATGGAAGTGTTGAATCACTACATCGGACACCTGAAACTAATATAACACTGTATGGGAAATAATTGGAATTAAAATAACAAAGTTTTAAAAAAAGTATAGCTAAAGCCAAAACAAAACAAAACAAAAAAGAAAGAGTCATGGGATACCAACTGTGTACCCCGCCCTGTGCTAGGTGTAGAAGGGGAAGGGGTCACTAACCAGGGAGGCTCACAGTCCAGTTGGGAAGATAACGCATGTCTGCGTGGGAAGTGAAATAGAAATGTAATGCTGTTACTGGAAATGTTAGAGAGAACGCAGAGGATGGAGGTGCCGATCATTCTGCACAGATGCACCCCATCGTGCAGTTCACAGAGCACGTTTATGACCCTTATCTTATGTGATATTCAAAACTATCAAAACCAGCCTCCCCAGTTCTATGGAGGAACAAACTGAGAGTCATAACTTGTCTGAGATCGGCTAGGAAGAAAGTAGCTGAGTTGGACTCCAGCTTCTTTCTTCTGGCCCCAAGTTGCCACTGTCACCGAGACACCACAGCTTTCTTCCTTTCCGTTGCGTTGCAACATGCATGTTATCATTAGCTAGTAACATAAGTAACTGCCATGCGAGGAGGGGATGTAACAGGGTCCCACCATTTTTGCTTGGACATCCTCACCCCTTTCCACCCCAGTTCAGTCTCTACTCAAATCAAAGGGCTGTCTGCAGTCTTAGCCCAATGACAGAATCTGCCACTTCCGATTTTTTTTTTTTTCTTTTAAAAATGTCAGCATGCTGCTGAAACAGGAACAGCGCTGAGGCAAATAGCAGCTCTGACTCACAGAGAGCACATCAAAGAAACAGCCCTGATAAGGGGCCGGTAGGAATTGTGCGTGTGAGCAGTGTTTTCCTCACTGTCTTTGAGGTTCTGGGGCCCCTCTGGGCAGCCTTGTTGTGGAAAGAAGCATGTGGTTTTCAGAAATTGGGTGACTCACCACACAGGCGAGGTTTGGGAACAGAGATATGGTCCTGGTCTGCTGCAATTCTCAGCCAAGAGCTCCAGTCTGGGGCCCTGAGTCACCACACATCTCAGGTCTCCAGGCAGCTGAGACTCATCTGTCCATCCATCCAGGCTTCCAGCCGTCCATCCAGGCATCCACACGTCCATCCACCCATCCATCCATCCATCCATCCATCCATCCATCCATCCATCCATCCAGTCATTCAACAAATACTGCGAGCACAGACTTTGTATGGGCCCTGTGTTAGATCTAGGAGGATATGATGGTAAACAAGACAGGCACAATCCTACTGCACGAGGCCATAGTGTCTTGAGGGAGAGGAGTATTGGACAAATAATGCTCTGGGGAACTGAATCACAGTGGTAAGCACTGTGAAGGGAAATACCGGGTACTCTGAGGGCAGGTGTGTGATAGCAGAGTCTGACCTGGTCTGGGAGGATGGTCAGTGAAGGCGGGGCTAAGCTAAAGGATGAGGCTGAGAAGTGGACAATCAGCTCTTCACTACTATCCCAGTCACCATGTCTTTCTCTCCCTACACACACACACACACACACACACACACACACACACACACACACACACAGCCCACGATGAGTTAATGGAACAACCGTGGTCTTCTGAGTCTCACAGACCTGGTTTCAAATCCCATAATCTCAACTTACTATCTCGGTGACTGAATAAATTACTTACCTTCTCTGATCTCAGTTAGAATTCTAGAAATCTCACGAAAACAGCCAAACCCTACACCCTATACATCTTGTTCTAGTCCCAGTCCTGCCACCGACAGCCATGGTGTTTCTTTTGCCTCTGTGGGCCTCATTTTCCCTATCTGTCCAATGATGGAGTTGGATGCAAGAGTCCTTCCAAGCTGTTAGTCTAGGATTCTATAATTCCCTGGGAGGCGCCAGGTCCTGGGCATAGCTGGCGCACCTTGTCCTTCACCAGCCATGCTCTTTCTGCCAGCTGGCTCCACATGCCAGGGCTCCCACTTGCTCAGGATCTTCCAGACAGAGCAGGGAGCAGAACCAACAGCTCCGGTTATTTACACTGTGATCCATGGGCATTAACATGTTTTCCCTCCCCACAGGAATGTGCCTTTGGAAAGATGCACCCGGAGAGGGTCATGCTTACCTCTACTAGGTCCCTTGATAACAGAGAACTCCAGGGCTTAGGAGGGGGAAATGTATGGCTTCACTTTATTTTGCACCCAAGAGGGAGCTGCTGATTCTGTGAGTAGGCAGGGTGACAACACTTGGGCTGGGGAAGAGGGGTGGGATCCTGGGATTGGACAGGACAGGCGTTGAGGGTGCTTCCTGCCTGGTGGAGTCCCCCTGTTGACAGGGAGCAGATGGACGGAGGTCCAAGCCTCTGTTTCGTGGTCTGGCATCCAGGGACCAGCCAGTGTGGCCCAGGTCTAGGGGCATCTAGATTCCCTCTCAGCTTAATTTAATTCCTTTTATAGTTACAGGTCTATTCAGATTTTTCTATTTCTTTGTGATTCAGACTTAGTAGATCATGTGTTTCTTGGAATTTGTTTATTTCATCTAGGTTATCCAATTTGTTTGGGTATAATTGCTCAGAGTACTGGCCAAGAATCCTTTTTATTTCTATAGAATTAGGTATAGTGTTCCCACTTTAATTTCTGGTTTTAGTAATTTGAGTCTTCTGTCTTTTTTTCTTAGTCTACCTAAATGTTTGTCAATTTTGTTGATCTCTTTGAAGAATCAACTTTTGGTTTTGTTGATTTTCTGTCTTGTTTCTCTATTCCTGATTTTGTTGGTCTCTGCTCTGATCTTTTTATTTCTTCCTTCTACTAGCTTTGGGTTTAGTTCTTTTCCTAGTTCCTTTAGTTGTAAATTAGGTTGTTGATTTGATAGCTTTCTTGTTATTTTATTTTATTTTTAAAAAGATTTTATTTATTTATTTGAGAGAGCAAGAGAGAGCACAAGCTGGTGAGAGGGAGAAGCAGGTTCCCTGATTCAGGGCTTGATCCCAGGACCCTGGGACCATGACCTGAGCCAAAGGCAGACGCTTAATTGACTAAGCCACACAGGAACCCTTTTTTTTTTTTTTTTAAATAAGTGTTTATAGCTATAAATTTCTCCCTTAGCACTGCTCCTACTGTCTTCCACGTTTTGGTATGTTGTGTTTCCAATTTCATTTGCCTCTAAATCTTTTCTAATTTTCCTTGTGATTTCTTCTTTGATCCATTGGTTGTATAAAAGTGTGTTATTTAATTTCCACAAGTTTGTGAATTTTCCAGTTTTCCTTCTGTTATTAATTTTTAACTTCATCCCATTGTGAGGGTATTTATCTTTATAAATCTATTGAGAATTAATTTGTGGCCTAACATACGGTCTATCCCGGAAAATGCTTCATGTGCATGTGAGAACATGTATTCTTGTTGAATAGAGTGTTCTGTGTGTGTCTGTTAGAGATAGTTGGCTTATTGTGATGTTCACATCCTCTGTTTCCTTACTTCTGTCTGGTTGTTCTAACCATTATTGAGAGTGGAGTATTAATGTCTCTAATTATTATTGTAGAACTGTCTAATTTTTTCTTCAATTCTGTCAATTTTTGCTTTATATATTTTGATGGCCTGTTATTAGGTGCATCCATATTTCTAATTGTTGTATCTTGATATATTGAAACTTTTATTAATATAGTCACCCTACTGTTTTTTGGTTTCTGTTTGCATGGAATATATTTTTCCATCCTTTCACTTTCAACCTGTTTGTGTCTTTGGACATAAAGTGAGTCTCTTGTAGACAGCATACTGTTGGATCATGTTTTTTTAATTCATTCTGCCAATCCCTGTATTTTCATTGACAAATTTAATCCATTTACATTTAGTGGTATTACTAATAAGGAGGCTTCTGTCGTTTTGTTATTTGTTTTCTATATACTTTGTAGCTTTTTGCTTCTCATTTCCTGCATTACTGTCTTCTGTTTACTTACTTTTTTGTAGTGAAATGTTTTAATTATCTTCTCATTTCCTTTTGTATATATGCTATACCTATTTTCTTTGTGATTACCATGGGGATTACATTAACATCCTAAAGTTGTAATATTCTAATCTGAATTGATACAAGATTAACTTCAATGACATACCAAAACTCTGCTTCTTTATAACTCCACTGCTACTCCTTTCAGTTACTGATATCACAAAATTACATGTGTATACATTGTGTATCCAAAATTGTAAACTCATAGTTGTTCCTTGAGTGCATTAGTCTTTAAATATAATATGGAGTTATGAACCAAAGTTACAACAGTATTTGCTTTTAGACTAATAATTTTTACAAAATGTTTCAGTCTCTTAAATCATGTAGAAAACCAAAAGTCGTGTTACAAACTGTTACAATAATAGCTACTTTTATAATTGTCAATGTATTTATCTTCACTGAGATCTTTATTTCTTCACACAGTTTAGGATTATTATGTAGTGCCCTTTCATTTCAACCTGCTGGACTCCCTTGACCATTTCTTGCAGGGCAGATCTAGTAGTAACAAACTCCCTCAACTTTTGTGCATCTGAGAATGAGAAGATCTTACTTTCTCTCACACATTTGAAGGTCAATTTTGCTGGGTATAGAGTTCTTGGTTGACGGGGTTTTTTTTTTGTTTTTTTTTTTTCTTTTAGAACTTTGACTATATCATCAGCCCACTGCCTCTGGCTTCCAAAGTCTCTGATAAGAACTATGCTGATAATCTAATTAAGGATCCTTTGTGTATGAGCAGTTACTTCTCTCACCTCTTTCAGGATTCTCTCTTTGTCTTTGTTTTTCAATACTTTTATTACAATACGTATTCATGTGGGTCTCTGAGTTCATCTCACTTAGAGTTTGTTAAGCTTCTTAGATGTTTATAGTCATGTCCTTCATCAAACTTAGGAAGTTTCAGGCTGTTTTTTCTTCAAATATTTCTGCCCCCTTTTCTCTCTCTTCTCCTTCTGGGATTCCCACAGTGCATATGTTAGTGTGCTTGATAGAGTACCTTAGGATCTATTAAATTTTCCTCAGTATTTTTAACTCCTGTTACATAGATTCAATAATTTCAATTGTCCTATCTTTAAATTCATTGATTCTTCTACCTGCCCAAGTATGCCTTTGAACACTTCTAGGGAATTCTGCATTTCAGTTAATGTACTTTTTAGCTCTAGAATTTCTTCTTGGCTTCTTTTTTTAAATTTTTTTTTTTTTAAGATTTTATTCATTTATTTGAGACAGAGAGAATGAGAGACAGAGAGCATGAGAGGGAGGAGGGTCAGAGGGAGAAGCAGACTCCCTGCCGAGCAGGGAGCCCGATGCGGGACTCGATCCCGGGACTCCAGGATCATGACCTGAGCCAAAGGCAGTCGCTTAACCAACTGAGCCACCCAGGCGCCCCTCTTCTTGGCTTCTTTTTAGGTTTTCTCTTTATTGATATTTCTATTTTGTTCATATAGTTTTCTTCACTTTCTCCCTGTTTTACTTTGGTTTTTTTGAGCATCTTTAAGACAGTTGTTTTAAAGCCTTTGTCTGGTAGGTCCCCCATCTGGTCTTTCTTTGTGATAGTTTCTGTTGTTGTTGTTGTTGTTGTTGTTTTCCTTTCAATGAGCCATATTTTCCTGTTTCTTTGCATGTTTTGTGAATTTTTTGTTGAAAACTGGACATTTAAATATAATAATATGGTAACTCTGGGAATCAGATCCCTGCCCCCCTTCCCTGCCCCAGATTTACCATTTTTTTGTTTTTGTTGTGACTGGTAGGCTATCTCTGTACTGAGGATCAGTCTGAGGTACAAACTTAAGGTTTTCTCATGTCTTTTCTGAGCCTTTCCCTGGGTATGCTCAGTGACTTTCTACTTTCCCCCATAAATGTAGTAGCTTTTGAATGTCCTAGTCTTTAAAGTCTGGGAGTCTAATGTTCTCAGTTTTTACCAAAAGGGGGAGAAAGAAAAATAAAGGGAGGAGAAAAAAGTGCTGGGCTCCTAGAAGTTGCCTCAGCTGGAAGGGAAGGGGCTTGAAACAACTGGGGGAGATGTAATGACAATGGTTGCCCACCTCTGTGATCAGAAGCAGCAATTTGCAATCATAGCACAGATTCCCAATATTTGGATCTTTTGTTTATCTGGGAATGTCTTAATTTCTCCCTCATTTTTGAAGGACAGTGTTGCAGGATATAGGATGCTTAATTGAGGGCAGGGTACTTATTGCCCACCCTGACTCCCACAAGCTGTGTGCAAGCTGCTCCTGGAACATGTGCACAGCTGCCTGCCATGGGGCTGGGCATGAGCCACGGGTAGCTTCTACTAAGTTAAGAGCTGAAGTTGACCAAAATTATCATCCAAGCCTTCCCTGTAACTCGTAAGCCTTCAGTGGCCTCCGAAGTTCCAAAATAGTTATATTATACAGATTCTGCAATTGTTGTCTAAGTGGGAAGACAGATTTCTGGTGCTTACTACTCCACCTCTTCCCAGAATCCTCCTTGTATAACATACTTTTTAAAAATAGGATCATATATGCTGTTTTTAACTTCTCTTCATCTAATCAAGTCAACAGTCACTGAAGTCTTCAATTCTTTATAGCTGAATGATTTTTCATTGTATGACTATACTGTAATTTATTTAACTAATTCCCTATTACTGTACACTTTAGCTTATTTCCACTTTTTCATCACCATAAACTACATTGCAATGAAATATATATATATTCACCACATGTACGTACATAGATTTATACATAACTTTGCTCACTTGTCTGATTATTTCATTGGGAAAGAGGAAGGGGAGACTTTGATGTACTCCTGGACGAGTAAGGAGGACAGTAAGTACACAAAGGAGACACGCTTTTCTAGGCAGAGAGGACAGCTTTAGCAAAGAGCCAGGGGGCTGAGAATGCATCTCATGCTCAGAAAATATGGAGGACTATAAAAATATCCAGGCTTTGCTTTCTTTCAAAGTTCTCCCTACCACTCCAGCTCACAGCACAACCTCCATACTCTTGGATGTCCTGGGCCATGCTGCTCAGGCCTTCTCCTCGTGGGCCAGCTGACTCCCCCAGAATCCTGGGCTGTATCCTATAGAGTTGGCAACACACAGCCCAATTCCCCTAAAACACTAGGTAGCCATAAAAGGCTGGGAAATATTTTAAGGACAACCTCCTTATGTCTTAAAATAGTGCCCAGCCAGAAGGAAACATATTCCACATGTGTCTAATTCAGTGTGTAACAAAATACAAAGGTTGGAGGTCTCCCCTTCCCCTTTCTTTCTTTTTAATTTAAAAGGAGCTATTTGATGTCCCGGAAACCCTTTGAGGCTTTTTACTGCCCTTGTAGACCTAACAATAAAAAACTCTAAGAAGCAGAGCTATTGGTAGTTCTGGGTGAAAAACCCAAGAACCAAAAAGAATCTAGTTATATGGAGGTTGAGAATCTCATAATTTTGCAAATAGTTCAGGCTGGGGTTCCAGGTTAGTGTTTTCAGGGGACAAGTGGCAAAGTAGAGGTTGTCCCTGTGCTATGATTTATAAGGTGTCAAGCCAGCAGCTGCCTGCCTTCCCCACAATGCCAGAAACTCCCCGTTATGACTTCGGGTGAAGACCAACAGAGGGGCACCCATGCCTTCCCCTCCACCAGCGCACAATACCGTACTAGGGAGCACATTAAGCTACAGCAGTGGCTCTCACTAGGGCCATTTTGCCCTCCAGGGGAACATTCAGCAAAGTCCGGAGACATTTTTGTTTGTCACAACGGGAGGGGTGGTGCTACTGGCATCTAGTGTGGAGAGGCCAGGGATGCTGCTAAATATCCTACAATGCACATCACAGTCCCCACAACAAAGAATTTTCTAGCCCAAAATGTCAGTAGTGCCAAGATTGAGAAACCCTGGACTATGGGACAAATAGATCCGTTTAGGGCATCTCCAGAAGCATCTGTTTGACTCTATGGCAAATACTTTAAAACTATTTAATATTAAAGTAAGTACACCTATTGAAGTGTAGCTAGGTGGGACAGATTTCTTCCTTCCCCCACCAGCCCTGCTCTCCCTCCACCGCCCCCCGCCGTGCCCCCCAGGCCCTCTTCCTGGGACATAACACTCATCAAAACCTCATTGGGAGCTAGGATGAAGAGGAAGTCCATATGTAATCTATCTCACAGGGCTCTTTCTGGGGTGCTACCAGGAGGAGGGGAGCACAGTGGAGGTGTGAGGGGGAGGCGGCGGTGCGGGCTGAGATGTGAGAGCCTGGTAGAGAAGTATAGAGGTTGTGTGTGGGGCGAGAGCAGGCTCCATCTGGACAGGTGTTGAAAGAGGCTCCCCATGGAGTAACCCTTCTCTGCCCACCCATCCCCACCCCAGGTCCCCTGGATGCAGCCCACCTGCCTAGCTGTATGCCTCAGGCTGGTCCAGCTTCCCAGCTTCCCAGCTTCCCAGCTCCTCTCTCTGCTATTCTTCTGGGTCCTCCCTGCCAAATACTACTTGTATGCTGTACTGCCTTACTCAAGAACCATCAGTAGCTCCCTATGGCTCATCTCATCACACCCAGATGCCTCTCTCTGGCTTCCTAGTCCATTTATTAATTCAAAGAGTATTTATTTATTTTTAAGTTACATGTTGAAATTGGTATGAACATGAAACATGAACATGGTAAATAACCAACAAACATACAGAAGTATAAACAATGAATACTGGCTCTAGCTCAACCCTCATTACCCCAATCTCTCTCCCCAGGGACACCAGAAATATGCTATAATATCAAATGATATACGTGCATGTTTTTTCCTTACAAAAGTGGATAGTATATACTTTACTCTTCACTTTGACTTTAGTGCATATAAATATATCTTTGGGATTCTTTTTTTTTTTTTTTTGAGATCATTCCTTTTTAGCAAATATTCCGTCATATGAATGTCCCATGGTTTAGTCAGACCCTTACTGAAGAGGCTTCCAATCTTTGCTAAGGTAAACACCCTGGTACACCCCTCTTTTGCATATGAGCAACGCACAATTCTGAGAAAAAATTCCTAGAATCAGAGTGGCCCTATCAAAGGGCACACACATTTTCCGCTCTGAGCGATGGTAGACATCCCCGTCAGGGCAGGGCACAGCCCACTACCAAGAGTCTAGTCACCCTGTGTTCTCAGGAAACGTTGTGATCTTTGCCAATCTGGTAAGTGAAAATAGCTCGTTTTATTTTGCATTTCTTTGATTATGATTAAGGCTGCATATCTTTTCATCTGTTTCAAAGTCGTCTGTATTCCTTTTTCTGTGAACTGGCTGCTTTCAAGCCCTTTGACAATTTCTTCATAAGGTACGGAACAAATAATTATAGACATCCACTTATATGCCAGATAAATCAGAGATGGCCTCTGCCCACCCTCCAGACTTGGTCCTTGTCCTCTCTTATCCACTGTGATCACTTCTTCCCAGCTCCCCGGTCTAACCCGGCTCCAGTCCCGGCAGTGGCAGACTCCCCCGCACCAGGCAAGGGCGTGTGTTCGCATGTAGGACTACCTCATTTCATTTGTATCATCTCTCGATCTCTACTATTCATTAGAAGAAGTGACACACGTTCTTGGTAGAGCATGTAGCTGATCTAGAAAAGTGTAAGCAAGAAAATAGAAAATCCCATGTGATTCCAGTCCATCTTCGGGTACTTCCTTCAATAATGAGCATGTGCATGCCCTTCTTATAAACTGGGGTCATACTGTATATATAGTTTGGTTTTTGTTTTTTTTCCTTAACACTTTGTTATTGCAAATTCTAAAATTATTCAAATGCCTCATATTTATTGGCCAAAAATTTCTTTCATATGAATGTTCCAAAATTTATCTAACCAACCCCGTTTATGGATTTTCCCCCTTCTGTCCCTCCTTCCTTCTTCCCTTCCATCCTCCCTCCTTTCCTTCCTTCCTCCCTTCCTTCCTTCCTTCCTTCCTTTCTTCCTCCCTCCCTCCCTTCCTTCCTTCCTTCCCTTTTCCTTCCTTTCTTCCTTCCTTCCAGTTTATACAAAATACTGTTCACCTCTATTTCCTTCAGATGGATTCCCAGAAGAGCAATTGCTAGGTCAAAGAGCTGAACATTTTTATGGTTCTTGATTTGGTGGATTGGCTAGTTTAAAACATATTTCACCTCCTTCTAGTATGTCCAGATACTGGACAGCTAAAAACCAAGATTCCTTCGCAGCATGCGTTCTAGATGTGATTTTGGCTCTGCTAATGAGATGAACTTCTCTGAGTGTGATTCGACACTGAGTTACGTCGGGGGCGGGCCAGTGGCATCTCTGCCAGCACAGGTCAGGGCACAAGTGGCATGGTTCTCGAACCATGAGTCATGGTGGCCATTCCTTTCTGATGGAGGCTGAAGCAACAGTGCTGATGGCAGCCAGTTCCCCAGTTCCACTTTGCGCTTTTAGGACGAATCCCTGGAAGCCCAGCCTCGGATGTGTTGCTCCTCCTTCCCAATGATTAAGGAGGAGAGCTATCTCTTCTGCTTAATGAATTCCTTTCTGCCTAAGCTAGTCAAATGGCTTCTGTTGTTGACAACTAAGAACGCTGACTGACAAGATCCCTGTTTGGCAAAACGTCCTGCAGGGAGGTCGTACCTATGATGCCAAGACCATTTTGGGAAAGCCTGATTCTCTCCTCAGGGGAATGTGATCAGGGAAGACATTTCTAAAGAAGCCCCCTTAGAACTGGGACCCTGGCCGGAATGGTCAGTGCTAGTTCTTTGTTTCTGAGCACTTACCATATGCCAGAAACTTGGCCATGCTCCTTACATACATTAATCTAACCATCCTTACAACTTTATGAGAGTTGTGGTATTATCCTCATTTCACAGAGGGAGAAATGGAAACTCAGAGAGGTTATTAGACTTGCCCAAGGACAAACAGCTAATTCACATAGATTATGGGACACAAACCCGGATTGGCTGGACCCCAAAGTCCACACTTGGCTCACAACCATGGGTCACACCTTACTAGTCCATTTCCGTTGCCCGGGTTATCTGCCTTCAGCAGAAACCTGCTCTGTTGCCTCTGAGTTCAGGGCATCACAACAGCACCAGTGACACCAGGTTCTTCTGCTGCTGTTTACAGGGAGCTCCTTCTATCAGTCCCTTCCTAAGCCTTGGGCAGATGTCCAGTGAACATCACTGATATACACCGGGGACCTCCTCCAACTGTGCCCCACGCTTCACATAGGTGGTCTCATCTGCTCCTGGAATTGGCCCTGAAAGGTAGCGGTACAATCTTTGTTTCACACAATCAGAGAAATTAATTTGACCAAGGCCATATAGCTGGTCAATGTTGAGGCCCAGATACAACCCAGCTCTGTTTGACTCGAACCTGGGCTTAAAATGAGATCACATTCCCCAAAGAATAGGAAAAATGGCACCCGTGCTGTGGAGAAAGCGCCCCCCTCACCCAAAGTCAGTGAGCATGAACGTCCCCATCGGGGTGATGAATCGACCTCATGTCCTGATAAGCTGCCCTGGAAAGGACTCGGCATCTCTTCTGTGATATTTCTGCCCAAAGTGCAGGACCTGGGTCTAATCATGAGGAGACATCAACAGACAAGGTCAACGTGAGGGACATGCTACAAAATAACTGGCCTACACTGCTCTACAGGACGTGATGGGGACAACTGGCAAAACTTGAACATAGACTGCATTCTAGAGGGTGGTCTTACATCCTTGTTCAGTTTCCTGAGTTGGCTGATGCATGAAAAAATGTTCTAGTTCCTAGAAAATGCATGCTGGTGTAGCTAAGGGGAGGGGGATAGTCATAACAGAGGAAGAGCAGTGTGTATAAATAGGTAAGTCAATGTCTGGCCCATCACAAGTCCTCCATGAGTGGGAATCAGTCACCTTTCTTCCCCCACCAAGGACCCGTGGTGTGCCAGGCACTGACCTACCTATTTACCTAATGATGCCCATTTGAAAGATGAAGAAACTGATGCTCAGAGATCTGAAGTAACCAGCCTAGGGCACACAGCAGTTAGTGGCCAAACTGGCTTTCCAGCCTGCAGCAGCCTGACCCCCTCTGGGCAGAGGGGCAGTGGAGGAAGGGCGTGGGTGAGGATGGCAACCTCTCTGGCTGGTCCTGGGCTGGCCCCCCTGAGTCCTGAAGGGGCAGAGATCCCAAGCAGTGGAGGCTACTTTGGGAGAATGCCCAGTGAGGCGACAGGATGTTGGGAGAGGGCCCCAGGCCTCCCAGGCCTGCAGCTCCGGGACACAGAGCCCATTGTAACCAAGGCTTCTTCTGAACAGGGCTGCCAGAAAGAAGAAAGAGGGCTGGTATCCAAGCCAGCAGGAGCGCAGGGCTACTGGCTTTTGGGGGGAGATGACAAAGTCTGGTAACTGGGTCTGAGTCCCAGCCCTTTATGGACAAACCTACTATATCTCACTGGAGCACTAACTAATAATGACATGATAAATAATGGCCATTGTTAGCTCCCAGCCTGTCACTTTGCAAGCAAGTCATCTTAGATTTAATTATCTTAATAATTCTTCAAAGCAAGAGTTACTGTTCCCATTTCACAGAGATGGGGACTGAGACTTGGGAAGCGTAGATAATTTGCTCAAGGCTGCAAGTAAAATGGGAAAGGCAGAGTTGAGTTTCATAATTAGGTTGGGAGGACCCTTGGTCCTCCTGACCCCACACCCCATCAGGGGGAGGGTCCCTTGGAGACAGCCCAGGCTTCCTCTTATTTGGTGGTGGAGGGAGTTGAACTCTGCAGGGCAGTGCGGCAACATAATCAAGGCCCCCTGCCAGGAGTGGCCCAGCCAGGGCCACTGGCCAGGTCTCAGACTCCTAGTCCAGTGCTCCCTTTGGGAAGTGGAAGATGCCGTGTAGGTGCTGGGCTTTGGGACCAGGCAGGATTGCCTTGGGCCGAGCTGTGAATTGGCCCAACTCCGTGTTGATGGTGTACTCATGCTGCTACTTTCTCAGAGTCTCATGTACTTTCAGCATTCCTGCCCCCCACCCCCCGCCCAAGCACACTCTGCCTTCTGGATGGTCAGAGCCCTCTACTATGGTGACCAGTTCCCCAGTAACCCCTACCCCCAGCCACTTGGGAGAAAGTTCTGCTAAATGAATTAACAAAGAAAAGTCAATACCTGTAACATTACGTGGCATCCCTTTATTTAACTGACATCCCCAGGAGACCGTGACACTGGACTTCCAATGAATAAAGTTCTAATGATAGAATTTGAGGCACCATGGTGGGCTCCTAGGGAGAAATATCGAGATGGAACCATTGGAGAGGGGACTCCCCCTGAAGCCTGAAAAATCACAGTATCAGAAAACCTCAAGCCTCCCAGAGTCATTTCCTCCCCAGACCTAAAGCTGGAATCCCCTTAAAGTATCCCCACCAGTGGTTATTTGGCTTGATTGCCTCCAGTGTCTGGGAGCTCATTACCTCAATGAGGGAGTTTTTTTTCCATTTTGGGCAGCCACTCGATAGCTTCATTGTGTAAGAGCTAGCATGATCCATTTTTTTCCAGGACTCCAGCTGGCCTCTCTGAGGGTGGCCGGCTGGGGCTGACTGGGTTCCAGCTGGAACAGGTGTGCGTTTGTCCCTGTGACAGCACAGAATCAGTCTTCCTCACACCCGAGGTCAAACATTTGTCGCCTCTCCATGGCAGCAACAGTCAGCCTGCCTTATTTTTCCACATCGGAAGAATCCGATTATAGCACGCCTTTTCTTGGGTTACATGTCACAGAGTTCTCTGACATCAGGCTGTATTTAAAGGCGTGGCGCCGGGACGGTCCCCTGCTACACCCCACCAGCCCTGGCTGGCCCTCCTTCCCCATCCGTTTCTTCTGGTAATGTATAAGTCAAGGCCCTGAGTCTCAGTTATGTGTTCTATGCCATGAATGGTGGCAACGGAGGTCTATGACCTGGCCCTGCCCTGCAGAGGCATAGGGCTCTGTCTGGAAAGCACGATGCCCACGGAAGAGACACCAAACCAACCAGGACAAGGGAAGGTCATATAATTGTCTCCCCCTGCCTTCCTGACTTTGCCTCGCTCTACACTGGTGGAAAGGACATTAAATAAAATAGAACTGGGTGCATCAAAATTGGGTTTTGATAATACCTTGTGGGATGGGCGATGTGGAATGTGGGTCCAGAGACCATTGGCATAATCAGGGGAGACTTCCTGGGGTGGTGGCCTTTGGGTGGGTTTCGCAAAATGGCTGGAAGAGGCCACGCAAAGGGCAGCGGTTCAGCTGCTGTAACTAAAGGCCAAAACAACGATGGCTGAAACACAAGGGAAATTCATTCACCCCTCACATAACAGTTGTAGTAGATTAAGCAGTCCAGGGCTAATATGGCAGTTTCATGGGGATCCATCCATTTTGTTGCTCTACTATTATCAATCAGCAACTTTTATCATATGGTCCAAGATGCTCCGGCACCTGCCATCATAAGTGGAAGTTAAGGAAATGCCACACCCATTAAGGCCGAGCAAGACCAAGACCTTGCATACGCCGCTGCCCCTCCTATCTCACTGGTGGTAGAACCTGGGCTCAAGGCCACACCGCCTCCAGCAAAGGGGGCCTGGGGAATAGAGCCTTTAGTTCTATTACTAAAGACCATGGGGAGAACGGGTCCTTGAGGGGAACCAACTGTCTTTGCCATAGGAAGAGCCAGTCCCGGGCAGCAGGAGATGGGCATGAACTTGGCCTGGGAGTGAGGAGAGGAGTCGCTGAGTCTGTGGGTGTTCACACAGGGCGGCTGTGGGAGAACTCTTGTTGGAAAGGTTGGAGGCACCGGGCCTGGCTTACCAGGTAGGGCTCATCGGGCATCTCACCCTGAGGCCCCAGAGGGTGTAATGGGACCTTGGCGAGCACTGGAGTGAATTCACAGAACGCCATACCTGAGCTTTGTTTTATAAATAGACATGTTTCTGATCAATCCAGGTATTTCCAATTGTCCCCTATTTTAAATCAGCCCAGAGGAGAGGGACCAGCAGGGGTTTGCAACTTTAAGAAACCAGTGGGTCGTTTTGCAACTCAGAGAATCCTTGGGTCAAATGAAAGCTTACTTTTCTATTAATTGTTTTGTTTAAATCCCACATCACATAACACCTTTTCGGGTACAAGTGTGTGCACGTTTCCTTAGTTGGCAGACGGGGTTAATGAACCCCGTACTCTCTGCCTCCAGGGTTGCTATGGGGGCAACCCAAACGCTGATGCAGAAATGCTTGAAAAACTTAAAATACAGAATTACCTTATTTGGGGATCAGTTCTCATAGTTTTCTCATTGGGTTGATGTTGTTCTTCCATCACTCATTCCCTCATTCATTCGAGGGGTGCATATGTTTGGCCTAAGCTGGGTGCTGGCAGGAGAGAGCACAGATTTCCTGTCCAAGGAGCCAGAAAACGTGGGGCCCATCTGGCCCCAGTCCCTGATCTGCTGATGAGGACGCAGAGCTCAGATCAGCCAGGGGCCTCGCCCATAAACTGGGGCGGCTGGGGTCCTGGGGCCAGCACTGTGCCCCAACGTGCCCTACCCCGTCCCACGTCGCTGATGCCTGACACCTGAATGTCCTCTCCCCTACCCTCTGTCCAAACCGATTCTATCGTTTCTTTGCGAAAGCTCCGGACCCATTTTCTCGGATAAGCCAGGGTTTACTCTGGCCACCCCTGTCTTGCAGCTCCGCAAACCCTTACTATCTTCGGTGTTCATCTCAGCACTTGACTTTCTCCTATGGTTTTATGAGCCTGGGTCACCTCCTCACCTCATTGCCCTGGGCCCCTGTCTCAGGCGCAGGACTGGACATGCAGGAGGGGTCAGGGAGGGTGTGGCGACAGATGACCTGCGGGCGTAGCCAGCCAGGGAAGGTGGCAGGGTGGCCATGATCTCATTCTCCCCTCTTGCTGACATGCTCCTAATTCGGCTTTATGAGATTTTTCTGGAGTGTCAGCTGTGCTGTTTTGAGCTGGACCGCGAAGGGCAGAATATCCAGAGGCAAGGGGAATGGTATGTGGGAAGGGCTTGGCAGAGGGAAGGAGTCTGCAGCCTTTCCCAGCCTCCGGCAGGGTCTCAGAATGTTCTGGCCCACTTTGGACTCTTAAAGGGACATGTCAAGGGAAAAACACTCAAAGAGATCTGGGGAATGTGGACCATGGGGAGAACCTAACAGAAGGCCAAGGGTTAGGTCCTTCAGGGCCAATCACAGAAAGCCCGAGGATTCGGGCCTGGGGCTCCAGGTAGGTGCAGTGTGCCCTCAGAGAATGCCATCTTGTGATTGGTGCGGCAGGACCAGTGGCCCGGATGGGGGACTCCCTGCAAATGACTCAGCCGCACTGGATGGTGGTCTCTGTGTGGTCTCTGACGGGCCACTACTCTGTGTCTTGGATTCCTCATCTATAAAAAGGGGACGGAGTTGGATTCTATAGCCGGTCACGAGTCAGTCTCGGGTGTTTTATTTTTAAACTCGAATTGTTTCTATATTTACGAGTTGGAATATTTTACATTAAAAAATTGTATTTTATAGATGTTCTTTTAAAAAGTCAGAACGTCCAGAATTCCTGGGCCTGTGGGACAATAATAATCTGTGTGGCAATCACCCCTCAGGTCCTGGCTCAGCTATTCCTCTGACGTGACCTTGTGCTCCCCTTCCCAGTGGCATTCGGGTTCGTCCCCAACTCTTGCCCTGACCTGACCACAGGCTTCCTGCGGTTCCTTGCTGTGAGGGCGCTGGGGCTTCGCGGTGGAACATGGGAAGGGAGCTCAGGCAGAGCAGCGGGGCCCAGGAGAGTGGGCCCGGCTTCTAGCCCAGACCCTGTGCTGATTTGCTGGCCGCCCCGGGTGAGCCGCCCACCCTCCCGACCTTCATCTTCCTCATCTACTAAAAGAGGGAGTTGGTCATAACCATCAATAAGATCCTTTCAAGTTCTCGCATTCCATGACCCCATGAAAATGCCATTTAGCAGGGTGAACTGGGCTATGACTTCCATGTTGTGGAATCTGGCCGCCCCACCCGCGCAGGCTTCAGGGGTGTGAGGGGGAGAGGGAGAAGGGACCGAGGGGTGGCTCAGGGGATCCTCACGGTGAGATCTGCGCAAGTCGTTGTTTAGTGCAGACCTTCTCCAGCGGCTGGTAGAGTGGAAGAGGCAGCCCAGTCTCCTGGAATTCCTTCCAGGTCAAGGTCCTGGAATTCCCCCAACCCCACCCTTTCCAGAAGCCCAAGGCTCTGGGATAAACCTGAGGGTGTACAAACCAAGCATTCACTAGAGTGGACACATGGCCAAATTCCCGGCTAGTCCGTGCCAACAGAGACCTGGGGCGAGGGCAGAGTGCTGGGTCATGGCACTCAGCAGGAGGAGCCCGCTCTGGGGTCGTGAGGCTTCTGTGTTCACTCCAGCTCTTTCCGAACCGGCTATGACTTAATTATCTGGGCCTCAGTTTCTCCATGTGTCGAATAGGATCGCAACAAACAACACATAGACCTGCTCTGTCTTCTAGAGAGAAAAACATCAGAGAACAGAAGCCAGATTCTTGGAGAAGAGATGAGTGCCTCTCCAGGGGACCTGTGGGGTTTCTTGGGGTCCTCTCTGTGGTTTATGTGTCACGGTTTCTCTGGGATGCTCCCACTTGCCAGCAGACAGGCACCGCCCCATTGAGCCCCCAGTCAGAGAGGCCTCCCGGGCGGTGGGAGCCCTGCAGAAGGACACACCATCCAGGGGCCCCACACCCCCCCAGCTATGGGGTCTCCTTCACAACTTGTGCTGCCTTGGGACTCCTCAGCAAGGGAGGCCCCTGCTCAGCAACTGGACAAGGGGCCTCCTGGTTGGGGGAGGATGCCACAGGCCCCTAGAGTCCTGGTAGGACCTGGCACGAGAGCCCCGGGATGCAGACAGTGTTGGTAAACTGGCCACTGTGGGAACGGAGCCTTAAAGATGTGTGTGGGGGCGCTGAGTTCACAGACAGTGCGGTCAACTCCCACGGAAGGACCCTGGAGGTAGAGGCCTGGGTCTGTCCAACCGTGTCCTGAATGGTGGGTGTTGGCGGCCAACTCTGTCATTTCCCTGAGCTTGACCTGTGAGACGGGGACATGCCCGTCCGGCCTCCCTCACGCCGGGGTGGTGAGGGTGTTCAGGCCTGTAGGCCCGCTGCTGTCGACGGGGACCCCCGAGCTGAGCAGGAGTGTGACGGAGCCACCTCCAGCCCAAAGAGGCTGACTGGTGAGATGGTGAGGACTGGGGCTCCTGTGGGTCTGAATCCGGTTTGCTGAGTAGAAGCCGTGTGGCCCCAGACAAGCCACTGACCCTCCTCCAGCTCTCATTGCCACTGTAAGATAGGGAGAGTTCTCCAGACCTCATGGAGTCGTTGGGAAGAGAAAAATGGAAAGCGGTCAGGGATGTAGAATGTCTAGTGCACGGCCTGGCACACAGTAGGTGCCCAATAAAGAGGCTGCTTGTCTTCTACAGCGTTTTGCCACGGCTCGCTTTCTCCGACCAGGCAGCTCCGGGCAGGCCCCGCACAGAGGGCGTCAGATGCTTCCTGGCAGAGGCAGGAATGACTTCAGTGATGGGTCCCTCCCGGGGTGGGTGCTCGGTGCTGTGACCTTGACGGTTGGCTCAGTGCTGAGTGACCACCGGCACCAGGCATCCCCCATTCCTGACCTAGCTTATTCTTTCTTGGCTCCTGGACCTGGTCTCAACTGTTCCCTCTCTAGCTTGCCTCCGTCCTGAGTGCCAGGGACTGAGGATCCACAGGCCTAAGTACTCTAGCCTCAAAGGAACCAGAGGTGGCTCTTGTCCCCCACCTCTCAGCCTCCCCCCCTCCCTGTGGAAATGAACTCACAGCTGACTGGGGCTGCTGATTTCTATCCATCTGGAATTTCTGCCACGGGCCAGCCCCAACAGGACCACTTTGAATTCCTGTGAGCTGCTTCTGTAACATCATGACCAAGGGTACCGGTGACATCTGGAGCCAGACCGACCTGGTTCAAGACCCTAAGAGCACCACTGTCTAGCGATGTGACCTCAGGTAAGTCACATAACCTCTGTGCATCTCGTTTTCTCCATGTATAAACATCAGACCTCACAGAATCTTCATGTGAATTAAAAGAGATGATGCGGTTCTTGGCACATAGTTAGTGCTCGATAAACATTCATCATTCTGTTTGCCCCACACCTCTGGAATATCCACGTAAGGTTTGTGTTCTAGTCTTCCCCTTACCCCATCCCACTTGCCGCTTCTTGAAGGACCTATTTCTCCCGGGTCAAGCCCTGAATCTGAATTTGAAATGCTAGAGGACTGACCTGGAAAGATATGAGGGGTGAAGAGTTGAGCAGGTGGGATCTGCTGAGCTAGGGAATGAGCCTGGCAAGGTTGCCCCCTCCCTCACCTGTTCTCATTCACCTGGTTTTGGGAAGCAGAGAGCTCACCAGCTTGGATGGATTAAGACCTCACCTTTAGTTCCCCCTTCTGAAGCACCACTCTTTCTCCCCTTTTCACCCCAAATGGGGGACTTAGCATGAGCCTGGGCCAGGTATGAGTGAGGGGTGTGTCTGGGCCTCCCTCTCTCCTCTGACGGGGGCCTAAGCACCTGGGGTTCAAGATGGTAATTGCCTGAAGGGCGTCTTGCAGGTGCTTTGCCCCCTTGCTCCCTAAGCCCCTGTAACCAGAGATAACCATTCAGACGTCATATCCCACCCAAGGTTATACTGAAGGCTGCATCCATCTGCTAGGGAATCGGAGGTGAGAGGACACCTTTTCTCCAGGGGTCTATGCAGTCATGTGGCAGTGCAGCGGGGCTGGCCAGGCCTGGGCAGGAGACCTGAACGGGGGTGGGAGGCCCTGGTGGCTGGCCTCAGGCCCACTTCCTGGGGCAATGGCAGAAGCCCTGCAAGGAATTGGATACGCCTGCCCCACACGGTACTTTGGAGCCACATGTGACTGAGAGAAGGGGTGGGCCAGGAGGCGTGCGTCCCACCGGGCAGGTTCTGGTCCCAGGCCTGGATTTTCCCGTCAGTGAACACTATCTCTCTGAGTCTCGGCTGCAGAGGGAGAGAGCAGTCAGGGAGATGGAGTTCTGCCGAGGGCTTTCACGAGCATCATCTTAACAGATCCTCAGAGCGCCCTGGGAAGGAGGGGCCACTTGCAGCCCCCAGTGTACCCATGTGGGGCTTGCCCATTGTCCTACGGTCCACAGGAGTGGGGCTGGGACTCACAGACACAGCTCTTCTGGTTCCAAACCCACACTCTTCCCAAGATCCTGTAATTATAGAGGTTTAGCTAATGTGTGCTTATGTGTGCAGTGCAGGTGAAAAATAAAGTAATTCATTTAAGAATGTTTTTCTTACTTATTGATATCCTACTTCCAGAGAATTTTAAACTGACTTAGAATATGTAGCTTAGATACAATAAATCTGAAAATAAAATAACATCAAGTCAAGGTCTTGGTAATAAAAAGCAGAGGTAAGGGATAGGAATGAATAAAAAGCCCAAAAGGTGAGTCGCCACGGAGAGCCTCCAGGTGCCCAGTACCAAGAGAAGGTTCTGTGAGTTGTGCGAAATAGTGGGATGCCCCCTCCAAAATAATCGACCACCGGATGCTTACAGTGAAAATAGAATGAAATAGTTAAATAGTAGTCACTATTCGTTGCATGTTTACCTTGTGTCAGGCCTTGTTCTATGCACTTTGCTTTTTTTTCCCAGTAAATTTTTATCTTGGAGTGATTTTAGATTTACAGAACAGTTGCAAAGAGAGTAGAGAGTTTCCTAGCTCCTTATTCAATTTCTCATAACTCTAGCATTGTCCATAACCGAGATACATTTGGCACAACCAAGAAATTAACACTTAGTATATTATTATCAGCTAAACTACAGACTTTATTTGGATTTCTCCAGTTTTTCCACCAATATTTCTTTTTCTGTTTCAGGATAAAATCCAAGATATCACATTACACGTAGTTTTTTTTTTTACCTCCTTTTCTTTCCTCTCTTCCTCCCTCCTTTCCTTCTTCCCTCTCTTCCTTCTTTTTCTTTCTTCTTTTTTTCTTACTCTTAATCCTCACAATAATGAGAAACTGAGGCATAAAAAGGCATTTTCTGACAGCTCAGGGCCACACTGCTGGGAAGTAGCATTGCTAAGTTCAGATCCAGTCAGCCTTGTTCCTGGTACAGGAAGGGGAGGGGGAGAAGGAGTTGGGGGGAGGGGAGGGGGTCAGGGGGAGAAGGGGAGAGGAAGAGGTGGGTTAACAGGTAGGGAAAGACAGGACACAAGAGGGTTTGGGAGAGAAGGCCTTCCTGGGGAGTGTTGGCAGCACATTTTTTACAGAGGGAAAAGAGAAAGGTGTTGGCTCCAGGATCTATGCCTAAACATTCACCCCTTCTCCCTCACTGCCTCTCTCTCTTCTGGCAGGGGAGGGTTTTGTGGGGAAGAGCTAAGGCTCAACCCATTCTCCAGACCACCCCTCTGCTTGGGACGAAGCAACCCTTTCTTTGGGCAGGCATTTCCTTTTTGTGATGTATAAGTAATACTTGTTTATATGGGAAATCAGAAAATGTAGTTAAAATATTTGTAAGTCATCCAGAAGTCTGTGTATCTCAGATCTATCATGCGACACAACATGCCTTTCAATAGAAATGAAATGACATCTTACTATATGGACTGTTGCATATGCCGAGCTGCCTTTTCCACCCAGTGATAAATCGTGAACATCTTTTTTATGGTAATGTGTCCATTTTTACGACATTAATTCTGAAAGAATTCTATTGTATAGATGTACCACATTTAATTGAGCCAATCCCCTTGGACACGTATGTTCTTTCTAATTTCTGTGAGTATTCCTGAGTTCAAATATTTGTGTCCCATCTTCATTGTTCCATTGAGATGGACTCCCAGACGTGGAATTGCTGAGTTCAGAGGCCAGCACCTGGTAAGAGTTGTGCTGCTTGCTGCCACATGGCTCTCCAGAGGGTGGTGTTTGGTGCCTGTCCCACACAGAGGGTCTGCTGGTCTAGACGGAAGCCCACCTCCCTACAGCCTCTCCCCACAGAATAGTACCTCCTCCTTTTTCATCTCTGCCAAAGGCATATCACTGTTGTTTGATTCTGCACTTTTATTTATTATTATTTTATTATTTTTCCTTATTTTATTTTACTGAGGTTGAAAAGATTTCCGTGTGTTTCCTAGCCGCTTCTGTGTCTTTTGTGAATTACTTGTTCATGTAGACTGACCTTTCTGTGTTTGCTTTTGCTTTCTCTTGCCTGGAAGGAGTACTTTGGGGCTGAACTGATGGCGAAGAGTTGAGCCAGGATATGGGCATCCTAGCTTCCAGAGGTTTCTAAGATAAAAGGCAATGAGCTGATTGGCCTGAAAAGCCTGGGAGTGCACCAGCCTCCACTCCCTGCAGGAAGACGGGGGGAGAGCTTTCCATGGTGAGTTTTATAGGGAGAATGGACAATGACCTGCCTTGATATAGAGGCTGGACCAAATGATTCTGGTGGTTTCTCTGATCCTCAGGTTCCATGAAAAATTGGGAATTTGGAGACCAAACTTAGGTATGGCCTGGCTTCCAGACCTGGCAGAGTCAGGTGAGGAAGCCTGGAGAGGTAGAGGAATGGCAATCCCTTTATGCTCCTGGAGTGAACAAGGACCACACCTGTGGAGCCTGGCTCGCTGTCTTAGCACCAGACATAACTGGCCCTTGGTGCTCTTTGCTTTCCTTTCAACTTTCCCTGGGATTCTCCCAGACTCAGAAATGTGGACCATCAGAGCTACAAAGATCCTAAAAGTTCTTTCTGGGGGAGGAGAGGAACCAACAAAAAGGAAAAGGAAAAGCAAGGATGAGCGTACATGCCTGTGACCACATTTATGCGCATATAAAAAGCTAATTATTTGTGCAGTATACCTAAAAAGAAAATGAACAAAACACTTTTTTCCCCCAAAAAAAGATTATCCCCCAGAATTGTTCCGCTAAAGCTCTGTTTGTTAAAGAATGGTGATGGGGAGATGAGAATCTTCTTATCTACTCTCTTGCTCTGCGGAAGGGGAAACTGAGGCCCAGGGGCAGGCACAGAGAGTGGCATTTGATTCTGAATCTCCTGCCGCCAGCTCTGAGCTCCTTCTCTGCGATGTCTGGTTCTAGTAGTGGTACTTTGAAGAGCTGCTTCTGGCCTATAGAAAATATTCTGTGGGACTGAAAAAATAAATCAGAGAACAGGCTGGGTTAGCAGATGTACAGCAGGAGGAGATCTATCCCATTTTGACTCTGACCTCTGTCAACAGGCCACCATCTCCAACCTACTGGGAAATTATCCTTTTTTCCTTCACTTCACATATACATAACTTTGGGATTTTCCTTCCGAGCCTCCTATGCAGTCATTTCAAAGCCGATGACACACATCACACAGAGTAGAGGCAGAGGGACGGAGAGGGACGGGGGGTGGTTTCCCCATAGTTCGTGTGAGAGTCAGGACTCCAATACACTTCTAGAATCTTTCCTTCTCACTAAAGAGCCGCAGAGACTTATTTTTTTTCTTATAAGTGGAATGCTGGCTTTCAGGCATTACTATCCCCCACCCCATTCTAGAATATTCTCCCTTAGTTTCTCTCTTTTCACTCTCAATGTCCTTAGAATCCTCTGAACCTGCATTACTGGGTCACGTTCCCTTTTTCAGAGCACGTGCCCAAAACATGTCTCAGTAGGATGTCACAGTGCTCTCTGTGAGGGAGACAGAACCAGGCCTGGGGAATGCCTTCGCTGCAGGGGCCATGCCCCTAGATGTGAAGGGACAGTCACAGGGCACATCAAGGTCAGCACTTCAAGACTTCTGACTCCCGAATCAGTGCCCTCTCTCATTCTCCAGTAGGTGCGCGGTGGGCGTTTCGAGGAGGCGGAGCGAGTCCTGACTCAGGAGGCTTCCTTGCAGGGGCTGCCCTGGGGCTGAGCTCTGGGTGACTTCGAGGCCAGCCTGGGAGCGATGGGTTGCTGCCAACGGGCCAGATGGCCCTTCCTGTGTCAGCCGCTCTGCCCTCCTCCCAAACTCTGTGATTCTGCC
Source organism: Neomonachus schauinslandi (assembly GCF_002201575.2). NCBI lineage: Eukaryota > Metazoa > Chordata > Mammalia > Carnivora > Phocidae > Neomonachus > Neomonachus schauinslandi. The sequence continues at coordinate 107,684,276 of NC_058411.1, forward strand.
ACTTGCTGACGCCAGCCTCATTGGAACTGCTAGGGGTTCTGGGCTGGTGGGTCTTTATTTTCCAGAATTGCCCTAAATGCGCTTACTCTGTTGCGCAAATCCACTTCTTATGGGATGTTTCTCTTAATGGGGTCTGATGGTGCTACCCACCCCCTTGGCAAAATTAGGAGCACAGCTGTCTTTGCTGCCTGCTCACCTCCCGTCTGGCCCTGCCCGGTGTCCCCGCAGTGGCCCAGCCTCGCCCCCGCTGCTGGTACCTTGTTAACACCAGGCATGAGCACCCCCGATCCCGACAGCTCACTGCAGCCCCGTGATGTTGCAGGTCAAGACAAAACCCACAGCAATGCTGAAAACTGAGCCTGTAACAGGTGATGCCAGACCGAGAACAGGACGCTTCATGGAATTCCCAGGTCTCTTTGCGCAATGGGGACATCTTTCCAATGGTTAGACCCCCCCCCCCTTTCTCCTCTCTTTCTTCCTGATTAGACTTGCTGGGGATGGCTCCGTCTGGTGGCTCTGCTCCAGAACCAGTTCTAATGCTTGTATCTCAGCTCTCCTCCGTGTCCGCCCCCCTGCCCCCATCTTATTTCTCATGACAGCTGCCTCTTTGTCCCCTTTGTGTCCCAAGAGAGCTGGCCACATTCTTTCTGTGCTTTGCTGATCTGTTTTTCTGGGTCATCAATCGTATTTTTTACTACTTCCTTCCAAAGTGGTTTTTAATTCAGCTATTATGTTTTTAGCTACTTGGTAAAACTTCTATTTCTCACTTCCTTTTAATACCACCTTGTGATTTCATCTTGAAATGAGATCCGTATCTTTTCCCTAAGACTTTCTGCATCTCTTTTAAGCAGGTCATGCCTCCCCTTCTACTGAGCTCACTGGGAAGGTGGACAAATGTGCTTCTGGAATCTCTAGTGGGGGCGGGTGCCCAGCTCAGTCCCTCATTCCTGGTTGGTCTGTGCTGAGATTCGCTGGGGTCCCGTAACCCCCCGCCCGGGCCTCTGGCACTTTCAGTGGCTGTCGGGGGAGAAGGTGTTTCTCCAGCACACTCTGGCCCCAGCTCCAGCTGTCTGATGAGCAGGGCACTTTCCAGAACGTATTTCCCATTTCTGCAACTTGCTGTTTCTGGCCTGGTTCATAAAGCAGACAGTGACAAGGGAAGAGGGGGGTACTGTGGTGTGGAGGGGTAAGAAGACTGCTTCAAAGACAGCTCATCAGAGATGGAGAGGAATAGCTGACCCCCTTTCTAGTGGGTCCAACCCTGGGCCACAGAGACAAGACAGAGGAGAGAAGAGGTGAGAAGAATCTTCTCACCTTTTCCCGGTGGGCCTCTGCTTGATGAAGGGCATCCTGGGTAGGTCAGGTGATACTGCTGGGAATTCTCCCTTTGTCTAAATTCCAAGCCATACTTAGTGTGAACATTTCAAGGCTAATTGGTGAGCCATTCCCTATTTTGAGCTAGACATCTCATGTCCAATTTTTAAGGCACTCTTCCTGTTTAATCCCTCCCTTGCATTGATCATCTTCCAATAACAGCTCCTGAGTATTCACTTGGGCACCAGCCATCTCTCCATCCAGGTGGCCTGGGCAGGTCTTTGGAGGTGGAGCACATGACCTTGACCTTAGCAAATCAGCACTTCCCATTCTCCGGCCACAGTGATTGGCTCAGGGGTGGGCATGTGACTGGAGGTTGGTACCGTCAGAATGAGGTTCAGGACTTTTGTGGAGACTCCTAGAAAGGAAGCTTAATTTCCCCTCTAGACTTGAGTCTGAAGGCTTGTGAGCTGAGCACACAATGGCATCCTGGAACCTGAGCATGAGGCTGAGTCCTGGAGAGAGGCTGTGTCCTGGGGACAGAAAGGAGCTCCTGATCCAGCTTTGCCTGGAGCTGGCCCGACTTTGGATCTTCTAGCAATGAGAACCAATAAATTCTCTTTTATGTTTAAGCCCCATTTGAGTCAGGTTGTCAGTCACCGGGAAGAGAATGAATCCTCATTTATACAGGTGTGATCGTAGGGTTAGGAAAGAAAGAAGGACCACATATCCAGAGGATATATTCCCAGTTCATAGTATTCTCTTTGGGTGGCGGGACTGTGGGTTATTTTTAATCTCTTTGTATATTTCATTTTCTGACTTTGTGGGGTAACAAGCATGTTTTGTAAACAAGAGGAAACAAAGAAGCAAAGCCTCCGGTAAGTACTATATTAAACATTTGCTTCCTCGGTTTGGAAAGGCAAAGAAGCTAAAGAGGCCAGTTACTTCTGTTCTTGTTGAACTCATGGAATCACTGTCAGGCGCTCCTGGAGGGACGCGCGCGGGTGGAGGTGGAAGCAGAACTCCCTCCCCCACCTCCCCCCGCCAATAGCCATTGGAGGGGCTCCTTTTTTTTTTTTTTTTAAAGATTTTATTTATTTATTTGACAGAGACACAGCAAGAGACGGAACACAAGCAGGGGGAGTGGGAGAGGGAGAAGCAGGCTTCCTGCTGAGCAGGGAGCCTGATGCGGGGCTGGATCCCAAGACGCTGGGATCATGACCTGAGCCAAAGGCAGACGCTTAGCGACTGAGCCACCCAGGTGCCCCTGGGAGGAGCTCCCTTAAAGCTGAAGGAGGAAATCCTTCTTTATGCAATAAGGAGCGGACTTAGGGCAGCTCTTCTCACCAGAGAGGGAACGAGTTGAAAATAGAAATGGTTTCAAGAGGTTTTGAAATGTTCCCGAGTGGCAGTTGAGTTGCAGAGGTGGAGAGGGGTGTGGTAGGTGCGGGGCTGTCTGGGGCTTCGGGGTGGGTGTCAGGGAGCCGGCGCCCCCCCTCCCCCCTCAACTCTCTGGAGGGGTCAAGCCTGGGCCACCTGGGAGGCGGGGCGGTGGGCGGGGCCCGCCGGGCTGGGCGGGGCCCCCGGTGGGCGGGGCCTGTCCTTGCATCGCTGGTGTGTGTTCTCCCCACGTCAGGGACTCAGCGAGGAGGCGGGCAGCACCCGGCCCACGGGCCAGCTGAGCGCCCGGGGCTGGGAAAGCACACGTATTTCAGCACTTGCTGTATCTTGAGTGGCACAGAGGACACATGAGCCGCGTGGACTGTGGAAACCCCAAATCCTGAGTCACTGCTGACTGTTGCCCCAGGCAAAGAACTCCAGCTGAAGGCATCAAATGCTACCTCTATCCGTACTTGCAGGAAGCTAAGTGGTGGTTAAAAAAAAAAAAAAGGAAAGAAAGAAAATGCAATCAGGCTGGGCCAGGGAATTCCTATGTGTGCAAGTTTGTGTGTGCGTGTGTGAGAGGGAAGAGGGAATGGGAGAGAAAATTTTAGAAATCATATAAGATGTTGTCTTTTCTCTTGTGACATTTGGGATCGATTTTTCGGCAGCACCGTTTTTCAAAGTGTGTTCCGTTGTATTCTAGTTCTTGAAATAAATGAGCAGCAAGGAAACGTGTTTGTAGGAAAATTCACTTGGGAAATAATTCATGTATACTAGAGTCCTGCCTTGGGGAATCGCCAGTGTATATTGGCATATTAAGGGCTCTGACAAGTCCTGCAGTAAAAGGACCTGGTTGACTGAATGATCACAGAACTCATTTGGGGTGGATCACCCACATGCTGCATGGAATGAAGTATGAGGCCAACTGTGCAGAGGGTCACTACTCCCTGAAATATGGACAGGGGCCACCTACAGAATGGTGGAGCTTTGGGCATGGATGAGTGAACCAGCCGAGTGAGCTGTGTGATTCAACCCCAAAATATTTCAAGCATAACGTAGATTGTGAGATCTCAGAGTTCATCTGGTTTAAACACCTCATTTTATAGAGAGGGCCAATGAGGTCCATAGAGGGAAACTGTGTTACTCGTTATCATCAGTCAGAGTTCTTGGCTGTACACCATGGCACCAATGCTGGATAACCTAGGGGAAAGAGAATTGATGGGGGGATATCAGGGAGCCCACCGAACCCACTGGAAGCCTGAAGAACCAAGCTCAGGAAAGAGGCAGGAGCCCAGAGAAGGTGGGCTGCTGAGGGCATGGCCAGACCCTGCCACAAAATCAGCTTAGTCTGTGTCAGCCAGGGCCACTATGCATTAGAAATTGACTGGTGGCTCTTAGTGTTATTCCCCGTGGAAGCAGCCGATTGGCCCTGTGCCCTTCCCCAGCTGTCAGGGTCCGGGAGAACAGGTGTCTGGCTGTTTTGGTTTCTGCAGCTGAAGCCTGGAGCCTGTCTCTCACCAAGCCTCACATGGGAAGGAAGTGCACCCATTTGGTTGGGGGCAGAGTGAGGCTGCAGGTCCCACCTCTTACCTTCCAGTTCACAGGATGCAGCCAAGTGTACTCTTTTCTGTAAATGTTGAAAGTCTTGATGGAATGAACAGCTTGGACCTTGATGCATCCCTGCTTACCACGGAAGATGACATTTTGGAAATATCTGAAACACTCACCTGTACCGTTCTTGGTGTTTTCTACTCTTTCCCCAATCTTTACTCGCTGACCTCATGGTACAGTCATCATAGCAGAAAGACAGAGAAAGACAAACAGGCGAGCGCGTAGCTTGTGAATCTCATAGCAGAGGCAACAGTTTGGGAATCTCGAAATGTTGCATTCAGGACTCGAGGTGTGTGGTTAGTTAAGCCACTTTTTCCAACCTACCCAGATTAAAGATTCTCGGAGGGGGCTTGGGGGAGAAGAAGAGGCCTCAGAAAGAAAGAATGAGTTAGGTGGGTCTCTGGGAATGGTCTTGCTGCATACTCCACGCCCCCACCGCCTGAAGTGGGGGGCCAGCAGAGGACAAGCGGTAGGTGCCCCGCTCCTTGAGAGAAGCCGGGGAGCCTGGAAGCTCCATAGAGAAGCTCCGGTGTTCATGAGGGCCTGCCTGAGGCCCAGCATCGCAAGCCCCCCACGACGCCCCAGGTGTCATGTGAGGAGCTGTAGGAGGTTTCTGCTCATGACCCTGAGAGCCAGCAAATGTCAAGGGCCTCACGCCCGGGGTGGTGGGGCAGTGAGAGCAGAAGGCAAGTGTGGACCAAGAGCCTGAGAGCCACGAGGATGGGACGCCTCACCAGCCCGTGATGGTGGCACCAAGGACTGGATGGGCTATGCCCAGCTCAGTAGAGGCGTGGACAGGTTACCTCGGAGAACCATATGTGTGTCGCTGGGGGGCCCTCACATGATGTCTCCCCAGTGCCGACCGGGGGCAACCTCTGAAGGAGAGATGGGGAAAACCCCAAATAAACCCAAACAGAGGTCCTGCTAAAAGCAGAATCGTGGATCAAGGGAGAAATCAGCTTTTCTTTTTTTGTCCCCCCCCCCCCCATCTGAATCTGTGGCCTGTGAAATTCATCCTGATACAATACAGTTAAAACTAAGCCGCAATCTTTAAAAGGTTTCGAGCACCGATCTCCTTGAATGACTATCAAACACTATCTGCCTTGGGTTTTCCTTACCACATCCTGGGCCAAAGTTAAAATGATGGATGGCTCATCGGTAGTTCTGTCCTATAAAAGAGGGCTGGCCTAGTGGTGGCCTTCTGGGCTCTGCTGGTGGCTCCTGCCCCACCAGGGGCTAAGTGTCTGGGAGCGCCACTGAGGTCAGGCTCCTGGGCTGCACTTTCGGTAAGTCACTCTTGCTCCTGGTCGAGTGGTTGTGGACACTGGTGACAGCTGCCCAGGAGAGGCCTCTGAAAGCCTCTGTTTCTGCTGGGACCGTGTGACTTTGGTCACTAAGAGCCACCAGCCCTCATGCCTCTAGGGTCTGTAACACACAGGCGCCTTCCCGCTGGTGTCTTGCTGCATCTTCACGATCAACCCTGCCAGCTTCTGCTGGCCCCAGGTCACGGGTGTTGCAGAGAAGAAAGGGACTGGAGGACCCAAAGCTCATGTTCTCTACATTCAGTCTAGCTGCCCCATGCTGATGTGGGGACTTGAAAGAGCCACAGGACGAAAGAGGACTTCTAAGCCTGCCGACACAAGGACTCATCACCAGGAGGGATGTGTCAACAGCTGGAATGAAGAAATCACCTGCTGACTCCTGTGGAAGCAACCTCGGATAGGCAAATTTTCGGTGAATTGGAATTTGAATGGAATTTGGGTGGAATTCTGTCACAATACAGAAAGTTCACTCTTTGTCTGTGGTGTCTGATAAAATCTCATAAGCCAACTCATCCAGGAATGGCTTGCCTTGACGCAGACCCAATTCACGTACAGAGAATAAATTCCAAGACCAGGGTGGCCCATTTGTCAGGTATCTAGGAGCCTTGCTGCTGATGGAACGGACGAGAACAGAACCCACCAGGCTGCCTGGGCTCCCCATGGCTCTGCTGGGCCCTGAGGCTGATGCAGGAGGCTCTGGGGTCTGCCTCTCATCTGCCCCTCTCCTTGGGTGGGGCAGAACCTGCTTCCCTGGGGCCCCATTCTTGACTGGGGAACGTGTCCAGCTGAAACGGAGTGTGAAGCATCCGGCACTGGAAACTGCCTTTGCTGTGAAACCCTCCCCCAAATCAGACCTGCCTCTCAGACGCAGTCTGAGTCCCCATGGCTTCAGACACTGGGATATAGACTTTTAGTACGTCCCTGGTGTACCCCCTCTGGATCCGGGCCTGTCCCTTTCTGGCTCCCTCGCTTCCTCTGTCCCCTTCGCAGATGGCCATGCCACACAAGTTAGCGTTACTGTCGCTGGCCAATGCGCACTGAGCGTGAGCGGGCCCAGCACGTCGGCGAGCTTATACCAGGCCTCTCAACACAGTCTCAACTAGCAGTCCTATCCCTATTTTAAAGATGTCAAACCTGAGGCTCAGAGAGGCCAATAAATAACACGTCCAAGGCCACACAGCCCATAAATAAGAGAAGCCTTAACCCAGTCTACACTGCCTAGAATAGCTCCTGATTCAGCGTGAGCGCTCAATAAATTCTCCTTAGATGACAGAACAAAAACTGCCTGATGATGATAATGCTAAAAAGTTCACTGGGAACTAGCTGTTACTGAATTTTATTCATCTGAGCACCTGTTTTTGTGCGCTGTGTGGACCTACAGAGGAAGCGGGTTCCAGGCAACTGAAGCTGTAACACACACACACACACACACACACACACACACCCCTCCTTTAATGACCCGCCTGCAACTGATATACTGCTAAGTAGCATTTCTTGTACTGGGGAGATTCCATTTCCACACTGGCAGCAAATTTGACCTTCGTGTCAGCTGTCAGCCGCTTGGAATTCTGACGGATGCAAGCACATTTCTGGGAAGCTGCATCCTCACAGGACCTTGCAGGCCAACACGCAGTGCTGGCGGCTTTGGCGAGATTGATCGGCCCCCGAGAATCCCATTTACAGCCCGAGCAGAGCCTCGGTTTACCACGGCCAGGGCCAGGGCATTAATGACTTCGACAGCCCCCATCTAAATCTGTCGGCTGGGGCTGGTGGCGATATTAAAGAACACTCTATTTATACGAAGCAGCAATTAGAGGAATGCTTGCCAATGGGGCACCGCTTCCAAGTAAATCCCCGGCCTTCCAAATGGTGTCATGCCCATGGTTATTTTAATCCGCTTGGAATTTCAGGGATATGAATGTGACGGGCCATCGTGGAGGATTAGCCAGGTTTATTTCTGCTGACATTTCAGAGAGCACTCTCAGGTTCCCGAGACGAGCCTTGCGCCTCCCCAGCACATGGCTGGGGTGGCAGCCCGGGCGGGCGGAGCAGCTGCAGAGAGGGCGAGTCCTCCCTCCAGCTCCAAGTGCCCATCCCTCTCCTGCTCCCCTGGCCTCCCCCCACCTTTCCCGAGGCACCTCCGTCTTCTGCCCACCTCCTTCTGGGCCCCCTCACTCTCATTTCCCCTCTCTGCTCTGTCCTTCTCTTGCTCTTTCCAGGAAACGAAACTGTATCCTAGATGGTCTTACAGGAAGATGTGGAAGGATCCCGTTTGACAGTTAAAAGACACTGGTTATAACCGACAGAAATGGGGTTGCTAGATAAACAAATTTTTTTTTTTTAGTGTAAATGTGTCCCATGCTATATTGGGGATATACTTACACTACAAATTTTTATCATTGCTTATCTGAAATTCATATTTAACTGAGTGCCCTGAATTCTTATTTGCTAAATCTGGCAACCCTACATTGGGAGAATGAATATAAAGTAGAGAGATCACTGCTGGACAAGAGAGTGTCACACCTTAGTCCCTCGGTGGAGTTTGTCCTTTGTCTCAGTCTCCTGGTTGGAAGCCCCGAGGGCCCTGTGCATCCTGTTACACAGCCCCTTACTTTCTGATGGTCTTTTTCCCACTACACTGTGGGTCTCCTGAATGCAGAGAGCAGGCCTTTTTCTCTTCAGATCCTCAGGCCCTGACATCTGTGACATCTGGAGGCTGTCAATAAATATTTATTGAATGAAAGGATGAATGAAGGCATGTTTTACTCCAATATTGGTGATGTCCTCTCCCCAAGCATCTTTGGAATCCTTTTTAATTCAGTGATGAACCCAGTGAGTGTCGGCCCCTCGTACTGGCTATTACTAGCTATGAGCTCTCCAGCTGTGAGATTTTGGAACATCTGGGAAGGTCTTGAGTGGCCCTCAGGGAGATGAGCCGCTGACTGTCACCAGCTGCTATGGGAACATTTCAATATTTTAGCTGTAAGCGTGGCTGCATTGTTGTATAGAGCTGTGGAGTGTTATTTACCTGTTCTGGAAATAAGAAGAATTATCACCATTCCCGTCTGACAGCTGAGCAAACAGAGAGGCTAAGAAATTTACCACTGAACGCACAGGCCTAGCAGCAGGGCCAAGTGGCTCCTGGCTCTGGGCCATATTTCCTTTCCCACCGGTTGCTACTCTTTTTTTTTTTTTTTTTTTAAGATTTTGTTTATTTATTTGGGAGAGAGAGTGAGCAAGACAGAGAGCATGAGCAGGGGGAGGGGCAGAGGGAGAGGGAAAAGCAGACTCCCCGCAGAGCAGGGAGCCCGATGCGGGGCTCCATCCCAGGACCCTGGGATCATGAGCTGAGCCGAAGGCAGACGCTTAACGACTGAGCCACCCAGGCGCCCCTATTTATTAACTTTCTAGCATATCTGCCTGCTGGGAATTATTCTGTGTGTGCAGTCTATCTGAGTCACGCCCAGCTGCTATAACAAAACACCACAAACTGGCTGACTGAAACCACAGACAGATTTCTCATAGGTCCCAAGGCTGCAAGTCCAAGATTAAGGTGCCGGCTGGTTCAGTTCCTGGTGAGAACTCTCTTCCTGGTTTGCAGAATGACTTCTTGCTGTGTCCTCACGTGGCAGGGAGAGAGGGAGAGGCGGGGGAGAAGGCAGGGGGGTTCTCGTGTCTCTTCTTGTGACAAGGGCACCTATCCCATCACAGGGGCTTCAGGCAGCTCAGTCAGTTAAGTGTCTGCCTTTGGCTCAGGTCATGATCCCAGCATTGGGCTCCCTGCATCGGGCTCCCTGCTCAGTGGGGAGCCTGCTTCTCCCTCTCCCTCTGCTGCTCCCCCTGCTTGTGTTCCCTCTCTCAGTGTGTCTTTCTCTGTCAAATAAATAAATAAAATCTTTAAAAACAAACAAACAAACCTGATTCTCCCTTAAGGGCCCTCCCTCCAGACGCCACCGTGTAGGGGGTTAGGGCTTCAACGCAAGAATCTGGGGAGGACACACCCAGTCAATCCCTAATGCAGTTCCCACAACAACTCTATGGAATGGGCTCTTATTCCCACTTTACAGATAGGAAATCGAGCCAACCTGAGGTGAAGTTACTTGCCCGAGGTCGCGGAACGAGCTGGGAGAACGGTTAGGATTGACCCCCAGCTGCAGGGGTGATGCCCTTACCCACGCTCCCATGGGGCCTCTGAATGGGGTCCAGGACCCTCTTTCTCACTTTCCACAGGTGTTACATTTGAGGCTTACAGGGCCTGGGCCTTGTTCATCCCCCCAGCAGGTGCTTAGAAAGCGCTTGTGCCTTGTGAGGCATGGCCCATGGTAGGCACTGCGAGGGACAGAAAGGGGTGCAGACCACGGCTCCCCCCTCAAGCAACTGAGCACAGCAGATGAGACCTGCACCCACTGCTGCCACGCCCTGGCTCGTTACTCTGCCCCTGGGGTGCTGCTCCCCCCCGCACTTCTCCACGGCCCCCACCCCAGCCTGCTTGGGAATCGGGCTGGCCCTCACGTGCTCAGCTACAACAGACTATTAATATGACCTGGGTTCTAGAGCCCATCTTATACGCCGTCCCCCCAGTCAGCCCAGGCAGCCTCCTGGCCTGCTCAGAATGTTTCATCAACCGTCCGTTCCTCTGTGACAAATTTCAAGGGTGCCTTGGATGGCTCCCCTCTCTGTGTGCTCCCTCCACCCCCCCACCCCACCCCGCCCACAGCACAGAACACAGATCCGGCGCCGTGCTTGCAGTCACAGTGGAACTCTGCGGGAGCCCAGGGCTCCAGCAAGGGTCACAGCCAGCCGCCTGCACACGCGAGATGGCATACCACAGCCTGGCATCAAGGCCCTCCGTGGTTGGGTTTCAAATGGCAGGTTCCCTTGATCGATCCTTCGAAGACCTACTTTCCAGCCCCAACTAGCTGCTCTGTGTCCCCTGTGCTAGCCCGAGGGTTTCTGATCCTGGGGCCAGGACTTTTATTTCTCGAAAGCCTAGCTCTCCGACCGGACTGCCCACATGACCTTGGCTCACTGGGGCGGACACTTCCAACTTCAGAGAGACCGAATGGAAGGGGTCTGCTAGGAGGCAAGGGCCCAGGGAGAAAGACAGAAGCCAGGGACATGAGCAGTGGTTTCGGGGTGGCAGGAGGGGACACCATCTTGGCAGAGAGGTTGAGATATGGATGTGAGGAATGGTGAAGGAAGCCCCCAGACAGGGGGATGGTTGGGGTTAGCCGTGCTCTGACGTGAGCTAGAAAACCTCATCATCCTATAGAAGAGGGACCGTCCGAGTTCCACTAGCAAAATCTTAACTTACCTGCTGGTGGGAACTTTGGGAGCAAGAAGAATTTGCCTTCAGCCTCCCCCAGATCACTGTGGTCACGGCCCAGGGGCTGTGCCTGGGTGTCCTCTGTGGTCTGCAGAGCATGGGGAGCCTCAGGGAACATTCCCCGGCCCGGGATGCCTTCTGCCCCGCTCGGTGGCTAGAGGTGGGGCGTGTGCAGGGAAGGGCTGGCTGAACGCACTCTGACCCCAGGCACACTCTGCACGTTGTGTTCTTGACCCCTCGCCCCAGCTTGCTTTCTAATACTTTTGCCTCTTCTTTCTCATACATGTTTAGGGCAATGAAAACAATTCTGGATCATCCCGGGGAGGCCAGGGCAACGCAGGGGGCAGGGCTCCAGCAGAGCTTGCTGGGGTCCAAAGAAGGCCTGGGTCTCAGTAGGGACACTGGTGGGCTGCCAGGCAGCAGAGGGGGACCCGAGTGCAAAGATGGACAGAACGCAGGGCAGGACTGGGAGGGCCGCCGAGGAGGCGCAGGGGCGCCCCAGAACTCACTCCAGACTCCGGGCAGGAGGAAGGATTCTGGCCTTTCTAAAGCTGCACCCACGTGACGCACGGTCAGCCTTGGGACAGATCAACCCTACAGGATGGAGCCTTGAGCCTGTCCCTGAGCAGCACGCAGGAAGGGCGGCTATAAGGCTGGGCTGACCCTGCTGTGTGCCCGGCGCTGTGTGGAGCCTTGGCACAGGGTCACACTTAATCCTCGCTCCGGCCGGCGACATGGAAAGTATTGTCGACATGGACAAGGAGCCCCTCAGGTCACAAGGAGGAGAACTCCGGGGGCCTGGTTCTAACTCGGGGCTGCCTGGTTCTGGTGTCAACTCGCAGTTCACCACCCCTCCCCACATACACTCCTGGTTAATTTTGTGTGCCAACTGGATGGGCTAAGGGGTAAAATATTTTCTCTGGTGTGTCTGTGAAGGTGTCTCTGGGAGAGACGAGCATCTGAATCAGTAGATTGAGTGAAGCAGGTGGCCTGGCCAATGCAGTGGGGATCATCCCTCCTGGGGCCCGAATAGAAGACCATGGTGAAGGAATGCAGAGTCACTCTTTCCTTTTGAACTAACAGGAGCGGAGCCGAGACAAGCTTAAACTTCTCCTGTCCTTGGACAGCGGTGCTCTTGGTTCTCAGGCCTTCGGACTCAGACTGAATTCTAGCATTAGCTTTCCTGGTTCCCTACCTCGCAGACGACAGATGGTGGGACTTCTTAGCTTCCATAACCACATGGGCCAATTCTTTTTCTTTGGTGGGGGGTGGAATTCTTATAATAAATCTCTTCTATTTGTCTATCCATCTATCCATCACATATCCATCCATCTCTCCATCCATTCATGCATCCATCTCTCATCCATCCATCCATCCATCCATCCATCCATCTTATTCTTCTGTTTCTCTAGAGAACCCTGACTCATACACGCTCTCTGGCCTCCAGGAAATTGTTCAGCTCTCTGGTCTTCTCCACTCAGACATCAGCTCCTCCAAAAAGCCTTCCAGGACCCAGACTGACAGTTCCCCCTCCTCTGTGCCCCTGCAACACTGTGCATCCTTGTGTGATTATAATTGCCTGATGACTTGTTGGCCCTCCTCCACTGGATTCCAATGTCTTTCCCTTTGCTCTCTTCCCAGACACCACTCCTGGCACATAGTAGGCACTCTGTCTGTATCTGTCCAAGGGACACATCCAAGGGATGTGTCCAAAATGCATGTTCCTCCTGGCTGCACACTGAGGCTCCAGCCAGCCTGTCCAACCAGTGAAGAGGAACCTCCAGGCAAGGATGCAGGCCACCTCTACATAAAGTCAGGCCCTCCGGGGTAAGAATCGCTCTGTTTTCTGTGTCTTGGCCCGACGGTCGGGGGCTCAGAGCCCCATGAGAGCCCATCTGGGCATGTGGAAACGTAAAAGAGTGTTTTATTGCTGTTTTAGGAGTCTTTGGACAATTCCTCCTGGAAATAATTTTGGACTGCAGCAAGAGCCCAGGGTTGTCCAGAACTCAGCAGGGGACCAAAAGGGAGGCAGGCGTGGCCTCTGTGACTAGCTGTTCCACCCAAGTGGTGGGCCAAAAGGAGGTTTATTGGCACTTTGGCTCCCCAACCTGGAGACCTGCTCACAGCTGTCCCTACCTTTGCTCCTTGGGCAGAGCCCCTATTCCTCCTGAGTGGGCCACGGAGGGAGTGCTGAATAAAGTGCATTCCTTTTGAACCCAGCTGGGGTGCGTGTGCAGGAGGGGATGGAGGCCGCCGACAGAGAAACCACCGATGTCTGCAAACAGCGTGGTTTTGAGGCCCAGATCTGCCACTTTCTTGTTGGCCACTTGTGAGCAAGTCTCCAAATCTTAGTTCTCTCATCCACAGAATGGGAAACGTAACACCAGAGGGTCACGGTGCAGGCTGCAGGAAAATGTAGTTTTGGAAGTACCTGGATAACTCAATCATCCTGCCAAAAGAGTTCTTCAGACTCTACTCAGCGGTTTATATGAACCCAGACTTCCTCAGTTGATGGAGTCCTGACTGTGGCATGAAGAACATACCAGACTATGGGCACCAGCCCTGCCTGCAGGAGTGTACTGTCTCATGAAGGAGGGCCCCTAGCTTGGCTTCACAATCCCAGGAGCTTCCAGCCTGATGTGTGCAGCTGAGAGTGTGCAGAGGGGGGCAGGCCAGGTGGCCCGAAGCAGTCGCAGAGCTTCCTGATAGAGGACAGGGGGGCCCAGAGCTGATTCTTGAGGGAGAGGCAGGGTCGGGGAAGCAGAGGGCTGAGGACCCATTCTGGGAGGTGGAACTGGCCGCAGAGACACCCTTCGTTGTCAGCCAGAAGCCATTTTCCATTTCCTAGAATTTTCCTGAGGGTGGGGGATGGGGAGCTAGAAGCCAAGCTGAGGCCCCCAGGTCTACACAGGCCCTGGGAAGTGAGCCCTCACGTGGAAGCACGTTCGGGCAGCCCCGAAGCCAGGTTCTCCTTGTCTGTCAACCCCTGTCCCTGTGCCCAGAAATCTCCCCTGCTCTGCAGTGATTACAATGGGCGTGTTCAGCGGTGTCTTGGGTGTCTCTGTCAACACTGCCCTACTTTCCATCTGCCAGAACAAGCAAATGTTTTGGAGGGCAGAGAACACCACTCCCCTCTAAGAGGCTGAATCTCCATCTATAGATCTACATCTATCTATATCAATTTTTTTCACTCTTCTCACCAGAGGGAAGGCCTGTCCACTCTTTGACTTTTGGAGTTGATGCTTCCATTCAGAAAAAGAAGATAGGGTTGGTCTCTCTTCTCCCCACCCTCGACCTTTGCCGAAGGCTGCGCGGTTGGGTCCTTGTGGAGATGGACGCGTCATGCCTGGAGCTGAGCCACGTGGCTGGTGCGTCGTGGACGTGGGCCACTAGCCTTGATGCTGGATCCCTCGAATCCTGGGCTGGAGAGAGAGGACACTTCCTGGAGATGGTGAGGCCCGTGTGCAGAAGGTGGGGGGGTTGAGGCGGCGGGGGGGCGTGTGTTGGTCTCTCTGTCTCTCCCTCCCTTTCCTGCTCCTGGTCTTCTCCCTCACCTCCCCAAACCTCTCAGCAGGTGTTCACCGCAGGCCAGCTCTGCTCTGTGTGCTGGCTGGTGAGAAGGCGCCAGGCGCCAGATTCAAGGGGTCACTGGCTGCGTCTCTGACTTCCCTTTGAAATTCTTCAGCTGGAGAAAGTCCTCAATAAAACCAGACTGGGATCACAGCACAAAGCTTAAGTCACACTTAGCTCATGAGTGGGACCAGACAGAGTGTAACACAATTGGCTCCACATGGGAAATCTGGTATTTAAATGAGTTTGAAATTCCATTTGGAGAATTCCTTCTGGGTGGGAAGTTGGGCTCCATCTCGGGGACAGTGAGGTCAGGTTGGCCAGCAAGGGCTGGAAATGCCAATTACGACAGAGGTGGGAAGCTACCGTATGGATGGAAAAAGTCACAGGAGCTCACAGCAAGGTGGGAAAATAGATCAATAATGGAATCCAGCTTGGGAGATGGTATGATAGAGCAGAGCCAAACCAGCTCGGGCTCACCTCCCAGCAGAAACACAGAGAAGCAAGTTACTTACCGTCTCTGAGCTTAGCTTCCTGAGAGAGAGAAAGAAAAACAAAACAAAACACCAACCAGGCCCCGTTCTCTGACATCACATGTTCTTTTTAAAGTTACATCTTTAATTCCTGGAGGGGTGTGTAACTGCATTTGGGTGTGTGATTACTCTGTGGTCAACCGCTGTCCATTTGTACCGCATCTACTTATGAAGCTTCACGTTAGTGAAATAGCCATTATCTCAAAACCCTAGAATGAACCTCTCTGCCTGCTGGGCTTCTGTCTCACCATCTGTCAAATGCAGATAATAAAAATGGTTGCTTTTCCTCCAGAGTTCACCCCGGGGGGAGGGAGAGAGCAGGGGTGTTGGAATCTACAGCCACAGATCAAATCTAGTGCTAACATGGCCCAGCTGTGTGAACGGTGTGCCCCAGTCATCCAACGGATCTTACTCTACCCTTCTGGAGCTCAGTTTTCCCACATGTAGAATGGGTCGGAACCGTGAGCCTCCCTGGAGGTTGGAGGATAGCGCGCGGCGCTGTGAGTGAAGGTGTGCAGAGCAGCGCCTTCCCAGATGTGCTCAGAGCAGAGCTGACCAGGGGGGTGCCTGGGTAGGTGCCTTCTCAGCAAGAACGGAGCCAGCCTGCTTCCCCACTCCAGGGATCTGCTACAAGGGCTTGTTGAAGAGGCTGGACTGTGGAGTCCAGAACAACGTCTAGAGCCCCACTCTGCCTCCGTGACCACTTTGGGTAAGT
This sequence comes from Neomonachus schauinslandi, assembly GCF_002201575.2. Lineage (NCBI taxonomy): Eukaryota > Metazoa > Chordata > Mammalia > Carnivora > Phocidae > Neomonachus > Neomonachus schauinslandi. The sequence goes on from NC_058411.1 coordinate 107,700,050, forward strand.
CTCCTAATCTCTCTGGGCCTCAGTTTCCCCAAGAGTAGAGGCGAATGGATGCTTAGAATGGGGCCAGGCGTGGAAGTCACTGCCATCACTGTTCGACCAGGCTCTGCCGTGTCTCTGAATCCCGAGTCACCAGAAATACGGAGCCTCAAAATAAGAGGGTAAAAGCCTGGGCCTCCTGCTGGTTTTAATTATGGTGACAAGTGATTCATTGAAACACACACCATCATCCCTTGGCACAGTTTAGAGAACACAGCAAAATTTTAAATGAAGTTTGGCTAAAGACAGGGTGAGTAACTGCTCATGCAGGTCCTTCTTTCTTTCCTCCTTGAAAGCCACACACATCTAGCCAAATAGATTAAATTATCATTATGTTGCATTGACATCCGACGCTGTTCCCATTAAATGCATTCATTAGCGAGTAAAAGTTCAATAAAGCCCCTTTTATAGCTACTCCCTTCTCGCCCCCTCCTTGCGTTCCCTATCAAAAGATGCCCCCAAGTTTCATCAGAGACCTCCACAAGATGCCCCCCAAACCATTACTTATGAGGCTAGGGCTTCTGCGGAACAGAGAAACTGCCTTTAGAAAGATATAAATAGGGCCAATTTAGATATCTTTATTACCATGGCTCCACCGAGGACTGAGGGACAAAATAAAGAGATTCCTAAGACTTTCTTTAAATGTTAGTTCAACTCTTAGCTTTCTCCTCTTTGAGAGCAAATGGATTTCGATTATGCCAAGTTCATGAGCAGCAAACATGGAATTCATGCCTGAAATTTCCCCCATTCACTGGTGATTCAGGTTTGTTTGTGCTGCCAACGAACCTTTGTGCTGGTGATGTTAACGTGCAGTGAACCGTGGTTTGATTTCACGTAGAAAAGCTCCCCATTCAGCGTGACTTTCCAGGTGTGCTCTCGTACAAAGGCCTTGATGTTCGGGTGATTTCGCATTGAAACCTGAAGTCAATCACACGGCTTTTGAGGTCCTTCCCGCCTGCGGTGTGTTCAGCCCTGCTCTTCCTGAATGCCACATCGCTGCAGGGGAAGTGCGTGGAGATCAGCGCCAGAACTCTCGGGCCCGTGGCTGGTGGAGGTGGCCTTGGGTGAGGTGGCGCACCTGCCCACAGGGTGGCTCTGGGGATGAAATGGAAGGTGAAATTGTCCTGGGGACCTAACGGTCCTACACAGAGAACAGGTATCACCATCTGATCTGCCCGCTCTGTGTCTTCCTGTCTGCTTGGCTTCTCTGATGTTTTAGTCTGGATCACAACTAATGTTCATACCAGGCAAGAACTGAGGAACTTCTAGAATGTTGTATCCAAAGGACTACATATTAACATATTAGCTTGTGTCACCTGCAGGTTTTCCCAGGGGGTATTTTGTGCTTCATTTGCATCACGGGCTTCAGGGTTCCACTGGAGCGAACTAAAGAAACTTCTAGCTTGGCTGGTAGCCCCTAGAGTACCAGGGCATGGGAGAGGAAGCCCCTCAATCTTCTGAGAAATGTGGAGAGACTCCCATATTGGCTTGAAGGATAGTACCCTAACCAAGCAGTGGGCCGGTTATACTAGAGCTCAGAATCCTGCCGGTCTTGCGGAAGGGAAAAGCACAAATCTGGTTTCTGTCATAGGAGCCCCAATTCTATCTGCCGAGACCTTGGCAATAAGACCTCTGCTTTTCCTGATAAGACCTGGACAGTGGGGAGGAAGGCCAGCTTCGTGACCTTCTGGCACGAATGACCAGAGTGTGGAGAAAACGCCGACCCTCCGAAGATGCTAAACTGGCAGGCTCACACAGCTGATTAGCAGGTATGTTGACAAGCTTTCTAGATCCTTCCTGGGGTGAGAATGGAGGTATTGGGGGGAAAGGACTCCTAGTGTTAAAAATAGCTAATAGTGAAGGCATTTGAAATACACGTGTCCTTTAATCTCCATATATGCCCTGTGAAATTATCACTTCTGTCCCCATTGTGCCCAAGTTTGCTGCCCAGAGCAGTGAAATGACTTTCCCTGTGTCACAGCAACCAGGACAGAAAGGACCCGAGGATGGGCCTTTGCCAGGAGTCTACGCAGGCCCTCCGATCCTACTGGTATCTTTGTGGTCAGCATGGCTGCAATATGGGCATCAAGGGACAGCCAAGAAGCAGGGTTGTGGAGTGGGGTGTCACGGGAGGTCAGGGGAGAGCCTTGCAGAGCCCCCTTGGGCCCTCCCACCAGGAGGCCGTGTTGTGTCAGACGAGTGTTCTCACCCCACCTTGCACGGGGACAGAGAAAGATAAGCCGCTGAAGGGGGTGCGTGGATCCAGCCAGGCTCCCGGCAGAAAAGGACTGAGCCTCCGGGAATACACCCTCTTGAATCAAAGGGCCAAGGAGGAGGGCCAGGCTGGGAGGCCAAGAAGCAGTTAGCTCTGATTGTGTGCCCCTGATGCTAGGGTGGTTCAGGAATGCACTAATCCGGTTTTCCTGCCACCCTGACACGGACCAGCAGCCCATCCTTAGCCCTAGACCTGGGTCACCTGGGAGGGAGACAGAAAGGGGGGAAATGGAGTTGGCTTCGTAGACTCAAGACCGCATGGAGCATCTCAGGGGAACCACAGGCTCACCCTCCCAGCAAGGTAGGGATAAAGGAAGACTTCCTCCTCTCGAAAACCTTCAACAATTTTCTGTTGCCTGTGGTGGGAAGTCTGTACATCCTAACAGTTTTTGAGCTAGACCCAATTCTTACCTTATTCTACCTTTCTGCTCGCAGATGTGGAAACTGAAGTTTCTGGAAAATGAGGTATCAGGAGAGGGCAAAGAGGGGCCAAGCTGGGTCACCAGCCTCAACGCAGATGATGATTTCATGTGCTGTTTGGATTCATTCCTGGGCAGTGCACCTCTAAGGGACACGGATTATGACTTTGAGCTCCCCGGTGGCTAGCCTGGCCCAACTGTGACAATTTGGGCTCCACGAATGGTCACTGAATGAGTCAGACTTGGGGGAGATTTCTCTTACCTCGTGAGCCCCCCTTTTACACACAATCAGGTCCCCTCTCAAGAGCATGCCCAGGAGGTAGCTTCTGGGTGAGGTGGGGGGGAGGAGAAGGATGCAGAACCTCTGGGGCCCCGCAGCTCTGAAGACCTCAGAATAGGCAGTTGGTGGAACATGTCTCTGGAGTGGTGGCCCCCAGAGTGCCTTGACTCCAAATCACCACCCGCCTCTGGGGCTCTCCTTTGGCTTCAGGTTGGCAGAAGAGACAATGTGATTGGCCCAGCTCAGGTCACGTATCCATCCCTGGTCCAATCTGCTTCAGTCGGGGCTGCAGGACACCCCAGCGGCGGATCCTGGGAGGATGCCGGAGAAGGGGAAGGCCCAGTATCATGGCGGCATTGTGGATGTCTAGGACATCTTGCCTCCCCACTGATATCGTCCATTCCTGGGAGTTAAAAGCTGTGGCTGACATCTTCTATTTTTCAATGCCTCTCCCAGAGCAAAGCACATTGCTCAAACCCCAAAATACAGGTGCAGGGGCTCCAGAGATGAGGTTCAGGGATGTGGGAATATTTCTTTCTCTGTTTCCACAACTGCAAAAGCCTACAACTTAACGTATGACTTGGGCAAAGCAATTTCATCCATCTTACAGACAGACCAGTCAAAATATACATCTCACTAGTCCTGGGAGTGAGCGTGAAAAGAGCCGAGGGTGCCTCTGAACGAGGAGGAAAGGGTGTCTACAGAACCCACAAACACACCAGACAGGCACCAACAAAGGGACTCACACTTACTATTCGAAAGTATGCCACCTTAAATGTTTGTTATTAATAGTAATAAATAAATGGTTCAGAGAGTTCTAATTTTCTCTCGCTACCAAAAATTAGCATATTTTTTTCCATTTTACTAAATTGCTACCTTTTTGATAATGTGTATATAATTACCAAACGCTCCCTAATTCCACCCAAACTCACTCTTTGTTAGGCTGGCTGACTTTCCCTGCATGCTGTCAGATCCGGTGAGATTTTTTCAAAAACTGTTATGATTGATGTAATTAAGCCGAGACAAGGTTTACATTTTGCCTTTTCTCCTGTTTTCTTTTCTTCCTCCCTCCCCACCACAGCAGAATTGAGAGAGAAAGAGAGAGAGAGTGTTAGTTGTCTTTGATTTGTTGGAACTGCTTTACCAGAATGCACAGTATCTGCATTTTGCTCAAAGAACTTAATAAAACACCCAGAGCAAACTTCAGGCTGAATTGTTCTCGTCAATTACTGGTGCGGCCTCGGGTTTCTCCTCGTTAATTGCCGTGAGCAGGGAAGCTTTACTCAGTGCGCAGTGTACCCAAGCATGTATGGAGTTTAATGAATCATACTAACTCTGCACTCCAAGCAATTAGGTAAATCTAGCTGTTAGTTAGTGAGGCATAAAATAAATTTAATCTCTCTTCTAAAAAATCAATTATAGTGCTGTAATGTATAATTCAATTTGGGTCATGCTACATAAATTTTCTGTTTTTAGTATGTTTTTAAACTGGTTGTTATTAGATTTTGCAAGCTGTGTGTGTGTGTGTATGTGTGTGTGTGTGTGTGTGTGTGTGTGTGGATGCGCATGGACTGGATGATGAGAGAAAGGGACACTCAGAGAGAGACTGGACTTATTAAGGAAATGGTGTCTCACAGGGTCCCTGTCTATTTGATTCCGTGCCTTACTTGAGCACCTAACGTGTGGCACATCTCCTGGAAGACGGAGAGAAGGTATAATAAATGTCTGCCCTCAAGGAGCTTATAGTCTAATTGATAGTGCAAGACCAAACCAAACAGAAAAATAGAACATAATAAGCGAAACTGCAGACAGACACGGGTAAGGGGTATTGGAGAAAGAACTGGGGATTTCAAATCTGGATATTTGGATTCCATTTTTTAAAAATATTTTATTTATTTATTTGAGAGAGAGAGTGCGAGAGAGAGCACAAGAAGGGTGAGAGTCAGAGGGAGAAGCAGACTCCCCGCTGAGCAGGGAGCCGATGTAGGACTTGATCCCAGGACTCTGGTATCATGACCTGAGCCGAAGGCAGACGCTTAACCGATGGAGCCATCCAGGCACTCCTGGATTCCATTTTTTTTTTTTAAGATTTTATTTATTTATTTGACAGAGACAGACACAGCGAGAGAGGGAACACAAGCAGGGGGAGCGGGAGAGGGAGAAGCAGGCTCCCCGCAGAGCAGGGAGCCCGATGTGGGGCTTGATCCCAGGACCCCGGGATCATGACCTGAGCTGAAGGCAGATGCTTAATGACTGGATTCCATTTTTAATTCTACTTCTAACTAGCTATGTGGCCTAAGGGAAGTGACCACCTATCTAAGCCTCGGTTTACTCATCTGTAAAATGGGCATGGTAGCCCCTTTCTCCCAAGGTTTTTGAGATGGATCTGTGTGATATGGCTTCCCAGCTTTGTAGTATCCTAAGTCTACTGCAGGGCCAGAGAGGAGCAGATGCAGGGGTCTCAACTCCCTGTAAGCACCTGGAGGGCAAAGACCATGTCTTGCCCTCTCTGACACTGCCCTTGGCACCCAGCCCCAGCCTAGCATGCAACAAATAGAATAGTCCAGGTGTAGGAACCGGAACATGAGAGGCAACACTACAGACCTGGGTGGGCCAGACAGTGGACATTTGGGGAGTTAACCAACGCCAGGCATTCGTCCAGGGTCACTTGCCTCAGGTGCTGTGGTCATCATGTCTGCCCCTCAGAATAACACTGCATGGTTATCCCGTCATGGACACGGAAGCTGATGCTCAGAGAGGTTAAGCCACCAAACGAAGACCACACAGTGAGAAAGTAGCAGGACAGATTGGAACCCAGTCTCCCTGTTCTCCACATGGATGATAGGCAGGAGGAGGAAAGATGAGAGAAGGCCCCGGGGGAACCTGGAATTCAAACCCCAGAGCTTTTGCTGAGTTCCTGAGCCTAGTAACTCCCTCCCCAGGAAACCCCCAGAAAGCTCTCCAACCCCCACCCCAACTCCCACCTCCGTCTGCCCATTTGATTTTGTTAATGGAATTCTTAGGAAAAATTACACACCGTTACATTTCCCTGCTAATCTCCCGGCAACAGCCATGGTACCAAACATTATTAAAATAGTTAAGACTCCATCCCAGCTGTCTTTTTCCAATTTTCTTGCTTCCAGGGGGTGCTCAGCAAAGCGGTGAGCAGGCTTACCTCCTGAGCACTCCTTCATCGGGTGACAAGCCCAGCGATCGAATCCAGAGCTCCCAAGACAGCTAGGGGCATGTGCGCATGTGCGGTGTGGGGGCAAAGGAGAGCAGACGGAGCTTTGGGGACTGGCAAGAAAGGGGGTTCCCAAACTGGGTTCTGCCAGTCTGCTGGGGTGCCCTGGATGGATCCCTGCCCCTCTCGGCCTCAGTTACCTCGAAGGCCTGCTGCGTTCCCTTTGTTCTCAGAGGCGCCGCGTGTGTGTTCTTTGTGACTCTGAGAACACACTGGCCACTGGCTGCATTTGCAAATGGGGGCTCTGGAGTGCACGCGGTGTTATTGTCTAATAAGCCGTGAGCTGCTCAGCACCATCAGTTGACTCACTTTGCAGAGCCTATGGGTCATTAAAAAAAAATCTAAACTGGTGTGTGTGAAGTAGCATCCACAAAATGATTCCCATCACAAAATAAGCCTTTAATTAGCAGAACATCTCAGCCAGCTGAAGCACAACTTTCACAGACGTATACCCAGTGATGTTAATTATGAAATGAATTTGCACATGCATGATTTATGGGTCTTTGACTTTAAAGAGAAAAAAAAAAAAAAAGACTGCCTCCTTTATTTATGCTTTCTGCCCTCTGAGAGAATTCACCAGAGAGAGATACCATGGAAGGTTCCAGTGTTTCTTGGAAGCTTAACGTCCCTCTCAGTGACTTTTATGCTTTGCTTACATCAGTCAGCTAAATATGTATTGAATTCTCAATTGCCCAGCCAGAGTCAGAGGCTTGGAGGGGCGAGGGGGGACGGGGATTCAGGATGTCACAGTTCTGATGCTATGTTTAGATGAATCATGTACTCTGGAGGGAATGTGCAGACAGAGGGTCTACCTTCCTAATTTTGCAGACTAGGAAACTGGCCAGAAAGGGGACTAAGTCCCCCAGAATTGCACAGTGAGTCAGGGTTGGTGCCCCAGCCCTGGCCTGATCTCCTGGCTGGGTGCTTCCATTATGGTCCAGCCAACACTGACAGCAGTCTGCTGGGCATTGGAGCACTTAGAAAGTATTGCACCCACAATTTAGTGGGGTGAATGTGTGCGTGCACGTGCACACACACACACACATTCAGACACTTTGATGGACCATATAATAACCAGGTAATTGGACCACAGAGTGGCACCTGTTGGGAGCACCAGGATTCTAGGAGCTCCAAAGAGGGGTTCTCAGAGCAATCAGGAGCACCGGGGGGTGGGGGGGAGACAGCCCTGGGTCTGGCCATAGAGGAATGGGACAGGTAGAGAGGAGCGGGGCACTCCTGCCGGGGCCAGCTCGGATCAGAAGCATTGTGCAGGCTGGGGGAAGGCTGATCTCACAAAGCTTTGGTCTCTACTATGTTCCCCCTTCTGCCCGTGCGCCCCGTCTATTCGTTGCATGCTGGGCAGCTGGACCACTGCTGTGGGCTGTGGCTGAGGAGCCAGTGAGTGGCAGGGAACAGGCTCTTGGCTTTTTGAGCTTCAAAAACTGTCAACAGTAGGTTTGGAAGGGATGCTTACTGAGCTGTTTTGGATCCCCACCTGAGGGCAACGGGGACTCCAGTTATGGGGCAGGGTGGGGAGCAGAAGATAATGAGAGACAGAGGAGGTTGAGTGGGGCTGGTGTTGCTTCTCGGAGGAGGAGGGCCTCTGTGGCCCAACTCTCTAAGCGACTCTGCACCAAAGGGAGCTAGTCATGGTGGACCTGACCCCTCAGGTAGGCTTGGGGAACCGCACCTTCTCCTGGCTACCCAGTGTTCACAGAGGCCCTGGGCAATGGGGTAGAGGAGTAGGTCATTGGGTGCGGTGTCTAAACAGCGGGGACCAGGCCTTCTGTGTCATTTCCCAGCAGAAGTGACATTACCTGTGCCTCAGGGACTGCAGGCTGGCAGCCTGGTAGGCAGCCTGGTGGTGGGGAGGGGGACCAGCAGAGAGCGGCTGGACTTGGGCTCTATCCCACCCCCCACAACCACCACCTTCATCAATCTTAAATCAACCCCTGAGAAATGGGGAGTGGGGAGGGCTGGGAAACCCCCACAGGACTGACAAAACACTGGAATGATGGAGAAGACTCAAAACCGACCAGCTAATATTTCTGCCAAAGTAGATTCTAAATTAATTAAAGGATATTGATTTAAAGGAAATCAGGTTGAGATACAAGCATCTAAATCTGTGGCCTAAAAGCTCCATCCCCAGGCTTTGCCTGGTAGGCAGTGAGCTGGAGAAATGGCACACTGCACATGATGGCCATGCTGCAGGCTCCCCGGATGGGAAGACACAGAGCCCTGGACACTCCAGAGGACAAAGCACCTGGCTTCTTGCTTAACTCTGCCATGCATTGGCTGTGTGATCTTGGGCAAGTGGCTCAGCCTCTCTGGGCTTCAGTGTTCCCATTTTAAAATAAAGAGGGTGGGCTTTATAATCTCTAAACCATTGGTTCTCAAGCCTCAGAGGGCCTAACACTCATGGGGGAATTTGGTTAAAATGTAGGTTCTGGGGCCGGACCCTCAGAGATTTGGACCTGAGAGTCTGGAGTTCCCTGGAGAACCACTATTCCCAGGACCCATCCTGATGGCCATTGCATCTAAGGGTCAGGGTGTCTCTAAGATCCTGAGCTTGCCCTGCCTCCCTTGCCCCCTGCACACTGCTCCCCTCAGCCCTCCAGATTCCCGCCATGCCCCTCCTGTGTCTTCTCTCTTCTGTTCCAGGCCTCTGGGCTGGGATGTCTTCTAAATTGTAAAACTCTAAGCTTGGGGACATCACTTCTGGTCTCGATTCTTCCTCTACATGGGGACTTTCTCCCTTCCCCTTCTACCTCCTTCTGTGAAGCCAGCTCTCCCCCCCTCCTCTGTGAGGGCCCTGCACAAGTGCCAAGGTGTCTGAGGGAGGCAGCCTCCTTGACGCACTGCTCTGGGGAACCTGAGACGCTCAGTGGTGCTCCACACAGTCCGTTCCCCGCTGTGTCTAGACTCACCTCCCCTTGTACCCCCAGCCCTTATCATGCTCTTCCTCCTCTTAGAATCCTTTCTCCGGCTCTGGCTTCACAGAGTCCACACTCTTTTTTTTTTTTCAATTCATGATTTATTTATTAACCGTATTTTTCTTCTGCTTACAAATACAAAAGAAGGCCTGGTAAAAATTTTCAAACACAGTAGCGTAGAAAGCAGAAAACTCCTTATGCCAATGACCCTCCCCCAAAATAACAAAAGTTAATAACCTGATGTGCTTAAGTTCAGGCTTTTAAAATCAGCCTGAAAATAAATGTAAAAATCTATATTTTGAAACAAAAATATAGTTGTTCCATACATACTATTTGGGTCCTGCATCCACCCCATCCCAGTGCACAGTTCTATGCCCGAACTTACACTGGCCCTGTCGTATGCCACAGTACGGAGGTATGGAGGTACACCATATTCTTTGTCATTACTCCATATTGCTACATTGAATTCATTTAATGGATTCCCCATGGGTCAACGTTCAGGGATTGTCTAATTTTCACCAACATCACTGCCACTTCCATCTTTGCACAGAGATCTCGGTGATGTACATCGGAGTGATTGTAGGATGTGTCCTAAAAGTCGGATTGCTGGACACAAGGGTGTGAGCACTTTACATTTTGCCCGTATTGCAATCTGACCCTCTCAGTGGGTTACAAATGTACTCTGCCAGCACTGTCTCGTGAGTGAGGTCTGCATACACACCACCACCCCTCCCATCCTTCTGCCAACTCTGGGCTTTACCTTTTAACTCTTTGCCAAGCAGATGAGAGCCTCTTTTTACCATTTCCATTTCCTTAATGATCAGCAAGGTTGATCAGTTTGGGGCTGTTCTTCCAAGTGCCACATCATGACCTTTGACAGGTCTTCCTTTTTCTTGTATTAAGTACTTTTTAAAACCCCCGTGTAAGTAAGGCATTAGCATGGCTTGAAAATGCAGAAGAGGGGCGCCTGGGTGGCTCAGTCGTTAAGCGTCTGCCTTCAACTCAGGTCATGATCCCAGGGTCCTGGGATCGAGCCCCGCATCGGGCTCCCTGCTCAGCGGGAAGCCTGCTTCTCCCTCTCCACTCCCCCTGCTTGTTCCCTCTCTCGCTGTGTCTCTCTCTGTCAAATAAATAAATAAAATTAAAAAAAAAAAAAGAAAATGCAGAAGAGTGTGACATGAGCGTGACAGCCCTTAGGCCCCAGGCTGTCTGGCTCTCAGGTTAGAACCATCTCGCACCCACCGAGAGCCTGGCCTTGAAGACCCCTTGCAGACCGTGAGCAGAGAGCTTCCTCGGGGCCTATCTTGCCCACCGCAAGCAGGATCCCAGGATGGGCACGCCACTCCCGGGCTGTAACTGCGGCCAGAGCTGTGTTCAGGGGGGACAGTGGTGGTGCCCCACCGGGAGCCCACCTGTCCCTGTATGCAATCAGGGCCCATGGGCAGCACCCTGAGCTGCAGGTAGGCACCTGGGGGTCAAGTGGTCAAGTCCCAACGTCACAGCTACCTCTCTGTGCGACTCGACGTAGGAGCTGTGGCTCTGGGTTTTACGTCCTTGTAAGAGGAAAGAATGATGTCAACTTCAGGGGTCCCTTGTGAGGCTCGAACGAGACCGTGTACAAATAAATCGAGCCTTCTATAAACTGTGAGTCCTGATTGTTGATGCCCAAAATTCCACCAGTGGGTGATATCCCTCATGGCTTTCATATGCTAAACGCAGACTCCCTTACGCAGGCGGCCATCCTCTGCTGAGTCCTTCTGTAAGCCACACAGCGGTTAGGAGCAGGGGCCCTGGAACCGGAAAGAGCCGGGTTTGGGGTGCTTCCCGGCCGTGCAACTCTCGGCGGATCTATTAACCCCTCTGAGCCACAGTGTCCTTCTAGATGGAGTGGCACCATCACTATGTCTCGGGTTATTGTGAGGAGTCGAGGAGTTAATGAGCTGTGTGCAAGGCTGCTGCAGGGTTAGAGGTGGATCAATGTCAACTACGTAAATAAATTATTAGCAACGCTGACCTTGACCACAACAGCATCCTCTCTCTCTCCCCCATCCAGAGCTCGTCGAGGGTGGGCTCACAGAGAAACAGTGCCCGCCAGCTCCCTCCCCGCCTTGCCCTCCCTCTCTCCCGGTCTGGCTTGAATGGAGTCAGTGGCTCCTGCACCTCCAACCCCACAGTCCTGCGAGTGTTCATCCTGCTTTCTTGTTCTGACCCCAGACACCTGCGGGCTGTGATGGAGGAAGGCCCTTTCCAGGCACGATTTGGAGAATTCTATTGTCTTTTCGTCTGTGTCTGCAGCGGTGACAGGAACCCCACCTTCGTGGAAAGCCTTCTGTGGGGTTGACATTTGGTTTTCGTGTGAGGAACTGCTCCGGGGCACTCAGCTATGAAATCTGGCGCATGGTGCCCCCTCTGTCTTCTTGCTGGAAGACCTGGGGCCAAGTATTCAAGGTCTCAGCGTCCTCATCTGGGAAATGGGACGTAATGGTACTGAGCACATAGGGGTCAGGGTCAACGAGATGGACGAGCCAGCACAGCCTGGCAACAGCGAGTCCTCACTATGCACCAGCAGTGATGAGTCTCACCTCCCAGGGGAGCTGTCTCCACCTCCCTGGTAGATGCTCCTTCTACACCAGCTCCTTCCTTTGACTTCTGATGCCTCAGAGCCACCCCCACCCTTGACCTCTTGAGTGGGTCTGGTGGCCTTAAAATTTCAGCGCCAGAGCAGAGGGAGAGAGGAGGGTGGGGGGCGGTGCTCACGTTGGAGCCCCGGGAACCGCTTGAAGGGTCCGTCCAGCAGGGCAGCTCCAGAGGCAGGGGAGCCAGGGGCACTCAGGCCTCCAGAGGAGAATGTTGGAGTTGGTGCAGGGGGCAAGGGGGTGGTGAAGTGTTCTAGAAGGGAAGGGAAGGAGAGGGGAGGGGAGACGGCTGGAAAATTGTGGCCACGGAATCACAGAATGGTTTTTCACCTGGCTTTCCCAACAGAGCTACAGGCCTTTGGGCTCATCATCTTCTGGACCTCAGTGTCCCAATCTGTAGAATGGGACTGCTAATGTTAGGGGACAAGGAGACCCAAATGAGGGCGCTGAGGCCATCGTGCAGGATTGCTGCTAAGGAGGGAGACGCTCCCAAGGGCAAGCTGGCTGCTCCTTCCACACCAGCCCCACCAGCTCCCGGCTGCTCCTTGTAGGATCCAGGCGCACCCCGGACTCAGGGCCTTTGCACTGGCTGTTCCCTCTGCCTGGAACGCTCTTCTTCCAGAGAGGTGCATTTTCTCCCCTCCCTGGGTCTTTGCTCATGTGTCATCCTCACAGTGAGTGCTTCCCCGGGCACGCTAATACTGCGAACACACCCATATCCCTTATGCTTCTCGCCTCCTTTATTTTCCTCTCCAGCATTTACTCCACTCGTTACTTGTTGATTGTTGTCTGTCAGTCTGTCTTCCCCTGCTGTAGCACTGGTATCTATTGCTCCATGACACACTTCCTAGAAATTGAACCGTTTATAACGACACACCTTTTACTATCTCTCAGTTTTGTGAGTGAGGGGCTTTCAGGCTTGGCTCACCGGGTCGTTCTTTTGTTTCATTTCCTGACAGTGGAGGTCACTCTGTGGTCTTCAGCTGGTGGGTGGGGATGGAACATCCTCATGGCTTCGCTCACCCACCTGCTGCCTTATCAAGGAGAGCGGGAAGGCGGGGCTCAGTGGGACCGGAGCTCCCACACCGGCCTCCTCGCCACACCTGCAGTCAGACTTTTTCCAGGAAGGCCCAGGGCTCCTGGAGTGAGTGTTGTAAGAAGCACAAGGGGAAGCTGCAAGACGTCTTTTTGATGTCAACTCAGAACATCACTTCTGCCTCATTCTCCTAGTCAGACAAGTCGTGAGGCCAGCCTGGATTCACGGGAGTGGCTAGATGGCCACCTCTAGATGGGAGGACTGTCAAAGAACTTGGGGCCGTCTTAGGGGGCTTCTTTAAGGGTAGGGGCTTTAGAGTGTTTTGTTCACTGCTCTAGTCCAAGTGCCTGGCACATAATAGGTGCTCAATAAATATGTATTGACTGCGTGAGTGAATGAATCAATGTAATCTTTATAGTCCGTGTCAAGCCCGCCTCTGCCAGGAAGCCCCCCACACCTACCCCAGATTATGGGATCCTCTCCCACCTCAGCCTCCACCTGCCACCTGCCCTACCCTCCTTCTGGCTCCCTCCCTCAGGCTCCTTCCTCTTCAGTAGATGACCCTAAAATCCAGATCTTGCGCTCCCTGAGGGCAAGCCTGGGCTTTGTCATGCAGGGAGGATTTAGTTAGGAGTTTTTAACTGTATGCGGAATATAGTCACATGTTATATATGTATTGGTTCAGGAATCAGAACATTACCAGAGGTAAATGTTGCGACCCCGTTTTACAGATGAGGATGCTGAGGCCCAGAGAAGCTGAATCATTTGCCTCAGGGCACACAAGCAGTCCCGCCCGAGTTTAGCCCCGTGTCTCCATAGAAGCAGGCACTCAGTGTCTCTGTGGACTGATTATTCCAACCATCTGCTACATATGTGGAAAATGAGGCACGCAAGGCTTCCCCTTGCAGTTCCAGGGCTCACTAAAGGTGGGGTTCGGGGCTCTCGCCTTTTTCTCCCCTGGAGTCCATGGTTTCCCCACTGCCAAGATGCTCTGGCAAGGGAGCTGGGTTTAATATTCATGAACCATCCAGGCATGAGTGATTAGCCCGCTGCGTGTTGGAGGAGGACGAGGAGGAGGAATAATTGAATAAGGTATTTACATAACAAGTTAATGCTGTGTCTGCGGGGCTCCTTCGTAAGACCTCCCCACCCCCAACTCTGTTCTTACCCACCCTGTGCTTTTCCTTGCCTTGGTCATCCCAGGGGGCAATGCCTTGGCTCAGCACCCCTCAGCAATCGGGGCTGACATCAAAATCATCAATAATATTATAGAATTAGAGGATCTGGGGCTCCTGGGTGGCTCAGTTGTTAAGTGTCTGCCTTCAGCTCAGGTCCTGATCCTAGGGTCCCGGGATCGAGCCCCACATCGGGCTCCCTGCTCAGCGGGAAGCCTGCTTCTCCCTCTCCCACTCTCCCTGCTTGTGTTCTCTCTCTCAATGTCTCTCTCTCTGTCAAATAAATAAATAAAATCTTAAAAAAATATAGAATTAGAAGATCTGGAAGAGGCCAGCAGTAGGCTGGTTGGCAGCCTGCGCAGGGGGCTGGACCCCAAACAAACAAGTAAGCAAACCAACCCCTCTGCAGATTCTGAGAGCTGATAAGGTGAGGCCGAGAGGTCCACAGGTGGATGGATGACAGGGTTCTCGATCTGGCGCTGCCCTCCACAAGCCCTCAGGAGCCCTTGGGCACACCCCACCCCGTTGCAGGACCTGTCTCCTTTTCTGTAACTTGCAGGGCCCCAGCATGACTCTCTGGAGTCCAGAACTCTGTTCCAGCTGCCAAGTGATGACAGCAGGCAAAGAGAGGAGTCAGGGCACGATGCCATTAAAAAGAGAATTCCTCTTTTGTGGCTGCAAAGGGTGAGGTAAGTCACCGCTCCCACGCCTACCTGAGAGCTGCCTTCAGGATTACCCCTGGTCAGTGCTCACTTGGGGTTCCTGAACCAAGGTTATTAGCTCATAATCACCTTGTTCACGGCTGGCTGGGAGATGCGCAACGCGTCTGACCCCGGGCAAGAGGAACACAGCCAAGTGCTCTGGCTGCAGTTAAAAGGGTTCACCACCCTCTCCCTGAAGGAGAACAGCAAAGAGGGGCTGGGGATCTTAAAGGGGAGTAGAAGGCATGAACCACGGGAGCGCCAGCCTCCCACCCACTGCAAAGGCAGTTAACAGCATTATCCAAGTGCCTGGACTGGCGGACGGTGACCGTGAGGGCCAGAAGAGTGTGGTTGTCTTTGCCCCGAGTGCAGACGGCAGACCCGGGCAAGCTACCCATTCTGTCACTCCTGTGAACACGGCAGTTTGCATGGCTCGTCTGAGGCTCAGGTCCCTCATCTGTAGAATGGGGAGGATGACAGTGCTCCCCTCGCAGGGCTTAGGGAAGGACGGAGCTGCTGTTGCCTGAACCGTTCCTGGGTTTCTTCTAGAAAGATCGTGGGGTGCAATACAGAGACTGAGTTCTAGCCTCTCCTCAATGACTAAATTACCGAGAGAGCTTGAGTAATTTTCCCAGCTCTGAGCTTTAGTTTTCTCAGCCGTAAGAGGGTCCGGAGTCCTGTCCAATGAGCTTGGCTGGGAGGATGAAGGAGCACACACACCATGTAGAAGATGCCCAGACTCAGTGCCTGGCACATAGTGGGTGCTCAGGAAGCATCCAAAGAGGCACCATCAGGTCTGCCAGGACCTGCCTGGAGCCTGGGGCTGCAGATCCCGGAGAGAAGACCCTGCGGGAGAGAGGCTGGGCTTTTGTGCCTGTCAGGGGGCAGAACTGGGTCCATTGACTAAACATTGCAACCAGAAGTATTTTAATCCAAAACAAAGAGGAGCCCAGATCGCCTGATGGTCAGGCAGCATTGGTGGGTGTGAGTGCCCCGTCACGGGGTATACCCAAGCTGAGACTGGTTGGGATGTCATGGAGGGGCTCCAGGTATTGGGGGGGAAGGAGGGTTGCTGGCTGATTTCTAAGGTTCCTTCTGTGATACAGATTGTGAGTTAGGAGGGCGCTCCCTCCTAGGAATGCAGTCTGGAAGGTGTGCAGTAGGGGCCTGGGATGCCGGGGGCGGGGGTTGGCCAGGCGACACGTTGGCTCTGGACAGGCTTGGCTGCAAGGTAGAGGCAAGGTGGACCTGCAGGAACCTCCCCTCATCCCGATGCCGGACTCAGTGGACAGGAAAGGAAGTGGGAGGCCAGCCTGAGATTGCGCCTGGGGACAGGGTGTGACTGGTGGGGCAGCGAGGACTCCAGCTCAGAGGTGGGTGGGCAGTGCAGGCAGGACCGAAACCAGCGAGCCGTGCCTGTCCTGACCTGCCCCGTGCACACAGCCTCCTGGACTTCACACGGGTCACCTCAGTTAAGCCTCCATGAGTCGTGAGGAAGGGTGCAGATGAGGAAACAGGCTCAGAGAGGAGCAGGCGCAGGGGCCCTAGGGCACCCTCCCCAGGCCACGTTCTTTCCACTCTCTCATGCCACCTGCAAAGTCGAGCCCCTCGGCAGATCCCAAACTGTCACTTCCACCTTTCCCTCCCCTCTTAACTTTCCCGAAGTGAATATCATTATTAATATTATTTGCCTAATTAACACATTGGCTGAATGACAGAAAACATGCAAACAGGTTTTGCCGAGGAAACTCTGATTAAAACTGCAGCCTGTCTAATTAGATGGAGATTTCTTCATTAGTTTCCCCATTTTAGATGAGCCGTCTCCCTCCCCTTGGCCCCCTTTCCCTTTGCTCTCACCCACCTTCCTCTAGGGTTCTGCCACCCCTGCCCCCACCCGTACCCCCTCTCTCTCTGGGGCAGCTGGTGGCAGGGCTGCCCCCCCTTTGGTCTGAAGCTGGCCAGAGGACACTGCCTGAGGGATGAGGGATGGGCTTCAGAGCTGCCCCTGAGAGCCCTCCTGGGGTGGGTGGTCAGGTGTGCCTGAGGGATGGGTTGGGACGGGGGCTCCCCGGGGGTTCCAAAGATCTCTTTGTTAAAAAAAAAAAAAAAAAAAAAAACCAACCCTCCTGGTTAACAACCAAAGCAAAGTAAAGCAAAACAAAGCCCCAGGTTCCCTCAATCAGTTGTCAGGAGCAACAAAATGCACATTCAGTAACAAGGACGCTGGACCGCAGAGGTGGTCTCTTGGCTGTGTGTCAGACACCTGTGATCGCGATCGCAATTTTATGTCCGTAGCAACCGTACAAATGAAGAGTTAGCCCCACGTTACAGAGGAGAACGCTGAGGCTCAGAGGCAGCTGGCCAGGAGCAGAGACGGGATTCAGCCCCCAGCACAGTGTGGTCCACACTCTGGTTTCTCTCTCTCGGGGGCTCCCCTACTTGGTGTCCGTAGAAGCCACAAGCCACATCCTCTCCTCATTCTCTCTTCCTCCCTTTGTCCCAGGCAGTTCTCCAGGGTAGCCGGAAGTGCTTGTGGGCGGTCCTGCCATGTCTCGAGTTGGGATCGGGCTTAGCCTGGGACTGGCCCAGGACAGGAGGGGCCAAGAACACAGAGGGGTGCAGGCACCATGACAAGGGACATCCGTCATAAATAGGGGTGCGTGGCCTGGGAGGAGCAAGCAGGCACTGATGCCCTGAGCAGGGTGGGATGGACCCATCAGGGTTTCAGTCTATCCCACGCCGGGAGCTGGTGAGTGCACGGGTCTACTTGCTGCAGCAAGGTGTTGTCATCTCCATATCTTATAGCTGAGGAAAATGGGGCTCAGAGAGGTTTAGAAATGGGGAGGGTCACAGAGCGAGGAAGCGGCTGTGCTGTCTCCTGTGGATACGGGAGCAGAGGCTCTGGTGACTCTCAGGGCACGGGGGTGCCAGGGGGTGGTGGCTGGAAGAGTGGCATTCAGCTCAGGACAAGAAGAGAGGTTCTAACTACCGTCGATGGGTGCCCCAGGATGGAGTGAGCTCCTCGTCATGAGAGGGCTGCAAGCAGAGGTGGATTTGAACATCGCTAGAGGTAGGAGTTGGCGTTGGAAGGCTGCTTTGCTCTGACAGACCATTCATTCCTCCAGGATTTACTGAGCACCCTCTGTGTGCTGGGTGCTGTGCGAGGCATGGGGGTCCCCGGTGATGGGGCAGGCATGGTCCCTCGTGGAGCTGGCTGGCTAAGTCAGTGAGGAGGGGCAGGGGTGTCAGTCTCCCTGTCTGCTCTGTGTGGGTCTTTCCTCCCCTCTCTCAAGGGTGCCCAAGACTCCTGACCCCTCCTGCCAGGGCCTGACCAACTCCACCTTAACTCATGGTTCGTGTCCTGGGGGCAGGAGAGGGAGGGTGTAGGTGAATTAGCTGCCCCTTCTTACCTCCTCCCCACAGCCCATCAGCCATGGGGTGATTATCTGGAGCAATGAACCCCTGAGGAAACTCTGGAAAGCTGCTTCCCGGGCATGTGCAGTGGGAGAGTAGGTGGCCTGGTGGCCCTGGGGAGAGACACGTGGGCACAGCTGGTTAATTAGTAAAGAAGCCTGACTTGGTGACCCAGATCCTTGTGAAGCTTGTTTGTGACTTGGAGTTTGAACCCTGCGTCTGAGAACGCATGAGGAAGACCCAGCCCTGCCAGTAGGGAACCTCTAGTCCAAGTGCCTTCGGCCCCTGCTTCCCCCCTCCTGTGAGGAGGGCCTTGGCCTTGGCTTTGAATCCCAGCTCTGCCACTGGTTCGTGCCGCAACCTTGGGCACATTTCTTCACCTCTGCGTACCTCTGTCTCTTTGTCAGTGAAATGTGGGAACAGTAATGCCCCACAAGATGGTTGCAGAGATGAAAGGACTTCATGCGAACAAAGCACCTGGTATAATGCCCTGCCACGTGGGTCAGGTCCTTTCCAATACTCTCCCAGTGGGCAAGTCCAAGTTCACAGACACGCTAGTAACATTCTGGGCTCGGGCGGGAAGTCCTCACCGCCACGGATGAGAGAGTGTGCTGGCTTTGACCTGGGAGGGCTGAACCCCTTCCCAGAATCCCAGCTTCCGGACAGCTCTAGCTCATTCTGCTTCTCCCACCGATGGGCCTTCAGCGGCTGCGAGAGTCAGACTATCCTTGGGGCCCCGCTGCCCCTGATGTTTCCCCTCCGCCTCGCTGTGCTCTTCTTACAAATGGGCACAGGCCCAGCACTTCCCGGGGTGGTTTGAGGCCTGGGGGCCAATCGTACAAGGAAGCCCGAGCCCCTCGGGGAGCACGATCAGAGGCGGGGAGGACACGCCTCATTAGCCAGCCCAGCCACGCTGGGCCTGTCACCATGGCAGCCAGCCCTCCACAGCCCAGGTGGTTTTTATTACTGAACTTGGAAAACTTTATAGCGGCGCCAACAATGAATCTTTATTCTGTTGTTAATAGCGTGTCTCTTATTAGCATGTATCTTTTCCTCTTCTTAATAACCTTTGCATTTCCAAGCCGCATTTATAATTAAGTCATTAATCCCTTACTGGAATTTCTTGTTTTTCAGAAGCTGCAAACCAGAGGCCCTGTGTGGCTGGCGTGAATGGAAGGGCAAACGCTCCACCAAATTGCTCTGGGAATGTCATTCTAATTATTGGATCCTGACCCAGCAGCGTGCTGATAAGCTCTGGGGTGGAGACGCCCTATCTCGGAGGAGCTCAAAGCCTGTTCGAGGCCGCTTCACCCCCCCATCCCCCCACCCCCCGCCTGTGGCATACCTGCCAAGCAATTAGCCTGAGAGCTGATGGCTGGGAGGAGCGGGTCCCCAGGAGGCCTGTGGCGGGGAGGGTCGGAGGGTCGGGATGTCCTCCTGCTGTGTTCCCACGGGAGGCAGCCCCAGCTCCTCTGGGTTTCCCTTCTCTGCCTCCCCTTCAGTTCAGGCCCTGTGTTCTAGTCTGCATAATGGGGAGCTTGGGGGACTCTACATGTTGATCCTGGGCTCCTGGGACGGGCTGACTTGTATCCCCCCAAATTCCTATGTTCAAGACCTAACCCCCAGGACCTCAAAATGTGACCATATTTGAAGATGGGGGTCTTCAAAGAAGTAACTAAGCTAAAATACATTTATCAGGGTGGGCCCTGATCCAGTGTGACTGGTGTCCTTATAGGAAGAGGACGTGAGGATCCAGACACACACAGAGGGAAGGCCACGTGAAGACCCAGGGAGAAAACAGCCATCTACAAGCAAGAAGAGAGGCCTCAGAAGAAACCAGCCTGCCGCCATCTTGATTTCAGCCTTCTAGTCTCCAGAGCTGTGAGGAAATACAGCTCTGCTATTTTAACCGCCCGGTCTGTGGTACTTTGGTTGGCAGCCTGAGCATGCCCCACCAGCGGCTTGCCAGCCGTAACGTGCTCCTGCTCACGGTCCTTCAGCTGCTCCAGGGCCTGGGTGACAGGAAGCCTGGCTTCTTGGTGCCTTGCTCCAGGCTGTGCTCAGTAGGCAGGGCCCTGACACAAGTGTGAGGGGCAGAGAGGTTTCTTGTCTAGAGTTTTCACTAGCTCCTGGCCTCCAGGAGGGCTGGCTGCCAGAGGGAGGGACTTGACCAGGGCGTCTACCCAAGACCTTGAAAGGGAGTCTAGGTCAGGACCCTATAGCAGAGCTGAGAGGTCACAGGTTAGGGGCAGGCAGGGTCCCAGCATTAGTCACAGGTAGCCTGCAGGGAGGGTAGGTAGGCCAGTTTGAAGGGCAAGAGGATGGACAGACAGACACCCAGAGACTTGTGGCCCATGTCTCCTTTTGGCTGTCTCCTGGCTATCACCTCCTCTCTGCCCCAATCCTAAACTGGTCCCCTTAACCTCTTCCCTATGACCCTACAGTGACTGCACATTGCTCTCTGTGTGACTGACCAGCCACTACCTAGTCTGGCTCCCACTTCACCCCTGGAGTCATTTCATGTACTCTTCCTTCCTGTCATGCTAACCTTCTCGCTATCCCTGCTATAACATGTTCTTTCCCATCTCATTTATCTGTCCATCCATCCATCCATCCATCCGTCCAACCCACCATCCATCCATCCATCCATCCATCCATCCATTCATCCAACAAATACTTGCTCAGTGCTCGCCAGGTGAGTACTGTGCCAAGCCCACATTCACAGCCCCACCCCTCACAGAGCTTGAAGTCCCACAGGGGAGCTGGACATCAATCCCATTAAATGACATACATCTAAGATTATAAGCTGAGAAGTGCCATGAAGGGAAAAATCAGGGAGCGATGAGCACATAGGACTGAGACTGAGGGGTTGGCATGGAGGTGAGACTGTGAGGAGGGAGTATGTGAGCTGAGCCCTGGGCTGTGAGTAGGAGTTAGCCAGGAGGAGGAAAGGGAATAGTGTTCTCATCAAAAGGAATAGCAAAGTCCCTGAGGTAGCAGGGAGCTAGAAGAAAGTGAAGGGAGCACAGAGCGGGGGGCGGGGGGGGGGGGAGGCGGGGGAGGAGGGGCGGGGCTGAGGCTGGAGAGACAGGCAGGGGTTTGGTGCTGGACTGGGAGCTCCTGGAAGGTCAGGGTTGGGCCAATGCACCTTTGCATTCCTAGGACAGTGTCTGGTTTGAGCTAGGACCTAAGTATCTGAGGATTGCCTGAGGCTGTCGCTAGTCATCCTTTCTGCGGGGATGGCAGTTAGTTCAAGGACCTTTGTAGCACCTGACTAGACCCTACTCACTATCTCTAAGGGGTGTTGTGAAGGTCATCTGTCTGCCCCAGGCTCCTTTTTTTTTTGTCCTCTTCTACTGCTAGTGTTTTGATAGGTTTTCCTCCAGACACTTATGTATGTATGGGTCACTTAGATTTCTGCAAGCCAGGGACGCCTGGGTGGCTCAGTCGGTTCAGCATCTGCCTCCAGCTCAGGTCATAAACCCAGTCTGGATCCCTGCTCACCAGGGAGTCTGCTTCTCCCTCTCCTTCTGCCCCTCCCCCCTGCTCATGCGATCTCTCTCTCAAATAAATAAATAAAATCTTAAAAAAAAAAAAAATTTCTGCAAGCCAGCCTAGCCCAAGTAGCCTTGTTGCTTCTCTGGCTCTGCCCTGCCTGTCAATTCACACACACACACACACACACACACACTACACACTTCTTGGAGTCACACAGGTGTGCTCGGTATATGCTCACAAACCAGGCCAACCTAATACCAGAGTGCAGCTGTCATGTTCTCAAGCTGCCCTTGGTGATGCCCACATCTGGGGCCGCTGCGGGGTGACACGACCTCACCACCTCCTAGACCACTGTGTGGTCCCCAAGGGAGGCTGCAGCCACCCAGCAAGGGGGCTACCACATGGGTTTCTGCCATGAAGACATGCTGCCTGACAAGAGGTCACTGGCACACCTCATCAAAACAGTAGCTGGTATCCCCCTGCAGCCCTCTTTCCTTCGGGCTGACCGTGGGAGTGGGTCGGGGAACCATATACCAAAGGCTGACGATGCTGGTTCCCCAGGGCCCGCCCCACTGGGTGCCCCCCCACAAAACTTCATGCCAGCCAGCACATGCAAATGTGCCCCTGGGAGCCCACCCCACAAGATTACCGAGCATGCTTAGAAAGATCTGGATCCTTACCCAGACATGACTCAGGTTCTGGCTTCATTCTAGCACATAGGATTATTATTGTTTTATAGATTATAATCGGTGTGCATTCAATTTTGAGTGCTGCTTTTTCGCTCTACACGGTAAGCATGTCCATTTATCACCATCTTTGTAAGCATAATTCCTGACAGCTCCCTGATAGTCCCTTAAGAGGACGCGCCACTTCACCTAAGCACTCCCTACGGTTGGACATTTCGCTTGTTTTCAGATCGCCGCTGTTATAAATGACGTGCACGGAACATCGCCGTAGCCTGGGTGATTAGTATATATTTTCAGAAGAAGAATGACCACCTTCGGAAGTATGAAAGACTTCGATCCATGGAGTTCAATTGCCATCCAAGTGGTTTGTAGCAACTCCCTTGTCCACCAGCATTTTACATGGGTAAGCACCAGATCATTAACTATAAGTGCTCCAGGGTCTGCCTGGCTGTATTACTTCTCCTTAATAACACCAGGAATGATTCTTGAAGGTCAAGGTTTTATAAAAAGGAAGGGGCACTGGCTAAGTACTGAATGCAGACCATAGAATCAACTGTGTAGAGTCTCTAACCAAACACTGAAGCGTAAATATGTATCTACCATAACATTATATATAGCTATAGCCCCTGTGGGGGTCTTCTGTTAATGGTAATCTCACCTCCCGGGTTGCATGAGTGAGGAGCTAGGTAAGGAAGGACCCTACCACTGCCCTGGATCGCCTGATGTCATCTGGGATGGGGATCATCCCCTGCTTCTCCGTGCCCACCCGCCCCAGTTCTGACTATCCCATATGGGGTGCTCATTCCTCTGCATCGGGGCTGGAGAGTTCATGCTCTAGAAGCGCACAAGATCCCCACAGCAAGAGCAGGGTCTTTATTAGCTGCTCCTCCAAAGCTTTGCCTAGTTTTCCCCGTGTTTGCTCCTATTCAAACCTGCAACAAAAGCTGGAGGTGTGGCCCTCCTCTGATTTGGCAATTCTGTCTCCTACAGGTGCCTGGGACCAAATGGACATTTTTTCTCTTTGCATTTCGGTGGTAGGAGGGGCTTAAGGACCTCCTCAGCTTTTCGTAGGAAGAGAAAATCTACTCCATGTATGTGATGCCTGAATTTACATTTAAGCCACTTTCCTAGGTTGTGTAAGTGAGCACACTGCACCCCCCCACCCACCCAGTGCAGAAGCTACAGGTGAAATTGAACTTGAGTGCGGTGTATGTGTGAGGAGGGATGTTTCACTCTTTCATGCAACGCCTTTACTATCGATTAACTCAGATGATTATACTCATACAGACTTAACAAGAGGACCCTCCCCAGGATGCTATTTGTCTTTTTGAGTGGGACAATTCTTACAATTAATCACCTTTAACAACAAGAAGCAAAGCTACAATGGGAGAATGACAGGCAGAGATGAGTCTAAATCACTCAACAGAGGCACATCTTATTTCAGGCCATTTTTTGGTCATCCTTGAAGGTGATGGAAAAGTACAATTTCCTGTTTGGTTGATTGTATCAAAGACCACAGTTATGTGTCAGAGACTCAGGAACAGGTGGGCACTTTATTATAGTGACCAAGTCAGACTGGAGTCAATCCTGGCTCCTCCAGGTATGTCTGTGTGACTCTGGCAGAATCGCTCAACCTTTCTGGGCTTCAGTTGTCTCCTGCGGATCTGAGATAACAGCAGTATTTATTTACTGACACTGGAAGCATTAAATGAGAAAATTCAAGTAAAGGACTTAATGCAGTGCCCGGCATATAGTAGGGGCTTAATAATTGCTTGCCGTTACTGTACTCTACTGTAATTATGAACCTGTCATCTTGAAAATCCCTTTCCGGGGGCTCCCGCAATAACTGCATACCGTGTCCAGTGTTTTACAGCTCCCAGATGACTTTCATCTCATGAAGCCTTTGAACTATTGCAATAATGGGGGCGGAAAGATCATCTTACTCTCCTGCTCTCAGTATACCCTTGTCATCCCTGCGATGGGAACAGTTCCATCCCCACCCTCCTGACAGGGCAACAACAAGAGCCCCGCAAGAAGGTCCATGTCCCAGCGTACCACGGAACCACACAAACGGAAGCCGTGTGACCATTTGAGCGGCACTCTTGCAAAGCTCAAACCGGCCACAGACATGTCACAGATGCACGTGCCGCTCTGTCTTCGTCCACAGTCTTGCACTTAAAGGTTGCAGGGCAGGCTGGAACAAGAAGCAGACAGAGCTGGATTTATTCCTCTGCGACGTTAGGCAGGTTACTTAACGTCTCTGGGACTCAGCTATCTCTGCTTTAAAATCAGGTAGTCCTATCTATCTCGCAGAGTTGGTATAAAAATTCAATGAAATAATTTAGGTAAGATGCCCATTTATTCTACAAATACTGAGCATCCACTCTGTGATAGGCAAGACTATAGGCAGTGGGAATAGGGTGCTGAACAGAGATGAGATTCCTGCCCTCTGGGGCCAGAGGAAACAGAACCAGAACCGTGTGTAATCAGAGAGCTTTCTGCCCCAGTAGTACAACATCTGACAAAATGTGACTCCAAACAACTTCAACAAACCAGGTATCTAACATCTTACATATAATTATCCAAAGACAGGACTATCCCAGGGCCGGCTAATTCACAGCTCCTCTGTGCCATCAAGGCTAATTTTTTTCCATCTTTCTGCTCTGCCACTCTCAGCGTACCGATGTTCGTCTCCAGGCTGGTGCCCTCATGGGCACAAGATGGCTGCTGAAGTTCCAGGCTGACATCCTCACATGGCATTAGGAAAAGGCCAGCAAGGCAAATGACACATCTTCATGTCCGTTTTTTTGGTTTTCCTTGAAGTGAAATTCACCCAACATAAAATTAACCATTTTAGAGTGTAAAGTCACAATGTTAGTACACTCACAACGGTGCCCTGTATCAAGTTCCAAAACATATTCACCACCCTTAAAGAAAACCCTTGTGTTCATTCTTTTTTTTTTTTTTAAAGATTTTATTTATTTATTTGACAGAGAGAGACACAGCGAGAGAGGGAACACAAGCAGGGGGAGTGGGAGAGGGAGAAGCAGGCTTCCCGCGGAGCAGGGAGCCCGATGTGGGACTCGATCCCAGGACCCTGGGATCATGACCTGAGCCGAAGGCAGACGCTAAACGACTAAGCCACCCAGGCGCCCCATCTTGTGTCCATTCTTAAGAAATCTTTTCTAGAAGCTCAAAAGACGTGCCCTCAAGTCTCATCAACTCAGATTGAGTCATGTGATCATTATTAAACCAATCATTGACAGGAAAAGTGGATTCTTCTGTTTCGTCTATCAAAAGTCCCTCCCGTTCAGAAACCCCTGAGGCACAGGACCCTGACCATGACCATGAGATTCCCGGACAGACAAATGAATGAAGGAATGAAGGAATATAATTGTTGGCACAGGGTGGAGCACAAAATAGGTGCCCAATGTATGCTCCTTTCCCCTAGGAATGAATGTTGGATGAGTGGGCGGACACACTCCAGCCTTTCCAATTTGCCAAAATGAAAATAAATAAATAAATAAAACCAAAACAACCCCTCCAAAGGAATGTCCAATTAATTTTCGGTGCCCAGGGAAGGCATCTTTGCAATCAAAGAACAGCACACGCTGTTTCAGAGACAGCGAAGGAATCGGCATCTGGAGCCTGGATGCCTTGCCAGCCGCTTGTGAATCTCCCAATAATACTGCTTTTCTGATCTTTTTCACTACCCCAAACCGACTGCTCTTCGATTCTTTTTTAAAAATGTTACTCAGTAACAGTAGGCCATATTAGGCATTTTTGAGACACCTGTTTGCAATCACATTGCCTTTTATGGAACTATTTTGAAGTTTGTTTTCAGGAGCTACCTAGGAAGCCAAAATGGTACAGCCAAACACCTGCATAAAACACCCTTCCTGGTTCCCGCTGGAGGGCACACTTCCCCCGCTTCCTTGCATTATGGGGACCTGGGACAAAGGCGTGGGGCTCCTACCTATATGGTAGCAGCTTCCATGCAGGCAACGTTCCAGATCATCCCTGCAGCTCCCACCAGGCATCATGGCTAATGAAATCGGCACCTTCCCTGCAGTCTCTCCCAGAGCCTCTCGTTGCAGGTGACACGGTAGGCTAGGGATTCCCATCACAGGCAAGTGAGGGCAATACCTTGGTGATGCAGGGGCTTGCGACTCATCTCCGGTCTCAGAGATTCAGGGCTGCATTATTTAACAAATACTGATGGAGGTCACGTATGGCCCAACACTGTGCTAGGCGCCAGACACACGCAGCGCTGCGTGGATCCTGCCTCCTTGGAGCATAAAGTCCACACTAATCAAAAAATCTTCCTGGGCGCCTGGGTGGCTCAGTCGGTTGGGCATCTGCCTTCAGCTCGGGTCCTGGTCCCAGGGTCCTGGGATCAAGCCCCACATCAGGCTCCCTGCTCAACAGGGAGTCTGTTTCTCTCTCTGCCTCTCCCCCCCATGCTCTCTCTCTCTTTCTCTCTTTCTTTCTCAAATAAATAAACAAAATCTTTAAAAAAAATCTTCCAGGGCGCCTGGGTGGCTCAGTTGGTTAAGCGACTGCCTTCAGCTCAGGTCATGATCCTGGAGTCCCGGGATCGAGTCCCGCATCGGGCTCCCTGCTCGGCAGGGAGTCTGCTTCTCCCCCTCCCGCTCCCCCCTCTTGTGCTCTTTCTCTCTCTCACTCTCTCTCTCAAATAAATAAATAAAATCTTTAAAAAAATAAATACATAAAATAAATTAAAAAAAAAATCTTCCAAAAACATAAACACAACTCTTTGTTTGCAACAGCCAGACTGGCCCAGTCCATTACCAGGAGAAAAACAACAGCACTGATCATAGTCTTACTGTTAGAAAGTTCTAAATACACATGGAGCCCAGACAAAGGAGCAAGCGGGTCCTTTACTCCTCTCTGCACTTTTCCTGTCCCTTCCTCAGAGGAAGTCAGGACCCGCTCCTTCTCAGGTTATTTTGGATCTTAATCTTTTGCTTGGCCCTGATTTGCAACTATCTCTTTTCATAGCTGGGTGGATATGTGATAAAGCACGAGCAGGAAAATATTAGTCGTAGAATCTAAGAGGCCAACAAATTTTTCCCTTAAAGAACCAGAGAGTAAATATTTTCTGCATTGCAAGCCACATGAGCTCTGCCATGGCTCCTCAGCTCCGGGTGTATCATGAAAACAGCCACAGACGATTCGTCAAGTGGATGGGCCTATTTCCAATAAGATGTTATTTATGGATGCTACAAGCTGAATTTCATATAATTTTCGTGTGACATACAATGTCACAAAGTTATCATTCTTCTTCTTTACCACTTAAAAACATAAAAATCACTGTTTGCTCATAGGCCACACAAACAGAAGAGATAGGCTGGACTTGGCCTGTGAGCCATGGTTTGCCCACCCCTAATGTAAGGGGTGGGAACATGGGTATTCTTTTAACTGTTGGAGATCTTTGAAATTTTCCACATAAAATGGTGAGAAATTGTCTTTTCTAAGTCACTGGCTTGTCTTTTCCTTTTGTTTTGGTGGTGGTGGTGTTTTTTAAATCAGTACAAACGAAGCACAGAAGTATTTGTGACTAGCTAAAGTTGTCGACCCTTTCCTTCGTGGTGTGTGATTTCGCACCCTGGTGAGGAATCTTTCCCTCCCTGACCTCACATCTCTATTCTCCGAGGTTTTCTGTGCCTATGTGATGACAGCTCAGAACAGAACTGGACCATTTCCACGAGCACGCTCTGTCACCCATGACCTTGGCTGTGGGTCTATCCTTCCTGCTGATGGGAAGGTCTTCTCAGTCACCTGCGGTGCCCCCCTCGTGGCAGGTCTGTTTCCAGATGGGTCCGTGGTCCCCTTTCCATCCTGGGGATGCTTCTCTTTCTTCTTACTTCCCCTCCCCCAGCCTCCCCCAGTCTCTCCACTGGGTCCCTGAGAGGTGACGATGCCTTCTGGCTCCGGACAGTGGTCCTCACCATCCACCCGGAGAGAGGTTCGAGTCCCCAGGTCACATATGCATTTCAGGGAAGGCTCTGGCTACACACATCTGTCGTAACATCCCTTGGATGCTTTACGAAGCTGATGCAATGTCTGTCTTCACTCTGTCTTACCCAAGGCCCCTCCCCACCAGGGGCAAGGAAGAGAAAACAAAAGGGGGTTGAGGTGGGAAAAGAAAGTGCCAGTCACTCCTTAGAAGGAAGCAAGCAGAGAGTGCCCGCACCTCCCGTCGGCCCCATAAGGCCATGGCGAAGACCCAGCTTCCAGCCCTGCGGGGGGCCCCAGGCTCCTCATCTGTGGAGGGGAGAGATGGATCTGGGCTTCTTAATTTTTAGAGCCCACAAGTGTTTGCCCCTGACTGATGAAAAATGCCTCCCTTCCCCCTTCCAGCCACTGACCTCACTCCATGGCCTCCCCAGGGGTTTCCAGCTTTGCTCTGGAGGGCACAAAGCCAAGCGCGCCAGGCATCTCCCGTGGTGACGGCCTTGTCTCTGTTTTCCTGGCCTATCTGCCACGCCTCTGTCCCCCTGAGTTCAGAGCCCCCTCCCTGCATCCTGTCCTCGCTCCTTGGTTTCTCCAACAGCTTGCAGCTGTCCCTCCACTGATTACAGACCCTCAGGGGACACAGGCCGGGCCCTGGCATTAAGGTGCCCTGGGACCTCGGGCAAAACCCTTTCCCTTGGCGGGGGTGGGGTGGGTGGGTTTCTCTGCTCCTCTTCTGGTAAAAGAAGATTTTCACCCAGATGATGTCAAATTCCAGGCCTCAGGCAGCCCTCCCTGTAACCCGGAGCCTGCAGCAGCCTACACTTACATGGACCCTTTGCTTCCAGACAAGCCAACTTCCTACAGTCATCAGAGATCGGGGAGGGGCCTGGGAGTTTCCGTGGACCCCCGAGGTAGTCTCATGCGGCCTCCTTCTGACACTGTTGCATTCCTTTTGGCTTTCTCTCTAAATTAAATCAGGTGTCTTGGCCCCTGCGCACGTTTTGGCAGAGTCTAGCGGCAGCACAATGAAGGAAGGCATCCACCTCCATGGCCAGAGCTGCCACACTCAAGGGAACTCGACTTTTCACCTGCAGAGAGACTCCATCACTGCTCCCTGATTCCCCAGCTTAGGGCTCTCACCCCCTTACGGCTCCTTTGGGGGCACCCGCCTGCTCCCGCTGCATCTCCTGGGGCATCCTTCAGGTGGGAGGGCCAGCCTTCTCTCCTGGAAGCCTGTGGAGGTAGAGGATTCGAGCCTTTAATGCCACTCTTTCTCAGAGGCAGAAAGGAGATCTGGTGGAAGGCCTGCCCTGAATGGGGCAGAGGGAAGCCTGTTCCTGGGATTTTGTTTTCAGAGTTAGACTCTATTTTTTAAAAGGTAGAACCTGGAGGAGCTCTTGAGGTGTGATGAAGACAGACCTGGGTCTGTCCGATGGGAGCACATGGCGAAGGCCTGCGAAAGCCTCCGCGACAGAAGGCACACCTCTGAACCCCTTCCCCTGTGCCCAACAAGAGGTCCAACCAAGGCCATCTTGGGCGACAAACTGAGCCTGTTGGTTGACCTTGACTGGCACCACCCTCTGGATTAAAAGGTAGAACCTGGAGGTTCAGCCAACAGCTTTGGGCGGCTGCCCACATACCCGAGGGCTAGAGGGAATCAAGTGCCCCGAAGGGTGACTTTAAACAGGCTCAGTTTGTCTTCCAAGATGGCCTTGGTTGGACCTCTTGTTGGGCACAGGGAAAGGGGTTCAGAGGTGCTGCTTGCTGTCACGGAGGGTTTCACAGGCCTTCGCCACGTGGCTCCATCGGTCGGTGCACGGAGGATGCGCATGGCCTGGCCCACATGGTGCCGGGAGTCAGCCTCAGCCTGTGATGACCAGGAGCCCCGGGGTGGGAGGTAGACCGCACACACCGCAAGTGTGTGCACACATGTTGAGAAGCCCAGAAGGGCATTTGGGCCACACGGAGACACCAAACCCCTCTAGGGTTTGCACCATAAAGGGCTGGGAGTGTGGAGGGGAGCAAGTGTGTGGGGCCAGGGCTGCGGGGGAGACACAGGCAGGGGTTGTGCGGGTGGGACTACAGAGGGATGGGGGGCCAGCCCTGGGAAGCTGTCCTTATTCTCTCCTGGCCCTGTGCTCTGGGCCCCTCCCTGCCTGGCCTGGCACCGCTAAGTCTGCACCTTGCCTTAGAGCCAAGTCTTTGCCAACCCCTTCTGTCCAAGGGCACTTCTCCAGGACTCGCTCCCGCCCGGGCAGTCCTGCTCAGCCATTGCTCAGCCTGGACTTGAGATTTCACAGACCAGTGGCATTCAAAATGTAAAACATAATAGCAAGTTGGCGTAAGGGGCCAACAGTTTCTGTTGCCAAGTAAGGTCATTTTTAAAACCCAGTTATTCCCATTATTCTATAAAATAGGGGGAATTTTTTTTTACTCTCCAAACATTGGAAAGACATAACGTTGGAGTCATCCTTGACCACCGTTCTCGAGTACCCACATCCAACTTGCCAGCAGGCTCCAGCTGTTCGGCCCAGACTGGACCTGGGTTTTCATTAAGAAAAAGAACGCCAAGTACAAAGTTAGGTATGAGAGTGACTATTATTTACAATGAGAAATCACAACAAATCACATCTTTTTTTTTTTTTTAAAGATTTTATTTATTTATTTGACAGAGAGAGACACAGCGAGAGAGGGAACACAAGCAGGGGGAGTGGGAGAGGGAGAAGCAGGCTTCCCGCAGAGCTGGGAGCCCGATGTGGGGCTCGATCCCAGGACCCTGGGATCATGACCTGAGCCGAAGGCAGACGCTTAACGACTGAGCCACCCAGGCGCCCCAACAAATCACATCTTAAAAACGCTGACAAATACCACAAACATGACAAAATCCAGGAAAAGAAATAACACGAGTCTTAGCAGTTAACTGCCTGACATGCCTTTAAGATAGTTTTCCCCTCTATTTTGGACTATATTCTCTTCGATCCTTTCTTCACCACATCAACAACCTTGTGTTAGCAGTTTATATAGGTGCAAGCAGGACAACTCTATCTTCCCTTTGGTATTGTTGATTGAATTTTGTTTTTATTGATGATTTAGAGAAGTTTCTTTCATCTTCGTACATCATTGCTGTTAGGTCATTTAGATTTGAAGCCTGTGGCCACTAGTGGGAAAATGTCTCTCAAATTTCCTCCACAGATGATCTGTCAATGTGTTGTATGTTCATAAATTGTGTATGCAAGCTTGTCAAGGATATTCCAGACAGGAAAGCATCTCTGTTTTGGCCAGACATGATGAGAGCCATTTCTCCACTCAGAAGTGTGCAAGCTGGGGGCGCCTGGGGGGCTCAGTCGGTTAAGCGTCTGCCTTCAACTCAGGTCATGATCCCGGGGTCCTGGGATCGAGCCCCGCATCGGGCTCCCTGCTCAGTGGGGAGTCTGCCTTTCCCTCTGCCTGCCACTCCCCCTGCTTGTGCTCTCTCTCTCTCTGTCAAATAAATAAATAAAATCTTTAAAAAAAAAAAAAAGTGTGCAAGCTGATGACAGGAAGATTGTCCCTTAGACTAGCTTCTGGCTCCGTATAGTCCAACCTTTCTCCTCCACAATCCACAGACAGAATTTGGGTTTTCTCAAGAACTTTCGACATTTTTTTCACCTGGCTGTGGGCTGCCGCTAAAGCATCTTCATTGAGCAGCTGGGAAACCTGGGTACCAGGTGGCTTCCCCTGAGAGAGCCCTGAGAGAGTGGCTGACCAGCACACATTGTACCATTTCGCTCTACGAGGACTGCCTTTCAACAAGGGAGAGAGAGAGAAAAGAAAAACCTTCCCTGTGGAATTCTGAGCACAGGAAAGACTGGTCTAGGGGAGAGTTCTCGACGGGAGGGATCTTGCCAGGGCATGCCCACCGGCTCTGCCAGGAGTAGCTGTGCCTACTCCAGAGGAAAACAGTCGCAATGACTGTCCCACGAACAGAGATCCCTAATGAGGTGGCAAGGAACCCACAGCCTGGTGCACCCTCTCCTTCCACACCAAATTTTGGAGATTGATTTCTGGGCCTGTTCTTTTCTCTGAGAAAGTAATAATAAGGCCTTCTGGCTTGGGGGAAAGATGATTAAATTTCAAATTACCCTGCCTGCCA
The DNA here is from genome assembly GCF_002201575.2 of Neomonachus schauinslandi. Lineage (NCBI taxonomy): Eukaryota > Metazoa > Chordata > Mammalia > Carnivora > Phocidae > Neomonachus > Neomonachus schauinslandi. The sequence continues at coordinate 107,732,493 of NC_058411.1, forward strand.
GACAAGATTGAAATCTCTGGATCCAGGCGGGCCGGAGACCTGTTCTGCACACAGGAAAAACTAGCGGTGGTTTATTTGCCACGTTGCGGGGGACTGAAACGGAGCAGTGTGTTTAAAACGACATTAAGGGGCGGCAAACACGGTAATTAAGGCATTTGTTATACTGTAAGGAGCTTTCCAGAACATGGAAATTAGGAACATTGCGATTATGATTGTGAACTCGGTGAGGGAAATCAAATCCATCCACCCCTCGCCCCCCGCCTTCTCCTCCCATTAAAAGGCAGAGGGTGAATGAAGGAGGAACAAGAGGCCTTTCAGGGTCTTTGGGAGGGAGGAACCGTGGACAGTTATTAAACACTTTAATAATGCGGAGAGTTGCGGCTTCAGCTCGGGTTTGGGGAGGCTTTGATCAAACCCAGCTTCGTGGCAGGGCCGGCTTCCCCAGGGGAGGCCGCGAGGAGAACCACAGGCGGGGAAGGTCTGGGAAGGGCTGGGAGCCCAGCCTCGGATTTCAAAGCCGCACTGAGGATGCCCTGTAACAGGCTGGCGGGTCTCATTTTCCTCCCAAGGCCTTGAAGGCAGGACCCGGGCGTCTCTTTGCCATTCAGGCCCATCGCTGAACCCAGACTGGAAGCAGGTGTGTGTGCGTGCGTGTGTGTGTGTGCACGCGCGTGCACGTGTGCATCAGCAGGGGCTAGGCCGAAATCTAAAGATGGGTGTCAATTGTGAGTTACGTAAAGGCAGGCTGGTGTGTGGTGTCCCTGAACACTCGAAAATGAAATCCAGGCCACAGAGGGCGGCCCCAGGGCCCACCGAGCTCAGAGTTGGGAAAGTTGGTGTCTAATCATGACAGCCACTCTGAGCGTAATACTTAGCATCTCTGGGCCTCAGTTTACCCATCTGTAGCCTTCTCTCCTTTCCTCAGGGAAGCCTCCGACCACCCACACTAGCTGGGACCGCCGCCGTGGGAGAAGCCTGGACTTCCTTTTAAACAGTGTTTACCACCCATGCCCTTACCTGCTCATTGCCCCCTTCTCTGGGCAGCCTCAGGCTCCCAGGGCCTAGCACCCCTCCCCACCCTCCCCAGCGCTGGCCCTTACAGGCCCTCCGTATGTATCCGAGTGAGTTCCAGACCTCCAAAAGCTATTCTTACGAATATTTTGACTTTAGGCTGGAGTATTTAGAGTCTTATCTAATGAATTGAGAAAATTAGTAAGTAAGCAGCACACTGATCATCACATGGACACTGAGGCATCTTTTGTCATGCCCCTGTCTTTCATATCAGGACTGGAGACCCCTGACGTTTGCAGGGCCTGGAGCAAGAACACAAATGGAAGTTTCCAGCCCACAGGCTCACCCCTTCTTTGTCCCATGCTGGCTCCATCCCCTGGTGTGAGAGTCTCCACCTCCAGCCTGCAGATGCATGACCCGTGGTCTACCTTTCTCCTTCCCGAGTAGCCGCCCTCTGGGCCACCCCTGGGGTCCAGGGCTGCACACATTGGTAGTGTGGTCAGAACTCAGGGACATGAACCCCAGAAAAAAGATTCACTCAGACCCCAGAAACATAGGCCCATTTGGGAAGGGGATTTTGAGGTTCTGTGTTTCAAAATGTGATCTAGAAGGAGGGGGCCACTAGTACATGGTTATTTGGCTCTGTGACCTCCTCCATCCTGGGGTGGATCATGGCCAGAGGGGGCCCTGGGCCCTGTCGTCCTGGTCTAAGGGCCGTGTAGACTTGAGTACGGGGAAGGATACCGCTCCATCTTACCCCTAGGTCCAAAAAAATGGGCTGCAGAGCTCCACACTGCCCTGTTGGCAGGTCATCCCTCTGCATGCCCCATCACCCCCACCACGCTCTTTTCAAATGCCCCTCTCTTGTTCTCTTCCTCCCCGCCCACACTGGGAGGGCAGAACCCTAATTCCCAGCATCACAATGGAACCAGACCCAAGCCCATGTCTTGCCTGGCATCAAGGATGGAACTGGGGAAGGTGGGAGGTGGGGTAAAGGACAAATACAGTTTTTGCTGAACACCGCCCTTGGCTCCGAGCATTGTTTCTGTAGTGGCTTGGGGGGCTGGGGATGGCAGAGCATGCCTGAGCAAATGGCTCATGGAATTTCAGAGCCATAAAGGAGCCGGGTATCTTCCGGGCAAGGCAGAACTCCGAGCCAGGAAGGAGCAGCGGCTTGGCAGCTTCACTCAGCACCGGGATCCTAGCCGAGCACCTTGCCCTTGCCTCGTGGAGCCTGCTGACATGGAAGCTGTGATGGCCCTTACAGGCCCTCCGTATGTATGTAAAAACCAACGTTTTTAAAGTGCCCAGCACTTGACCTGGCACATAGGAGGAGCTCGAAAAATGCGTACAAAATAGAGAAACACAGAAAAGTGAGCGTGATGCCTAAGTTGGCTCCCGGCGCTCCTGATCTGCAGTCTGATGGTGTTTCTTCTAGACAGGGCTTATGTTTCAAACCAACCTGGTGTCTACACGTAGGGGACCCTGGGTCACAACCTAACTTCCTGTTGTAAAGATAAAAGGCTATTTAAAATGTCCCGTAAATGGCACTTAGGCTCCGGACCAAAGGGTCCTGCTGGAACGGCTGTTTTAAAACCTCAGCCCTCTTAGCAGGGCGTTCCCAGCCTGGGGTGGTCGATTTTGGCAGAGAGAAGCTGTAGGGCCTCCCCTGACAGCCCTGTCCACACCCCCAGAGGCTAGCACTGAACTTGGCACTTGGTAGGGCTTTCCACACCCTGCTCAGATCCTGTGGACTCTTACTTTGCACATGCTTTGAATGAGCTGGTTGAGGGCTTGCCCATCCCATGGCCCATTTATAGTGCAGGTTAAGGTGAGGACAATTTCTGAAGGCCAGCCCATCGATGGCAGGGACAGAAGGCACCAGGACAGATGGCAGCAAGGGGGAACACAGCAACATTTGTCTTGGGAACATGAGTTGCAAACCACAGAATAGCTCTGGACCACCAGGAGAGACAGGGCCCTTGTGGGCTGGATGGCAGGAAGCTCACAGAAGGGGAACCAGTCTGGGAAATAGAATGGGAGCCAAACCGGTGTGTCCTCAGCCTCCGAGCTATAGGAACCATGGGCAGGAATGCCCTTAGACCTTCCCCCACCTTCTCACTCTGCTCCAGGAGCAGAGGTCCCAGCAGGGGTGGCAACTTGGCTCAGCGTGGGGTCCGGGCCTGCTCTTAGCTGGGTGAGCTACACCTCTCTTGAGAGCCCCTCCAAGGCTGCACCCAAAGGGAGCGTCTGGGGTTCATGAGGCAAGCGTAGTGTTTGCTGGGCAGCTATAAAATCCATTTGGGCAGGACGTAGGAAGGGACTCCCCCTGGGGGCTCGGGGCTTCTCAATGGGCTGCAAACTGAATAAAAATCATGGACATCTCCCCTGTTTGGTTTGCTGGGCAAATGATATGCAATTTTGCCAACTGTCATTTTAGAAACAGTTCAGATGGCTTGCAGGTAATCCAGCTCATCTGCGTTAGTGAGGGGCTTCGAGATCAGTACAATCCTTACGACTTCACGCCCTCCTATTATTTTTCTCCTTCTTCTCATCTCTTGGAAAAATGGGAGTGAATCAAGCGGGCGGGTCATGGATTTTGCCCACCCAAGTGGACCAAAGTCAAAAACTATAGAGATCTACCAGTCCCCACGCTCGAGGCCACTTCCTACAGACCAACTCATTGGCTCCCCTAAGTGCCACTTGTTAGAGCAGGCAGGAATGGTATTTTAGAATGATTTCCATATGAAATGACATTAACTTATTTTTAACTTATTATTTAATTAACTTTTTAAAATGTGGTGCTTAAATTGAGAACATTCGATTAACTGGAAATTGACATTTTAGAACACTTCCTTGATCTCTAGGCCCTCGGGCAGTCACGTTTACTCTTGCCACACGAGACCCCAAACTGGGGTCTAGCTAAGAGGACACGGGCCCTGCTTTGATCTTCCCATCAGGCCAAGAGCTACCAACAAAAGAGCACTGGACAGGGAGTTGAGCGGATCCAGATGTTCGCGTCAGCTGGGCCACGAAGAGTGTGGGACCCTCGGCAAGGGGCTTCAACCACCTCGGCCTCCCGACACCACACCTGCAAATGGGGTGGACAGCGATACTTGGAGCAGGCTCTGGGCTGCTTCGAGAATTAAATGAGATACAGCGTGTAAAGCACCTCCCGGGCGGCCTGCTCCCGAGAAGGAAGCCGAGAGGTTAATTGAACGGAAGGTGGGGGGAGCAGGGGAAGTAGGACCGACGGTGTCCCTGGGCACCGCCAGAGTGTCCCTGATCCTGCGGGACTCGCCAGATGCTGCCTGGAATTCCACATTAAAGCATCCTCCTTTTAGCCTGCAGCATTGATCCCAATTAAAATGCTAATTATCTCCAAGGGTTCTACATTTCATTTTTTTTTTTTTTTCACTTGTCTGTCAGTGACCCCAGAGTGTGGATGAAGGATCCGAGAGCTGCATTTCATGGATGGAGGACAGAGAAGATGGCCTCTCTGATTATATGCGCGGCCTGTGACACTGGAGAGGGCTATCCGCAACGCACCCATCTTTCCCACCATGTGATGTTGAGCATTACTGTCACCTGCACCCACCACACTCGCTCCTTCCAGCTGCCACGACTTTGGTCTTGTCCTCTCCCGGCCGGGCACGCCCCCTCGGCTCCTCTCGCCCCACCCTCCAGGGCCCCGTTGGAACCCTACCTCCTGCAGCTCGCGCCACTTCCTCTTTCCTCTCCCCCCCTGGCATACCCTCAGTCCCACATTCTGTACCCTTAATGAAGGACAAAGCGTGATGAGGATTCTGGGAAAGGCTTCCATGTGGATAGTCCTCTCCAGTGTCACAGGCCGCGCATATAATCACGACAGTGTCATGTGGAGGAGACAATGTGGTCCTCGGTGGTGGGCAGACTTGGGCTCACATCCCAGTTCACGGTGGGATCAGGAGCATTCATCAGCGTCCCTGAGCCTGCTGTCTCCTCCACGGAACGGAGGACTCAGCATGAACACCAGGGCAGCGCTGTCTGTAAAGGGCCTGGCATAGGATAGGGTTCCAGAAATATTAGCTGCATCCCCTGGCTTGGTCTTCCCCGCCTCCATCGACTTTCTAATAACTCCATGAGGTTGCCTGAGCATTACATCCCCATTGGACAGATGGGTAAACTGAGGCCCAGATAAGTAAGGAAACTTGTCCAAGGTGACGCGGCAGCGAGGGCCATCCTGGTCCCCGGATGGCCTGATTCCCGGATGGATGCTGCCTCGGGGGTTCCTTCTCCTGCTCTCACTCAGGAGGCGTTGTCTGGGTCAAATCAGCCAGTTCGGGGGCATTACGGCAGCAAGGAGAAGAATCCAGAAGGGTACAAATCAACAGCCCCAAAGAGAAGGCTCTTCTCCAGGAAGAAATGAAACCATGACTTTGTCTTCTACATAGTAGGCGTAGCTAGCCAGGTTCTCTGCCTCCCGCTCATTTCCTGGAGAGGAGTTCCTCTCGGTTTCTTTCTTCGCTACAGCCGTTGATGCCGAGGCCGATTATGAAGTGAGCAGCCGTCACCTCGGAGGGGTGCAAGCTCGGGGCAGAATGAGGTCAGTGCTGTAAGGCTCTGTGCTCCTTCTTTCACACGTGGGGAAACTGAGGCTGGAAGGGACCAGCTGGAGGCTACTTTGCACCAAGTTGCACGTGCCCACCCGCCGGGAACTCACTCCATTAGGGAGAGAAGGGGCAGGACAGAAACGGCACGATGCCTGCATTGCCCGTAGTCAAGGCTAGGGTCCTTGGTCAGGGCCCCGCGGCCCAGCTCTCTGCTGGCCCTGGACCCCGGCGGCACAGCCAGGAGTCAAGCGGGCTTCCTGGAGCACGCGCTGCTCCTTGCTGAGTTTTGGAGGCCAAGTCGCTGCCACCTAGAACTTCTTGACCTGGGCACTCTCGACATTTGGGCTGGATACTTCTTTGCTGTGAGGCCCTGCTGTGCATTGTAGGTATTCGGCCGGTACCCCCAGCCTCGTCTGTCTGCATAAATGTCTCCAGACACTGCCAAATGTCTCCAGGGAGCAAAATCGCCTCCCATTGAGAGCCACAAGCGGAAGAAAGAAGGGCATCCAGGTAAACGGAGTCCCTGGACACAGCTTTGATGCGTCTGGGGAGCCTCGCGGTTTGGGGAGCCCCAACGCCAGCGAGGCTCTCCTCCGAGGCCCTCCGACGGGGTAGACGAGGCTGCACGCACCCTCAGAGCCCTAATGAAAAGCTTCGATGCTCAGCTCCAGCTTTTGAAAATTGTCCTGGAGGTTACTGTTCTGCTCCTGTGAGCCCGTCCACTGGCAACGGGTTTCTGGCCTTATGTGCCTCTGCCAGAAGCCTCAGCCAATGCCCTGGTGCCAGGGCTTCCGTGGGAACCCCGTGTCTGTGCCATCTCTATGGGTCCGGCAGGCCCACCTTTGCCTTTACAGCTGTATGGCTGCCCCCGGACCCCACGCTGTCTCTCTCCTGGCTCGGGTGGCTTGAACGAAAGACTGATTTGCTCAAGACAGGAAGCAAGATGGAGCATGGGCTAGAAGAGGGGAATGCTGCTAAGGAGTTTGTTTGTTTTTTTTTTTTTTTTTTTTCTGATTTTTTTTTTATTTTTATTTTTTTTTTATTTTTTTATTTTTTTAAATTTTTTTTTTATTCTTATGTTAATCCCCATACATTACATCATTAGTTTTAGATGAAGTGTTCCATGATTCATTGTTTGTGCATAACACCCAGTGCTCCATGCAGAACGTGCCCTCCTCAGTACCCACCACCAGGCTAACCCATCCTCCCACCCCCCTCCCCTCTAGAACCCTGTTTGTTTTTCAGAGTCCATCGTCTCTCATGGTTCGTCTACCCCTCCGATTTCCCCCGCTTCATTCTTCCCTTCCCGCTACCTTCTTCTTCTTCTTTTTTTTTTTTCTTAACATATATTGCGTTATTTGTTTCAGAGGTACGGATCTGAGATTCAACAGTCTTGCAAAATTCACAGCGCTTACCAGAGCACATACCCTCCCCAGTGTCTATCACCCAGTCACCCCATCCTTCCCACCCCACCCCCCACTCCAGCAACCCTCAGTTTGTTTCCTGAGATTAAGAATTCCTCATATCAGTGAGATCATATGATACATGTCTTTCTCTGTTTGACTTATTTCACTCAACATAATACCCTCCAGTTCCATCCACATCGTTGCAAATGGCAAGATCTCGTTCCTTTTGATGGCTGCATAATATTCCATTGTATATATATACCAGATCTTCTTTATCCATTCATCTGTTGATGGACATCTTGGCTCTTTCCACAGTTTGGCTATTGTGGACATTGCTGCTATAAACATCGGGGTGCACGTACCCCTTCGGATCCCTACTTTTGTATCTTTGGGGTAAATACCCAGTAGTGCAATTGCTGGATCATATGGTAGCTCTATTTTCAACTTTTTGAGGAACCTCCATACAGTTTTCCAGAGTGGCTGCACCAGCTTGCATTCCCACCAACAGTGTAGGAGGGTTCCCCTTTCTCCGCATCCCCGCCAACATCTGTCATTTCCTGACTTGTTAATTTTAGCCATTCTGACAGGTGTGAGGTGGTATCTCATTGAGGTTTTGATTTGGATTTCCCTGATGCCGAGCGATACTGAGCACTTTTTCATGTGTCTGTTGGCCATTTGGATGTCTTCTTTGGAAAAATGTCTTTTCATGTCTTCTGCCCATTTCTTGATTGGATTCTTTGTTCTTTGGGTGTTGAGTTTGATGAGTTCTTTATAGATTTTGGATACTAGCCCTTTATCTGATATGTCATTTGCAAATATCTTCTCCCATTCTGTTGGTTGTCTTTTGGTTTTGTTGACTGTTTCCTTTGCTTTGCAAAAGCTTTTTATCTTGATGAAGTCCCAATAGTTCATTTTTGCCCTTGCCTCCCTTGCCTTTGGCGATGTTTCTAGGAAGAAGTTGCTTCGGCTGAGGTCAAAGAGGTTGCTGCCTGTGTTCTCCTTAAGGATTTTGATGGACTCCTGTCTCACATTGAGGTCTTTCAACCATTTGGAGTCTATTTTTGTGTGTGGTGTAAGGAAATGGTCCAGTTTCATTCTTCTGCATGTGGCTATCCAATTTTCCCAACACCATTTGTTGAAGAGACTGTCTTTGTTCCATTGGACATTCTTTCCTGCTTTGTCAAAGATGAGTTGACCATAGAGTTGAGGGTCCATTTCTGGGCTCTCTATTCTGTTCCATTGATCTATGTGTCTGTTTTTGTGCCAGTACCATGCTGTCTTGATGATGACAGCTTTGTAATAGAGCTGGAAGTCCGGAATTGTGATGCCGCCGGCTTTGCTTTTCTTTTTCAACATTCCTCTGGCTATGCGGGGTCTTTTCTGGTTCCATACAAATTTTAGGATTATTTGTTCCATTTCTTTGAAAAACGTGGATGGTATTTTGATGGGGATTGCATTGAATGTGTAGATTGCTCTAGGTAGCATTGACATCTTCACAATATTTGTTCTTCCAATCCATGAGCATGGAATGTTTTTCCATTTCTTTGTGTCTTCCTCAATTTCTTTCATGAGTATTTTATAGTTTTCTGAGTACAGATCCTTTGTCTCTTTGGTTAGATTTATTCCTAGGTATCTTATGGTTTTGGGTGCAATTGTAAATGGGATCGACTCCTTAATTTCTCTTTCTTCTGTCTTGTTGTTGGTGTATAGGAATGCCACTGACTTCTGTGCATTGATTTTATATCCTGCCACTTGACTGAATTCCTGTATGAGTTCTAGCAGTTTTGGGGTGGAGTCTTTTGGGTTTTCCACATAAAGTATCATATCATCTGCAAAGAGTGAGAGTTTGACTTCTTCCTTGCCAATTTGGATGCCTTTGATTTCTTTTTGTTGTCTGATTGCTGTGGCTAGGACTTCCAATACTATGTTGAATAGCAGTGGTGATAGTGGACATCCCTGCCGCGTTCCTGACCTTAGGGGGAAAGCTCTCAGTTTTTCCCCATTGAGAATGATATTCGCTGTAGGTTTTTCATAGATGGCTTTTATGATATTGAGGTATGTACCCTCTATGCCTATACTCTGAAGAGTTTTGATCAAGAAAGGATGCTGTACTTTGTCAAATGCTTTTTCTGCATCTATTGAGAGGATCATATGATTCTTGTTCTTTCTTTTGTTAATGTATTGTATCACATTGATTGATTTGCGGATGTTGAACCAACCTTGCAGCCCAGGGATAAATCCCACTTGGTCATGGTGAATAATCCTTTTAATGTACTGTTGGATCCTATTGGCTAGTATTTTGGTGAGAATTTTTGCATCCATGTTCATCAGGGATATTGGTCTGTAATTCTCCTTTTTGATGGGGTCTTTGTCTGGTTTTGGGATCAAGGTAATGCTGGCCTCATAAAATGAGTTGGGAAGTTTTCCTTCCATTTCTATTTTTTGGAACAATTTCAGAAGAATAGGTATTAATTCTTCTTGAAATGTTTGGTAGAATTCCCCTGGGAAGCCATCTGGCCCTGGGCTTTTGTTTTTTGGGAGATTTTTGATGACTGCTTCAATTTCCTTAGTGGTTATAGGTCTGTTCAGGTTTTCTATTTCATCCTGGTTCAGTTTTGGTAGTTGGTACATCTCTAGAAATGCATCCATTTCTTCCAGGTTATTTAATTTGCTGGCATAGAGTTGCTCATAATATGTTCTTATAATTGTTTGTATTTCTTTGGTGTTGGTTGTGATCTCTCCTCTTTCATTCATGATTTTGTTGATGTGGGTCATTTCTCTTCTCTTTTTGATAAGTCTGGCCAGGGGTTTATCAATCTTGTTAATTCTTTCAAAGAACCAGCTCCTAGTTTCGTTGATCTGTTCTACTGTTCTTTTAGTTTCTATTTCATTGATTTCTGCTCTGATCTTGATTATTTCTCTTCTCCTGCTGGGTTTAGGCTTTATTTGCTGTTCTTTCTCCAGCTCCTTTAGGTGTAGGGTTAGGTTGTGTACTTGAGACCTTTCTTGCTTCTTGAGAAAGGCTTGTATTGCTATATACTTTCCTCTTAGGACTGCCTTTGCTGCATCCCAAAGATTTTGAATAGTTGTGTTTTCATTTTCATTGGTTTCCATGTATTTTTTAAATTCTTCTTTAATTTCCTGGTTGACCCATTCGTTCTTTAGTAGGATGCTCTTTAGCCTCCATGTATTTGAGTTCTTTCTGACTTTTGTCTTGTGATTGAGCTCTAGTTTCAAAGCATTGTGGTCTGAAAATAGGCAGGGAATGATTCCAATCTTTTGGTACCGGTTGAGACCTGATTTATGACCTAGGATGTGATCTATTCTGGAGAATGTTCCATGGGCACTAGAGAAGAATGTGTATTCCGTTGCTTTGGGGTGGAATGTTCTGAATATGTCTGTAAAGTCCATTTGGTCCAGTGTGTCATTTAAAGTCTTTATTTCCTTGTTGATCTTTTGCTTAGATGATCTGTCCATTTCAGTGAGGGGGGTGTTAAAGTCCCCCACTATTATTGTATTGTTGTCGATGTGTTTCTTTGCTTTTGTTATTAATTGGCTTATATAATTGGCTGCTCCCATGTTAGGGGCATAGATATTTACAATTGTTAGATCTTCTTGTTGGGTAGATCCTTTAAGTATGATATAGTGTCCTTTCTCATCTCTTATTACAGTCTTTGGTTTAAAATCTAATTTGTCTGATATAAGGATTGCCACCCCAGCTTTCTTTTGGTGTCCATTAGCATGGTAAATGGTTTTCCACCCCCTCACTTTCAATCTGGGGCTGTCTTTGGGTCGAAAATGAGTCTCTTGCAGACAGCATATCGATGGGTCTTGTTTTTTAATCCAGTCTGATAGCCTGTGTCTTTTGATTGGGGCATTGAGCCCATTTACATTCAGGGTAACTATTGAAAGATAGGAATTTAGTGCCATTGTATTGCCTGTAAGGTGACTGTTACCGTATATTGTCTGTGTTCCTTTCTGGTCTATGTTGCTTTTGGGGTCTCTCTTTGCTTAGAGGACTCCTTTCAAGATTTCCTGTAGGGCTGGTTTTGTGTTTGCAAATTCCTTTAGTTTTTGTTTGTCCTGGAAGCTTTTTATCTCTCCTTCAATTTTCAATGACAGCCTAGCTGGATATAGTATTCTTGGCTGCATATTTTTCTCGTTTAGTGCTCTGAATATATCCTGCCAGTCCTTTCTGGCCTGCCAGGTCTCTGTGGATAGGTCTGTTGCCAATCTAATGTTTCTACCCTTGTAGGTTACATATCTCTTCTCCCGAGCTGCTTTCAGGATTTTCTCTTTGTCTATGAGACTCGTAAGTTTTACTATTAGATGTCGGGGTGTTGACCTATTTTTATTGATTTTGAGAGGGGTTCTCTGTGCTTCCTGGATTTTCATGCCTGTTTCCTTCCCCAAATTAGGGAAGTTCTCTGCTATAATTTGCTCCATTATACCTTCTGCCCCTCTCTCTCTTTCTTCTTCTTCTGGGATCCCAATTATTCTAATGTTGTTTCGTCTTATGGTATCGCTTATCTCTCGAATTCTGCCCTCGTGATCCAGTAGTTGTTTATCTCTCTTTTTCTCAGCTTCTTTATTTTCCATCATTTCATCTTCTATATTACTGATTCTCTCTTCTGCCTCATTTATTCTAGCAGTTAGCGCCCCCATTTTTGATTGCACCTCATTAATAGCCTTTTTGATTTCTACTTGGTTGGATTTTAGTTCTTTTACTTCTCCAGAAAGGGTTTCTCTAATAACTTCCATATTTTTTTCAAGCCCAGCTAGTATCTTTAAAGTGATGATTCTGAACTCTAGATCTGACATTGTACTAATGTCCGTATTGAGTAGGTCCCTGGCAGTCGGTACTACCTCTTGTTCTTTTTGTTGAGGTGATTTTTTCCGTCTTGTCATTTTGTGCAGAGGAGAATAGATTAATGAGAGAACAAAATGCTAGCAGAGTAACAACGTCCCCAGAAAATATACTCTAAACAAATCAGAAAAAACCCTGGAAGCTCTGTGGGAGATCCTGTTTCGTTGCTCTCTGAGGGGTGCTAGAGGAATTCAGTTCCATGAAGTTGTACACCTGAGGTCCCCTGTTCTTGCTGGGGGCTTGGTGGCCCCTTCCTGCATTTTCAAAGCCAGTAGTGGAGGGTCAAGTTCTCTCAGTCTTCGGCTTTCCTAAGGAGTTTGTTTTATAACCATCCGGGCACAAGGAAGCAGACTGGCTCCTGCTGGATGCGTCTAGTAGGTCTCCTCTCCAATCCAGGCATCCATTAGACCTGTACCAAATGGATAAAGGAGACAGATGTTCCTAAAGCTCAACAAAAGATTAGCCAAACGGAGCCCTTTAATTGATGCCTGCCTGAGCGCATGGAAAATCGCGTTCCCTTTATGAGGGACCAGTTTGCCCCCCATGTTTCCAGACAGTCATTGCATAAAGCGAGCTACCTCATGTTTGTCTGTACCTAATTCCCAGCCCAAATACACTTGACTATTTTGGTCTAGACCACACTTGATCATTGCAAACAGCCACCAAATCCCTCTCCTCTCCTATTTACGGATGGAAGCAGCTGCCGTATTTGCATGCCTTGCTCCTTAGGATAAACATGACTCTGATTTCCTAACTTTCTTTGGGGAATTCCTCCTCGGCGCCCATGTTTATTTATGAAGCTGGTTTGGAAATATAGCCGGCACCACTGTAATTTCTGGGACTTTAGCTAAGGTCAGCTGGGGAGAGCGGGCATTACCTGGGCAGAGCAGCGAGCCTTATCTGAGGCCTCAAGCCTGGCCACGCCTCCAGGAGAGGTTTCCCTGCACAAGAATCCCCAAGTTACCCATCACCTTTCTTTGGCGACTTCATTTTGCTTTGGCTGCCAGGAGGCTCAGAGGTAAATCAGACCTCACTGTTCCGGGTTCCTGAAACATTCTTCCTCTCCGTTCTCTAAATGGCTCAGAAACCTCTTTTTGGTTTTATTTTTGGTTGCTCTTTATATGTTTTAATATTGTAAACTGCCTGGAATACTCTGAGGGAGTAGGTGGGGTGTAAGTCATAAAAAAATAAACATCAAATGCACCAAACATTTTCTCCCACCGTCATTAAAATGCATCTGTCTTGGGTCTCTTTTGCTGAAGGAGTCCCTCTGTATCAGGGAGATGATAAATAACCCCAGCAATGTTGAGACTGGGAGATTAGAGCTGGAATGGACCGCAGGTCTCAGAGAAAGGAAGGAAATAACATTATGAACTACCCCCAGTCCTTTGCCAGTATTTACAACCCAGGGATGAGAACACGAATATCCAGGAAAAAGGAAAAGGCTTTTTCAGGCCAAGACGAGAACCCACATCTCCAGGCCCCTCCCGGTCTGGTGCTCCTTACAGGACTGCCCTGCTGTGTTCTCAAGGCTGACCAGGGTGGGCTAGCCACTTAACAGAGGCCTTCTCAAGCCAGCGTCTTGTTTCAAAGGGGAGGTTCTACTAGCGCAGATGTCGTTGGGAAATGTAAGGTTTGAGTGCCCAGTCACTGTGTGCCTTCTGAGGTCAGGCAGGGGAGGGCCTCCACAGTGGCATCCAGACAGCTCATTGCTCACACTAGCCTTGGGTTGTGATGGGCAAGGCAGGGAGGGCTGGGAGACAGGAAGCCCAGGTATTTCACCAGCAGGAGAGGACAGCAGCTTCTGAAGGTCCAGTAAGGTCAAGCTTAAGCCTAGAGGACAATCATGGCTCCTCAGGTCAAGACATTTGGCCTTACCTTCCATATCGTGATTGGGTTTGACCCAGCGGCAACTTGGCCACGTGTCTGTCCAGGCTCAGCTTAAACATCCTCAGGGATGGAGGATTCATTACCTACCAAGGGTCCTGAGACAGGTGGGACAGGCAAGAGGTGCTGAATGTCCCAACTCATGAGCTCCTGGGGTCCCAGGGGTGAAAGAGGTGTGGTGGGGAAGTACTGGAGTGGTATATAATCCTAGAATGGAGGGACGTCCCTTGGCTGTCTTCTGGGACCTTGCAGATCCCACAGGAACTAGCAGGAGCTGGAAGGATGCTCAGAGGCAGGTGAATGGCCCCTCTGCTGAAGGCATCTGTGGGTACTTGGGCCACTTCTCGGGAGTCCGCTGTGAGGTGCCTGGCCTGCCTCAAGTGGGATGCTGAGGGCTGTAGCCAGGACAATCCAGAAAGCCTGGAAAAGAAAGCTTCTCTCCATCCTAGGTATCTCTGCGAGAGATGAATCTGGAGTTAGGTTTGGGGGTGGGAGGGAGGTGCAACGTCCTGATTTGTAGTGTTTGCTGGTTCCCACGGTGTCACACTCCCACCACGGTCAATCTCAAGCTGCTAATGTCCAGGTCCCAGAATGCACGTTGGGAGAGATGCTCACAGTCCTCCTGCAAGCTGGTTTCACGTCACCAGGTGAGGGCATGGCCTCGCCTTATTACTCCCCTGATTCTCACTGGCCCTATAACTTCAGGCCCCGCTTCCTCATCTATAAAATGGGGTGAAGAGCAGCTGTCTCCACGTGCCCCCAGGGGTCATCAGGAGGAGACTGAAAGGGCTTTGCTATTTATGGAACACTTTGAAAAGAATAAAAGAGCTTTCAATGAGCTTTAAATGATCACCAGTTTTGATGTGAGGCAAAACAGGACAATGTACAATGCAGAGGACTAACATGACAGAACAGGGAGGTCTGGGTAATGAATCCAAAACCCCAGGCCTGAGTCTAAGACTGTGGCCTGTGTAAACCACAGGTCTCGGTTTCCCCACCTGTGAAATGTGGGTCCCACTTTACACCCTGGCGACCTCCTGGGGTGTGGTGAAACCGGGGGAAATAAAAAATTACATATTTTCAAGAGCCCCACACATGGGAGAAGGGGGTGGCAGATTACTATGACAGAAATGACAAGAAAGAGGGCCAGCCCAACCATCAAAGGGACAATTTACGCTCCAGAAAACTAATCCCTAATTATTCCTTTCTGTTCTAAAGAAGCAGGGGCCCAGAAGAGAAGCCAGCAGCTCATCCTTCATGTGACTACTTAAGCCTGAACCAGGAAGAGAAACAACTGTACATACACAGGCTAGAATTTGAATACCTAATTTGATGAGGCATATAAATTGGCAGTTATTCAAATGAGTGCATTTGCATATATAGGGTTTAAGGCTACATGATAATTCCTTGATATTTTTTCCATAGTGCAGAGTAAGGACTTTAGATCTTTCTCCCTCTTTTCAACGGTTTTAGGAAGGGGTTGCAAAGGCAGCTGAATGGAGCCCAGGCTCTGGGTGCGCCAGGATTTTGGGGTGTGGGGCGAGCACCCAGGGGGTGTTGAACAGCAGTTTTTGGCGGTGGAGGAGGTTCTTTCCTGGGTATCTGACCGTGGCCTCCCAGCTTGGCAGTGCCAGCCAGGGGCACCTCCTCTGCTTCTGAGGGGTGGCAGAGGCTCCAGGCTGGTTTGTCTAGGTCCCAGTAGAGCGGGGAGCTCCAAGTGTGACCCCCTGATCAGCTGCAGCTGCATTACCCAGGAGCATGCTAGGCAGGCATGCACTCACCCCCAATCTACTTAGGAGTCAGAAACTCTGGGGCAGGAGCCCAAGCCGCAGTCTGTTCTAACAGGCCCTCCAGGGGACTGTGATGCCCGCTCAAGTTGGAGAACCATGACCTTGGAACATCCCTTCCCTGGGAATCTGTTTCACATACATGGGGTTTAAGGTAGCATGATCATTTGGATTTATTTCCCAAGGCCACACCAAATTCTCATCCAGCACCTCCCAGGGATGGTTTTAACTTCCAGTGAAGGAGGAGGGAGGGTCCTGGGTTCTCTTCAGGGGTGGGGAGGAAGAGGAAACCGCTTCTTCACTGTGGGGCAGCCTGGCTGTCAGCAGTCAGTGGGGGACCGGCCACTCGCTGACCTCATGCCACCCTTCCTCACCAGCACGGTCGGTGGAGCCCAGGCCGGGCTGCTGTCTTGGCTAGGTGGAAGCAGCCCCAGGTCATGGCTG
Source organism: Neomonachus schauinslandi (assembly GCF_002201575.2). Lineage (NCBI taxonomy): Eukaryota > Metazoa > Chordata > Mammalia > Carnivora > Phocidae > Neomonachus > Neomonachus schauinslandi. The sequence continues at coordinate 107,748,487 of NC_058411.1, forward strand.
AGGCACCCAGAAGTTGCTAGGACTTCTCAGCCCTCTTTGCGGGACCCAGGCCCTGGCTTCTGCCTTCTGCCTGAGCAAAGCCTTTACCTTCCATCACTCAACAAAGAGTTCCTAAGACCTGCCCTGGGCCAGGTGCTCAATTGACGGTGGGCACAGGGCAGAACCTGGGCAGGGTGGTCTCCTCTCCCGGAATGTGTGCCTGGCAAGGGAGGCATCTGACAGTGGGTGCTGAGGGCTGGGGAAGGGGACAGACAGGGTCTCTTGGGACTAAACAGCAGGGAAAGTCCACCTGGTCCAGAGGTCAAGGAAGGCTTCCTGAGGATGGATGAAGAGAAATGCTGCCAGGGGTGGACAGAGCTTCACACTTACCAGGGAGAAAAGGCCCAAGAATAAAGTGAGCTTCTAGAGGCAACAGGGAGTCTTTGAAAGGTGCTAAGTAGAGGCGGCAGATGACCAGCGGAGAGGAGCCTGGCTTGGAGGCTAGGGTTTGGATCCAGGTTGGGGTCCCAGATGCATGCCCCAGGACCAGGGTCCTGCCTTCACAGACTTAACAACCAGATTTGTGGTTGTGGTCCTGGCTCTCCATGTAGGCCGCTGGGTGGCATCACCCCCACCATTGGGTGGAAGTGTCAAGCAGGAGGGACGGGCTTCGATGACCAGGGATGGGGATCTGAGTCAATCAGGAAGGAAAGTGGCAGCCAGGAGAGCTGATTCAACAGGAGCTTTGGGGGTCATGTAGGTGGGTCTCAGAGAGGAAAGATGACACCTGGATTCAGATCAAGATGAAGGGGCTACAATAGAGGCTCCCCAGGCTACTCCTGAGGTTGAGTTGTAGGCCCAGATAGGCCATACCTGCCCACTGCTTAGAGCGGACCATGATTTCATCAAGGACCCAGGCTCCTCCCAGCTCTCTGCTCTGCCAGCCTCAGAGTGTGACTAACTCTTATTCACAAGATAGCTGCTGTAGCTCCAAGTATCACACCCATGTTCCAGATGGACGGATCCTAGGAGGGAGGGAGAGAGGGAGGGAAGGAGGGAGGAAGGAAGAAAGGAAGGAAGGAAGGAAGGAAGGAAGGAAGGAAGGAAGGAAGGAAGGAAGGAAGGGAGGGAGGAAGGAAGGAAGGAAAGAAGGAAGGAAGGGAGGAAGGTCATGTGCTAGCTGAGTCCGCCCCCTTTAAAAGGCTTTTCTGGAGGCCCCACCAATGACTGCTACTTTCAGCTCCATTAGCCACTGATAGCTACAAGATAGCTAGGGATATATAGCTTTCTTTTTTCTCCTTTTTCTCTTTTTTAAAGTAGTCTCCATGCCTAGCTTGGACCCCAACATGGGGCTTGAACTCACTACCCTGAGATCAAGACCTGTTGAGATCAAGAGTTGGATGCTCAACTGACTGAGCCACCCAGGAGCCCCGGGATATGTAGCTTTTTAGTTGGGCACATTGCTACCCCTGTCCTCCAATATAAGGATTCTGTTATAAAAATTGGAGAATGAACATTGGGTAGGCAACTAGAAATCTCTATTGCAAAAGAATAAATAGGAGAAATTAGCATCTTTTTTCCATTAGATTTTTCTTTTTTAAAATTAAAAAAAATTATACACATTAGTAAATGAGGTCAAGTTATTAACAAAAGCATGAGTGTCTTAGGCAGAAATCATTTAATTACAAGGAACCGAAATCTACTTGACTGTCTTAAGTAAAACACGGAATTTATTGTAAAGATTCATGGGAACATCCCCTGCTCCAAGGGCAGGAAGCTGGTGGCCCATGAGGGAGACTGGCCCACGGTTTTCTCTTTCCTTTTCCCTTCTCAGGTACCAAGGGTCTCCTGGCTCCAGTTATCTCTGATCTTCTCATCTACTTCAATTCTCTCTCTACCTTTCTCTTTCTCCCTTTCCCTCTCTCTCTTTCCCCTGACATTTGACTTTCTCTTCTCTACATACATAGCAGAAAATGGTCACCTTGCCTTACCAGGTCAAGTGCCAACAGTGACTACCCAAAGTCTCCACAACCCAACTCCCAAATCCCTAGAATATCATGAGCTAGCCCAAGCATGGGTCAGATGCTCACCCACCCTGGTACAGGCAGGTACAACCAGGCAGGGCCACTGGGGGCAGATCATCCCGGAGCTTAGGTGGCCAGGCAGGCATTTGGGCTGTATGTCCCTGCAGATTCCCAAGGACAGCACTGCTCTCTTCCCACTGTCCTTAATGCAACCCTAGCTTTCCATCCAGGCATGTGGAGAAGGCTTCTTTTTAACTCCCTCCAATCTCTGTATGAGTGGGCCCCTTTCCAGACAGGCTCTGAGGTTCTAGGCAACATAGGAACTGTTCTTAACACTTGTCCCTATTTTATTTTCCTCTCCCAAGTCAAAGACAAGTAAAACTGACCTTGGTCCCATGGGGTCAGAGTCTGGGGGAGGAGTATGGACCCGTGACTCACAGTTAAATCAGACTGTGGGTTTGTACCCTGCATTGTTTGCCCATGTGGGATATGAGTGTGTTAAACACTTGGGGAAATAACTAGAGTTGCCTTGACAGATTCTGGATGCACAAAATAGGAGCAAGAGCGGAAGTGAGAAATGCTGACTCTAGCCAAAGAGAGCTAACCAGAGCTGATACATTTAAGAAAACTGACAGAGATGTGGACAATTCTAGCAAATGACATGGCAGAGTTAATGCAAAAAATAGCACTTGGGCTTTAATTTCCCAACATCTGGGAGTAAATAAGACATGTCAGCACCAAAACCAAGAAGAAGCTGAGGCTCCTGTAGATAACCAGGTAAACCAAGTCAAGCTTAGAAAGTGAATTTCATCTCTGTGAATTCTATGTGCTCTTTGCCCTTAGAAGGATTCCTTAACATTGAATTTGCATAATATGCAATATTATGTGTAAACCTTGCAAAAGGAATGGCATCCACTTCCACAAACATTAAAATAGTAATACCCAGTGCTGGTGAAGTTGTGGTAAAACACACCTCCTTATCCAACTGGCTAGCCCCAGAATAAACTCCTCAGGGGAGAAACTTAACTATGCATTCCAGGAACTGTAAGAATGCTTCTTCCCTTCTACCCTAGGCAATTATCCTAAGGAAATCATCCCCCATCACCACCAAAAGACAAAAGCTAAAAAGTACCTTATTATAAATAACTGCATTTATTAAAGTGGAAGATTATAAGCACGTGTTTTCCTAGGCTAGGCAGGAGGCATTATTTCCCCTTCACCAGGTCAAACAGTTGGGGTCTGGGGTGTAAAATGTCACAGGACTGGAGCTAACTGAAGGCCAGCTGTATGTCCAGTGTGTCACCTTCCTGAGCTCAGTGACATACCCTCCACACACACCTGTTAGGTGAGTAGCATCATCCCCTTACAGATGAAGGTGCAACTAGCCAACTTACTGGGAATGGCAGGGTTGATTTCCAGCCCAGCGTTTTTCAAAGAACTGTAACGTGCTCCATTATTCCCGGAAACTCTGCCCCTGGCATTGAGGCATCCCATCTGGGGTTCCGCTCAGTTTTGAAAGGAGGGAATATAATATCATTTGATACCTTACCAGATTGTACTTTACAAAGGAAAAATCTCAAGTTCAAACACATGGAGGGTTTTTTTTTTTTTCCTTTCTTTCCCCCTCCTTTCATTACACACTTTACATTCTCTAAGAAGTTTGGACTCATTAATTACAGTGGTGGTAATTATAACCCACTTGTACTTCTGCAGAGCTCTTTTGAGGAGCTGAGAGTCCTTTATAAATATGAGCTCTTTAATTGTCCCACAGCAGCAATGCAGGTAGAGGGTGGCTGCTGTCCTCAGACTTGGGGCTGCAGGTGGTGCCAGGAGGCCTGGGCTGCTGGGACAGCCATTTACCAGAGGCACCTGCCTGGTCACTGGCTTCAAGGGCATCAAACTATCTTGGAGTTCCAAAATCAAAGTCCTTGGCCTAGCACCCCTCCAGGCCACACTCACAGGACAGGCCAGACACCTGATCTGGCACATCACGGCCTGGCCTCCAACCTCTGCACCTTCACTCCTGCCCCTTGTTTGTCAGGCCTCTTCTTTTCCAAGTCAGCCCCACCCTTCAGCTGAGGATCTGCCGGTTCTTCAGCATCTCCCCATCCCTGCCCTCAACCAAAATGTGCAGCCTGAACCATTCACTTTGCAGGTAACTTTGAGCAGCGTGGCCCCTCCAGGGTTGCTGTCTTGTGTCACGAGTGATTGTCTGAATCATTATTTGGCATTCCTTGAAAGTATAGTCTGGTCTTCCTCCTAGCTGGGAGCCTCTTGCAAGAGGGAAACTTCTTCCCCACACTTCTGGGAACTTCAGCGACTAGCATAGGGTTTGGGATACAGTAGGGGGTCAAGGAATACTGACTGATGGGCAGATGGGGTCCTAAGCAGCTGTCTTCCTGGGGGCACTGACAGGAGATGGATATTGGGGCTACCTCCCCTTCTTCCATCCCACCCTGAGCCAGGGAAGAACACTCGGTACCATCTAAGTGCCCCATCTCATACCCCCATGCCTTACCTCGGCTGCTCCTTACCTCTCCCACCAAGCCTGCCAAACCATGCTCATCCTTCTCACCTGTATTCAAGTGCCACATTTTAGTGAAATCGCCCTGAACCACTCTTCCCCCCTTGAAAAGTCATTGCCCTCTGCTCTGAGCCCCCACAACATACTGCATATAAAATGGTCCAGGTTGTGACTTTGTCCCTTCCCAGCCGCATGGCCTTGGATAGGTCCCCACATCTCCAAGCCTCTGGGTCCTTGTCATTCCATGGTACTGATATGCCAACGGGGTAATGTCATGAGCATGAAAAGGGAGAGCTCAGTGCCTGGAGCTTAATATACCCTCACTGCTTGAAGTTCTATTCTGCTGCACGGAAGGGGTGGGGTGGGGCCTAATTCACTGTTGGAACAGGTGACTCTCGAATCTCTCATTTTTGAAAAGCTTACCAAGCGACCCCTAATGTACAGTTATATTTGGGGACCACAAGCCTAAACTGGATTCTTCTGTGAGGGGGAAACCAGGTTCAAGAAAGTGGGGCCAGGGTGGGGGAGGGTGTATCCAAGGTCAATACCTTAAGTAAAAGTTGGAGCAAAAGTGCGACCCATGGAGCCCAGCCTCGGAAGGGACTTTCCATGTCATCCAGCCAACAACATATCTGATTCTCAAATACCACCAAATATTTGATGAGCCTGACCACTCTCCCTATTTTTTCTTTCTTTAATTCTATTCACACATATAAGGTACAGTTACATTCTCATTATAAAACAATCATCACAGAGAAAGCAGGATTCCCTTTGATGCCCGTCTCCTGCCTCTCCCCACTGGCATTGGGTTTTCTATGTATCCTTATAGAACTTTTTCTGTATGCTCAATTGTTTTCTATTTTATTTTGAGGGTACATGGAGGATTTTATGAAGATTATGCTACACAGTTGGTATTATTCTCAGGGTAATATTAAACCTGGCCTTTCTGTCTATATGTATATGACAGGTAAAGTCCTTGATGAGGGTGGGATCCTCCTCAGTCACAGACACAGCTATTGCACACATTGATGCTCCATTTGGGAAATGTGGCTGAGCACCTACTAAAGGCCAGGCATTGGGCATTAATCAAAGTCCTCTGAGTTACACTGAACTCAGTTTCCTAGTTCTTGTCTGCATTTCTCCATCTCATCCAGGAGGCGGTCCTTGGAGTCTCTGCCCATTACTTTATAGGAATTTAAGTCTGTTGCATTTATTGTGTTTTTCTGATCACACTTCCAGTAGTTTTGCCAAAGGGTGCTTGTTTTAACATAGGCTTGATTCAGCTAGTCTTTGTAAAGTCTTCTTGAGCCCAGATGGTTACCATGTCATTCCTCAGTTGCTGATATGTTGTTGCTTTAATCACTTCTACTGCACTCCTTCCCTGGATCAATATCAGGCACATGAGAACACAATATTTCTATTACTATTCAACTTTTCTCATCTCCACAGTCCTTCCGAGATCACCACCAGCTATTTGTGATCTTTTTTTGCAAGAAGCTCTCAAGACCCTGGGGTGTAGCTCATTGACCTTAGGAGACTGGACGGGTTCAGGGCAGCCTGAGCTCTCTAATCTCCTCCCTCCCTTATAGGTGTGCCTCCAACCCATAACACTCTTTCTTTTCTGGCTTGAAGCTCACTTTCCTTGCCTGGGAAGAAATCAGCAGGAGAAAATATCCACTTCCTCTTCACCCCCTGACATCACTGGGAGGCACAGTGGGAAGGCCATGGGCCTCAGAAATCAGACAGACCCTTGTTCAAATCCCAGCCCTGCCACTGGTCAGTTTTATGATCTGTGGCAAGTTGTTAAACCTCACTAATCCTTGCTTTTCATTTCTGTGAAATGGGCAGAATTGGTTTAAAATTGGGAATAATGTACTTGCTCCACAATTGGTAGTTACAGTTACCATTTTTCTCCCAAGTGGCTTGACTGACCATCTCTTGGAGACAAGAAGGAAAACTTTTTCCCAAGTTAAGGCACTCAGCAAAGCAATCAGCCATTGCCTGCCTAGGTCCTCACCCACTTTGGGTCCTGTGCTGATGTGACTGATGGAGAACAGATTAGGAGTTCTGAGCTTCTATAATAAGCACCAAGAGGAGAATGAAGTAATTCAGGGCACTTTGGGATAGAGGGCAATTCTCCTAAGTCTTTTTGTGGTAGCTACTCCCCTGGTCTCTGGATAGGGAGATGCTATGATTGGCCCAGTGTGCCTTGCTTAACCCCATCCTCTCTCTGTCCATCATGGAGAAGACCCTGGCCACAGCTCACTTCACATACTGATCTCATTCATGGACTTGGTAAGGTCTTTGCTATTACTACTTAGTCAAACTCCTTTACAGTTGAGGAAACTGGGGCTTGGAGAGGCTCAGGGATCAACCTTGGATCAAGGTTCTCTAAAAATTTGGCTGTGGACCTGGGGCTAGAACCAGGAATTCTGGGGCACCAGAACTTAGCCATCTCTTCCCCTGGGCTCATTCCCTTCTGATCCAGTTCCTTGTAACTGATAGGGAGCTTTCTTTAAACCCAAAGGCTCAGTGCAAACCAATTTCCATCACTCATCCCTTCATGTTCCTCCTCTTTCATGCTCCAACGGTATGCTGGGAGGCTGGCCTATGCATCAAGAATCATATCTCTGCTGTGTGACCTTGAGCAAGTCACTGTCCCTCTCTAGGCCTCTGTCCAATGAGGAGGTAGGAATATCTGATCTCCAAACTCACTTCCACTCTAATAGTCTCAGATTCTGTGTGGGTGAGATCCACATCTGCATCACTGCCACCCTCAGGGTTCCACGATCCCAGGCTCACTCCAGCCCATAATGACAGGTGAGCATTCTCTTCCAGTCTTGCATGCATGCTTCATATCTCAATTGCTGAGCCCGAGGGGTGTGGGGCAGGCATGGTGGTCCCTTAATGCAACGATGTGTGCACCATGAGCTGATACAGCAGTCAACTAATCACGGCCTCTCCAGGCCCCTGAATGCACACCGCCCCCCCCACTACCAAAGCCACCTGGGAACCTGCTGAGGATTCTCAGGAAAGCCACTCTCGAGCTGGGACTCCCCTGGCATGGCCAGCATCAGGTCATCAGCTGTTAAAAGCCAACTCTGGAGACAGCCCAACCCATATGCATGCGCACACACCTCCTTGGGCACCTTCCCTACACACATGTACCCCCACCGCCCATCCCACCTGAATCAGCGATTGGAAAGGAACTGAAGCAGCTCCTACTGGGGCCCGAGCGGCTCCCTGCGCACACAGCCACATCCTGCCGGTGCCTCCCACACTCTCTCGGGGCCACACCTGCCGAAGAATGATAAGGGAATCGGATTCTCCAGCAACACCAGAGGCGCAGTCCAAAAGATCCAGAATATTTAGCTGTGTTTACCCGCAATAATCAGCTTCTCAAAGACATGTCGCCGGGCAGCTCTTGCTACATGGATTATACGGGCTCATATTTTTGGCCCCCAGGGGCAAACAGCTCTGATTAATATTTCACAACACAGTCCCCCCCCCACCATATTTCTTTCTTCATGTTGTTGCTTTTCTCTTTTTTATTTTTTCCTCCTCCCGAGCCCCTGAGAGCCTGATAGAGAGGTGCGGAATATTTTACTGTCTCTTGTGTCTGCCTGCTCCAGTAATCAGTGGACTCAATCATGCTTGCAGTGTTTTTATGAATTAATAACAGCCACTTTGGAGGGCTAGCGGGGGAGGCAGGAAATGCAATCTATGGAAGCTTAATGAGCGCCGTGGGGAACAGCCACCTCGCTGCCTCCAACCCTGCCGCACTGTGCTCTAAATCATCGTTTCTGAGATTACCCACTCACAGACCAACCCCGACAGCTTTGCGTGGGGCTCCTGAGCAGCCCCCTGTCCCTGCCAGGTCTGCCCAGGAAGAGGGATCTGGGAGATGCTGCCTCAGCACATCTCTGCTTTAGTCTGAAGAAAGAAAGAGAGGGGCTCTGGGTTGGCCGGGGAAATTGTCCTGCTCTTGCATGCACCTTGCATCTGTTGCTCTTTGATAGACTGAGTGAGGAGGGGTAAGGGTAGGGCAGGGAAGATGGGCAGGTGGCCCAGGCAGGCCCCCACAGGGAGATCCACAATCCAGAAAAGGGAGGGAGTCTTATTCTTGGAGACCGAGATACTTGTTCTTGCTAGAACACTCTGTGACTGGATTCTAAAGGATGCATTGATACCACTGAACGGGTATGTTGTGAAATACCATTTTTTAAATAAGATACCCAGCCCATCATGGTCTGAGGCATGGACCCACCTGGTTCACACCACGTGACACTCACAACTTGAGTACGACAACTCCCAAACGCCATTTGACAGGACCCACCCACTGACCGTGTACTTGGATGTTAGGGCAATCCTCAATTACCTTGTATTCTGGTTAACAAACAGCTCCCAGACAGGCCCCTACCCTCACACTACACTTTGGACTGCACTGATCCAGCCCTGGATGCCACATTCTTTATTTGCAAAAGAAACTATAACCGCCAAATAAACCAGGACTGTGTGTCTGGGATCAGAGTGGTCCTTACCAGCAGGATAGCGGGTAGTCAGATTCTAATCTGAAAGTTCTATTAGAAGCAAGACATGTGTTGATCATCCATCCTTCCTTCCTTCCTTCCTTCCTTCCTTCCTTCCTTCCTTCCTTCCTTCCTACCTTCCTTCTTTCCTTCCTACCTTCCTTTCTTCTTTCCTTCCTTCCTTCCACTTTTCATTTTGGCAAATGTCATATCTACACGGAAGTAGAGAGAATAACATCATAAGCCCTCTTGCACATCACGGAGCTCTAGTCACTAAACTGGATTTTTATGTCCTTACCATCCCTGCAAGGACAGGTCTCTCCACCACCAGGTGCCACATGCCCAGGACACTGGGGGACCAATGTGCTCACCCAGTCTTCCTTTTTGGGGATGTTGTGCAGCTCACCCCCTTCTGGTGGCCCAGGCTGCTCCCTGGCATGACCCCGTCCCCAGTCCTTCTCCCTGAGGGACGCCTCCCCCTACTCAGGCGGGAGAGGATCTTCGGTCATATGTTCAGGTACTCAGCTGGGTTCAGGTACAATGACTGGTCTCATTCCTTACATTTTAAATCTTCCTCATTCCTTCTCCCGTGGTAACTCCCAAGACCTGGCAAAAGAAGAAAGCAAGAGCCTGGGGAGCTGCACACTTTCCCTGGGGCTTGGGGGCTCCTGCTTTGAGCGCCACTAACCCATCTCCACACACAACTATTACAAGCAGTGGGAAAACTGGTCAATCTCTCCTCCGAGCCTGGTGCCAGGCCCTGCACAGGGCAGAGGAGCTCCAAGCAGAAGAGCACCTGTGTCCCCTAAGGGGCTCACTGTCTCATGTGAAAGTGCCTGGGGTTGTGGGACAGTAAATCATCATCACCTGGTGAGATGGAAAGCCCCTCATGACTCTGAACCCACTGCCAGAGAGGGAAGCTGGGGACAAAGCTAGCAGCGAAGATGGTGACGATGGTGGGGGGGAGGTGGATAGATAGAAATAGAGAGAGAGAGAAACAACACACACACACACACACACACACACACTCCATTTGGACACACAGAGGTGGGCTAGAGAGCCAGAGGCTCAAGGAAAACCTGAGCTGGGGTTAGATGGCAAGGTGGCGGGGAGGGGGGTAGGAGTAGGGGGGCAGTGGGCAGGAGGAGGGGTGGGGAGCATACGTTGATCCCAGTGGGCTCTGTCCAGGGGGCCCAGTGAGGTCTTAAGGCCCCATCATGCACGCCTGTCTTCCAGGTCCCAAGGGCACAGCTCACTAACCAGGCTCACACGAAATTAAGATACAGATTAGCAAACAGCATCCCTGTGTGTTAGTCACTGTCCTCTCACGAGGGAGTACTGTTCTATGCCAGAATTCTTCCCAAACCATCAAATCCTGCCATACTTAGGCCTCCGACCAAAGCTGTGTTTTCTTGGGATGGTAGCGCTTGCTGTTATTTATCACTTTGCTCCCCCAATGTGGACCCCACACCAGCAGCCTCGGCCTCCCTTGGGAGCTTATGAGAAATGCAGGTTCTCAGGCCCTTCCCAGGCCCCAGAATCAGAATCTGCATTTTAATTCCATCCCGAGGCCAATCGCGGGCACGTTCACGGTTGAGAAGCTCTGGCCTCGCACACATTTGGGGACCCCTCCCAGGAACAGCAGCTTCTCTTTATCGCTTCCCCACCCCCCCTCAGCCCCGGCCCCAAGGTTTGCCTGTTTACTGCGAGCACCGAGTGGTCCATCTCTCCGGCCAGCCTCTCAGGGCCCCTAGATAATGGCTTCATATTGATGTCTCCCAAATGCATCTTAGTGAAAATGTCTTAAAGATCTAAAAGCCTTTAACATCCCAGGGAGTGCATTTCTAATGATACGATTTCAGGCCCTTGACAAGCCTTGACATAAAAATATATATATTTCTAGATAGGAAAAGAGGCCTTCCTGACATTGCTTAAATTCTGTCATGTAATAATAACTGGTATTCTTATAGTGTCTTACTTTTACAACATGCGTTTATTCCTTCTCTCCTTTAGTGCTCCTCTCACCCAAGAGAGACACAAGACAGGTTTCAGGATCCCTATTTTATGATGAGGAAACTGGGCCCAGAGAGGTTAAGAGACTGGCCCATGGTCACCCAGCTGCAGAGGAGTGGAGACAGGCACGGACCCCCGAGTCCTGTCCCCCCTTCACGGCCGCAACTTACCCTGCCAGAGAGAATTGTGAGCACACTGAGGTTGGTGTATTTACTTATTTTTTCAATAGTAATCCATCTTAAAAGCACAAGAGCCAGATGTCCGGTTCAGCACAATAAATATTTCCCTTAGGAGCGCGGCCCTATGCTAGAAGTGGGGAAACAGGGATGAATGAGATCTAGTCCTTAGTTTTGGGAGTTCGCATGTTAGGGCTTCCTTCTTTTTTTTTTTTTTTTTTAAGTAGGTTCCATCCCCAGCAGGGAGCCCAACATGGGGCTTGAACTCATGACCCTGAGATCAAGACCTGAGCTGAGATCAAGAGTCTGATGCTTAACGGACTGAGCCACCCAAGCGCCCCGAGCTTCATTTTTTAAAACCCTTAGCTGGAGTAGAAAGGTGTTCTCATATCCCAGCATAACAAAAACAACAACAACAACAACAACAAAACACATGGATTTATTTTTCCTGTAAGAAAGCAGAAATTTCTCTTGTCTTGAAAACAAAATAAAAAAAATGTCAGCTGCCAGATCTCACCCCCACACCCCAGCCAACAGGTGTTTCCCATAATGCCTCTGGTTGCCTGTCGCCTCAACCGGAAGTGGGCTCCTTGAGCCGTGGGTTAGCACCTTTCATAAGTCAGCCTAAGAGTTCCCGGTGCAAAATCGAACTTCTACAAAACATGAAACCTCTTTTGTTTTTTTCAGCAACACATTTAAATAAGCTCTTCTCAAATTGAATTTAAGATGGTTTCACTTCCCTCTGCTCTTCTCCTATCAAAACTTACCTTTTCTGTGTCCCATTTCCTCAGAGCCCCTCAGGTGATTTAAAGCTAATCTGTTAAGCCACTTTGCATTTAGGAGGATTTAACCAATATTAGTCTAATATTTTATTCCTTCCCCCCTCCCCCCTCTAAAATATGCTTTTCTAAACTCATCACTGCCCTAATCCAGCATTTCAGAAAAAGTGGTGTCTGCAGAGCACTGTTTGAGGGCTTGGTGAAATACTTCCCTGGTCAGTGGGGTTGGGAGATCTTGGACGCTACAACCCCACTTTGGTCATTAACATATGAAAGACTCTGAGAAGTCCTGCAGCATCAAAAACTCTAATTTTAATTCAGCATTTTTCAAACTTATTTGGGCACAGAGCCCTTTAACATCTTTGTATGTCCCAGCAAATCTAGTGCTCCACTCAATGCCCTGGGGGAATTTTGTCAAAACCCAATGGTTGCCACCCCCCACAGGGATTTTAAATCTGCAAATGGGTGAAGCAGGACTTCCTCTTTCCCTCAGGTCACCCTGCACCCACGGCATTCCCCTCGGCCTCTCCTCAGGGTCTGCTGCAAAAGCAGCTAAAGGCTCCAAAGCTCATTTCTGCCTTTGACTGGCTGTGTGACCGCGATCCAGGCACTCAGCCTCTCTGATACTCACCTGTGAAGTGGGAGGACGGGTCCTGCCCATTGTGTCTCATGGGGGTGGGAAGGCCCAGAAACAAGCCACATTTCTAGAGCAACCCAAGACAGGTTCCCCTGGATTCCACAGGGACACAAGAACACCTGGTTTCTTAACCACTGGACGGACGGTGGAGGGTAAATCTGGTTTTTCTGCAGAGTGACTACTCCAGCTCCCCAAATCGGGCTGACATTTCGGTCCTACAGAGGCCAATATTGGAGCTGTAACATTGCCCGGAATGTTTCATTTAGCCAAAGCGCCAGTGATCATGCCGCATCCTTGGTCTAGGAGGTTGTGGGAAAGGTGGTGCGTCCCCTCCGCCATCTTTCCAGCCGCTTCCTCACAGTCATCCTGCCTGTCTTCTGCTCTGTCCTCCCTCGAGCCACACCTGTTGGCAATCTGCGCTGACATGTGTCCTGCCTGTGTGCACAAAAGCCTGGCGGCAGAAATCCCGGGAGATTTATTTTTGTCACATACATACATACCTTGTGTGCAGTCAGACGGGGGTGGTGTTTATGTCTCAGTTCTCTGTTGCAAAGGGGAAAAAAATACAGTGGAGCTATAAATGTGTACATTTTGAACAGTTGCCCTCATGTACTGTGTATATAACTCAGCTGCAAGAAATTTAAACATAAACGAGTTTTTTCTGAGATTGGATGGAGGAAAATTTGGCCATTGGCATCTCAATTATTTTTCTGCACCAAGTGCCAAAATCAGGCATTAAAATGCAACACCTCCACCCCCAGAAAAAAAAGAAAAGAAAAAAAAACACATCCACATACATACAGCCTAATTTTCTCTGGGGAAAAGGTTGCTGTTGTTGATATGACATGTTTTTGTAGCACAAATGTTGGCTCTTCAGCCTATTTTGCTCTTTTATATACACTCAAATGTGAAACATTTGAGAGAACACACACCAAAAGTTCAGAGCACTTGCCCCCGCCTGGCCGTGAGATTTCCTCGCAGGAGAATCTGCTCCAGACTCCAGGGCAGCCTCTCCAGGAGTCGAGGCTGCACTATGGGGTTTTATAAATTGGCACAGAGAAGGGTTTCGTGTCCCTATCAAGGTCTAAGAGTGGGCAATTGGGGATAATGGTACAAGATGCAGATGGGGATGAGGCAGAGAAAGGGGAGGTGTGGGGGGCAGCGGTGAGGGGAATGTGTCTGTAATGTGGCCACTGAAGAAATCAACAAAGTCAAGGCGAAGCCCATGGCAATCAGGAACTATCTTGTGTGAGCTGGAAAGGATGGATAAAACATGCAGGCATTGCACACAGATGGACTTGAGTTTGAATCCTGACCTAGGCAGGGTCTTCTCTCTCCTTTTCTCTCTACAGCAGCTTCCCATCCCCTAATGGTGGCCCCCATGGTTTGTTCTTGGTGCCCTCGGCCGCCATTTTGGATTCTTCTCTCCCTCACAAATGTCTCCCAGGCCCTGGCACTCCTCCCCCCGAGTCCCTCCATTCACACTTGGCCTTTGGAAGGGCTCTGTCTTCTTCCCCACCTGCCTGGCTACACACCTGTAATGAACCCTGCTAAGGCCGGGCCACGAACAAGGCACAGTGGAGAGACAGGACGGGATCTGCCATGTCGCCAATCCCAAAGAGGTACTCCAGGGGAGGAGGCAGGTGTGCAAACAACCCACTAAGATGCAGTCCAGGGGCCTGCATACCTTGTGTCTGAGAGTTACACTGGGCTTGTGTCTGTAAGCACAGAGGTCTCTGGTTCTCACGGCCCCTCTGCAAAACACTACAGCCCCTTGGGGAAGTCTGCGCTGCCAAGTGTTTCCAACATTTCCACGGCTGATTCACACGCAGCTACAATCCAGCCTGACAGGTGCCACGCACATGTGAAGGACCACTCCTTCTGGGCTCCAAGGCATCCTCTAAGCAGTGTTGCCTTTGTCTTCAGTGGTCAATTCCCACCCTGGCTGGCAGTCCCGGTGGGTCCCCTGCTGTCCTGCTGCCTCTGTCCAGCACTGGGGCTGAGACCCAGGGACCTCAGAATTCCCAGGCTTCTGTAAGGTGGGCAGGAGAGGGTGCTTTTTCTGTATCGTCTGGTGGAGGAGCCCAAAGCCCGGCTGCCTGGGGCCAGCATCGCACACAGCTTAGCAAAACAGCTTCACCTGCAGCCTCAGTTGGCTGGGCCTGGTGACCACTCCTGGCATCAACCCCAGCTCGCAGGTGGGGAGCTTTTCTTCTGACAGGGAGTCTTCCAGCAATCCCGGAACTCACAAACCAACAGCATCACCCGCCAATCACAGGGCTGGCCTGCTGTGTAGCCCTACTGAGTGCCCAGTGCTCAGACGGATCTCAAGAATTGTGCGTGAAGTGGGCACCAAAGCATCACTGTCAGATCTTAAGAGGGAGGTTACACATGTCGAGAACAGTGACTTTCTTTAAGGCTATCGACTTTTGTAATACACATTTTTTAAAGTTCTGCAGGGGCAGCAGGGGCGACACTGAGTCCCGCAAATGCACGAGAGGGAGACGAGGAGGAAAAGCCTGAATAGGAACCCAACAGGCTTTGGAATGGGCAGAAAGAAAGGGCTAAGTCCAGGCTGCCCCCTCCAGTCCTCAAAGACAAATTAAGGATGGTGGGGAAGCTTTCTGGAGGAAGAAAGGTCCAGAGTGGGAGACAGGACGCTTCTCAGGATCAGATCAAGAGACTGGGATTCAGGCTGTGGAAGAGCAGGGGTGGGGTGGGGGAGGGGTGGAGGCACAGACATGGGACAGACCTTCACGTCCCTGCCCTGTGCAAGCCAGGACAGCAGGCCAGGAGCGCGGGAAGCTGCTAACCGACAGTCTGAAACCTGATGGCCGATGAGTCGTGCTCAGTACTTGCTCACCCCTGTTCCTTCTCACGCCTGCCCTCACGGCACCTTGCTCCATCTCCAGTTCATTCTCTCTGAGCAAACCTAGTCATTCAGACAAGCGTCCCAAGGTTTTCCATGCTCCTGCCGTGATTGCCCGGAGAGGCATTATCCCACCGGGAAATTGTCAGGCCAGCCTGATTTTGTGATCCGAAAGAAGACACTTACCAAAGCTCGGCAAGCATGGTTTGGTTTGGGGAATATCAAGGGTCCCCCACCCCTGCCCGAGGCCATCATGTCTTTAGTGCCACCATTCCAGCGCTTTAAGACCAAGTGTCATGGTCTGAGCACTGAGAGAGGAGTCAGGACAGCTGGGTCCTGGCCCAGGATCTGTTTCAGACCGTCTGAATTAGGACTTGGAGAAGTCATTTCACACTCTGAGTTTCTATTTTTCATTTGGTTAAAAGAAGAAGAAGAAGGAGGAGAAGGAGGAGGAGAAAAAGAAGAAGGAAAGAAGAAGAAGAAGAAGAAGAAAAGAAGAAGAGGAAGAGCAAGAGGAAGAGGAGGAGGAAGAAGAGGAAGAAGAGGAAGAGGAAGAGGAAGAGGAGGAGAAGAAGAGGAGGAGGAAGAAGGAGAAAAGACTGGTATAAGGCAAACCAGAAAAGCAGAATCAAAGATGTGGTCCAGTCAAAGGCAAGATGATTCTGTAAGATACCAATGGGCCAAGGCCCCTTTGGGATAAGCGTTGTCCCCCTGACTTCCTCTTTGGATTTGTTGAGCCCCTGGGAGCAGTCGCTTCCAGATCTACATGTGGATGAGTGTATCAGACCCTGCCTCAGAACCAAGGAACCTGGAGGAAGGAAGAAGGGTGCTCAGAACCAGGCTGATGGGGAAAATGGGGGTGGGGGTGCCTCTGCCCCAGGGGAGAAACTGACCCAGGCCCAGAGCTTTGCATCGGACAGACTGCCTTAATGTTCCATTTGATCCTCAAAACAAACCTGCCAAGAATTATTATCACCATTTTACTCACGAAGCCCTTCAAGGCTCAGAGAGGGGAAGTGACTTACCCAAGGTCACACAGTTGGAGGAGCCAAGTCTTAACAGTAGGTTTTACCTGTCTCCAAATTCCAGGTCCTTCTAGGTCTCTGCACTGTGGGTGCCCTGGGTAAAGGTTAGGGTGCCTGGGCTTGTGCACAGCCCCCTCCCTCTCCTGTCCTCTCTTATGTCAGCAGCATGGTGACCGCAATGTCCCTACCGGGAGCTAATATTGATCTGAAATTGCCATCCGTGGAAAGCCTTGAAGGACATCTCCGGAAAGAAGAGACATTTTCCCTTATGCAGGGGCAAGGGAAGGAATTAAGGGCTGCCTTCAGTGGGGCAAAAAACCCAGACTGGTTGATGACAGCCAGATGCAGGGGCCCTGGGAAATGGGCCGGGTGGTCTGGACCGCTGTCCACTGAAGGCTGAGGCTCAGGACTCCTTGCCCAGACTGGGCTCTGGGACTCTAGAGCCTGCCACATATCACCCAATCCTTCCCACCTCCTCCTGAGCCCCCACAACATTCTTCAACACCCCTTTAAAAATTAAGGGTGCGGCAGAGGTGGGGGCAGCTCCTGAAACAGATAAGAGGTAATTGCCTGCCTTTGACTCCTCTTGATGTGAAAATGGGATTGGAATGACTCACTCTGGTTGAAAGGTTAGTTGAAGGTTATTACAGGAAAATTGTTATTCATACATTTTTTCTGTGCAGCCGGATAGCCTAAAAGATTAAATTCACAGAGTGCATAATGACCCATCAGGGCGGACAATGGTAGGGGCGTCCCCGGGGAGGGGAGATAAGGAACAGAGACTTCTCTGAATAATTCATGCTCCAGCAGACGCGCTCTAACAGATTACATGAGGGTTTTCATTAGAAAGGAGAGGACAGAAAGGCGCTCTGAAAGCAGCCGGGTGTGTTTCTCCGCAGCGCGGGCCGCACCAGCCCCGTTTGCTGTGACTTCAATCAGCGCCTGTCCCCACATCTTGGCGGCCCCGAGAAGGGGGCTGCGTGGGGTGAGGAGCGTCGTTGTACGTCACCAGGCGTGTGGCTGACGGATACCCCGCTCTTCAGTGGGTCTGGGCCCATCCTGGCCTCATCCTGAGTCTTAAAGCTCCCAAGCAGTGAAGGCCAGGTTCGTCTGTGGGGCTCTGGATTTTTTCAGCGAAGCCACGGTTCTGGAAGACAGCGGTTTCCTGAGAGCACAGGGACAGATGTCTTCCTCCTGTGCCATCCCTACCTCGGTGCATAACCTCATGTGAAGATGGAGCAGAAAGTGGAGCTGGAGGCTGTTTGGGAATGAGGGGGCAGGGCCAGAATGTTGGCCCTCTGGCAACGCCCCAAATCCTGTCTGTGACCCTAACTGCGGGTGTGACCTGGGGGCAGGTCGAGACCCTCGCTTGCACAGACCAGTCAGAAAATGAAGGGATTTGGCAGGCGCAGAGAGAGCGCATCACCCGGGCGCCGCTGCTCAGCCCTGGGCGGAGTGAATCCCGCTCTGTCTCCCACGTGAAGGCCGACGTGCAGGGGGCCCTGTTGCACCCCTCCGCAGAGGTGTTTTGGACATCCTCTGCTCTGATCTCTGGGGCCTGGGGCCCACTCGGTGTCCCCTCCGAGGAGCCCAGGGGCCTGGGGCCCAGCATTCTGAGGCTTGTCTCCCCCAGACCTCCTGACTCCCAACCCCCAGGGGCAGAGCCGAAAGGCCGTCTCCTGGGATTGGACCAGACATGGTATCTGTGACTGCTCACCCGAGGTTACACACTGCTTTGCTTCTCGGTGTCCAGTTTCCTCGCTGTCGCCACATAGGGGGACCCAGAGTCACACCGACTTTAGCAAATGCCTTATGGCCTCACTTGCCCACCTTGAGGCTCAAGGATGGTGCCCAGGCCCGAGTCCGTGATGTGCATCGAGAAGGATCTCTGGACCGGGGTATTCATTTCACTGTGGGCCAAGAACCAAGGCAGAGAGAGACTCACGCCGCACAATGTAGTGGAAACGCAGAATGCCAAAGATGAAGGGAGACCCTCCGGGAGGATGGCTCAGCATCTGGGTTCTAGGATCAGCTCTACAGCTTGGAAACTGTGAGGTTGAGCTGTCATTTCCCACCTTTGTGGCCCCATTGCCCCATCTGTCAAATGGCAACCGCCATGCTTACCTCAGTGAGGTGAGTATAAAAGCAAACTATTCCAAGCCGTGCGACCTGCTGCTTTATTTATCACCGCCGTATGGCAAGCCCTGTATTAAACACTTCTGTGGCTGATCTCTAACCCCCACAGCAGCCCCAAGAGGGAGACAGCATCGTCCCCGTGTTCCAACCCCATAGGAGGAAACAGCGACTCAGAGCAGTCAAGTGACTTGGCCAAGATCACACAGCCGGTAAGTGGAAAAGCTGGA
Source organism: Neomonachus schauinslandi (assembly GCF_002201575.2). Taxonomy (NCBI): domain Eukaryota; kingdom Metazoa; phylum Chordata; class Mammalia; order Carnivora; family Phocidae; genus Neomonachus; species Neomonachus schauinslandi. The sequence continues at coordinate 107,767,405 of NC_058411.1, forward strand.
TTTGAGACCCAGTTGTATCTCGTTCCGAAGTAGGTATCTCTCCCTCTTCTCTGAGAGGGCTGGAACCGCTCCCCACCCATTTCTTCCCAGTGGCTGTCGGTATGGAAATGCGGTCTCGGTGGCACGTGGGCAGAGAGGAAGCTGGTGATGCAAACAAGGGGCACAAGGCACAGCACCATCCCCCGTGGTGGAGACGCTGGCTTGGGCAGGTGGGCATTTGAGCCCCAGTTGTGCGACCCTGCACACTTGCTGTGTCAGCCCCTCCTCTGTGGAGGGGGCTGGAGTACCTGTGCCTGCTCCCAAGAGCTGTCGGGACCATCATGGCGGGTGGAATCACTATGGTCACTCGTTTGCTCCTTGGTGCATTCATTCATCCATCCACCCCATTGGTCCTTTCTCGAGAGGCCTACTCCCTGTCTGCCCTTGGTGGGCGCCGGTCACCGAGGACTCCACCCTACGTGGGTCTGTGGTCATGAAGCTCCCAGCATGAGGCGGACACAGATATTTGAGCCAGCTTGGTCCTCTCCCTCCTCAACCCATAAACTCCAGAGTGGCAGAAGAGAGACCAGAAAGGGTAGAGCGAACCCACCAAAGACCACTTTGCGGAGCTCGTGTGGCTTCAAATAAAGGAATTCTGACAGCAAAACACAGAGAGTTCAGTATGAACAGTGGGAAGACATCTAGATCATCATTTCTTGGGTGAGGCCATAGAGACTATGGTGGTGGGGGGGGTTTGCTCAAGGTCACGTGGTTAATAAACCACCCACACTCAGCCCCAGGGTCTCCGGACTGCCAGTCTTGGCGAGTTTGTATCTGCTGCATTAGCCAGGACCAGCCTCGTCCATGGGTATGAGATATTAGCAGCCTCTTCCTTAAGGGTTGGAGTGGATTTCTCCTGCCATTTAATATAGTTCATTGTTCACCTTCGGTTTATGGAAGCTTATCTTAAGTGGGTAGAGTCTCAGGTAGGTAACTATGGATCATGAGCTGTCATACACAGTTGATACCCAAGATAAAACAGCTGTTGTTTTAAATCCTAATTAAATCCTAACTCAAGCAATTAATTTAGCCCCCTAATGCTCATGATTTGAGTTATACAGATTCCGACTACCTGTTTCTCCTCCTCCCCTCCCTTCCTTCCACCCCTGTAGAGTGAGCAGCTTCTTGATGTCAGCCACTGAGTGGGCATGTCTAGAGATCCAAAGGCAATCCCAGTTCTTCTCCGGAAGAAACCATAGCTACTCATTAGGGAAAATAAGCAGGACAGGAGCTTCTTCCCACTATCATGGGAGCAGGCTTTGGAGACATGCAGATCCTGGCAGCGTCCCACTGGTTGTGTGTCCTTGGCCCACCTTCAGCTCCTCTGACCCTCCTCCTATCGTGCATCTTAGCAGGTGGAAGCCGACTTGGAGAATCGTATGATGCCTCACCTGGCTTTATGCAGGATTCCCTGAAAATCTCCCCAGATAGTGGGAGAGACATAACATTTAGAAAAATTCATAAAGTGGAAAGGAAAACTTTGGCAGGTTGATTCCCAACCCCCTCTACCTTCTGCCAAATTTCGCCAAGCCCAGGGGTAAGAGCATCCATGCTTTTACGAGACAATTCTACTCGGACGTTCTGTTTCTCAAAACGAAGGAATCAAAAATAAAGTGCTTCTACAAGCAGTATAGGATCCTGGAGTGTGTCCTGGAGCAAAGAAAGGTCATTAAAGGCTATCTGCATACACACACACACACACACACCACGACCAAGTACAAAGGCATGCCCGTTCTCCAATTATTTTGCATCGCCCAGTGTGGCCCCTTTTCTTGATGTCCACAGCTTTGCCTCAGTTCTTTGCTATAGGTGATCTCAACTATCACTTTAGCTTTCAAAATGTCTCCCTTCCTCCAGCCTCCCTCCCTTCCAAGCCACCCTACACCTGGCCGGCTGCAAAGTGCAAAGCACTGGCCATGTATTTCCAGTGCCTTTTGGGTACCTCCCAAGTTCCTCAGTTGGGAATCCAAAACTTTCTATAATTTATAGGAATAAGCAGCCTGTTTATATTCAGTCACATAGATGGTCTCCACTCTCCCTGCGAGGTGTGATCATACTGGGTCCGAGCATTACAGGAAGGTATCTGGATACAGAAACTTAGAAAACTTTATGGCTCTCATAATGAGCACCAGTTTCAAGCCCAGCTTAAAGAAGTAACTTTCGGGAAAGTTTTATGCAGATTAAAACCCAGTCTTCCAATGAGTGTCTATAAAATTGGTGAAATCAGAATAAGACCCATGGGTTGTATCAGTGTCAGTTTCCCGGTAGTGATACCGTACTACAGTCATGCAGGATGTGACCTTTGGGGAAACTGGGTGAAGAGTATAGAGATCTCCCCATATTATTTCTTTTTTTCAAGTTTTTATTTAAATTCTAGTTAGTGAACATGCGGTGTAATATTAGTTTCAGGTGTACAATATAGTGATTCAACATTCCATACAATACCCGGTGCTGATCACAACAAGTGCCTTTTCCTTCATCCCCATCACCTATTTCACCTGTCCCCCCCCATTCACTCCATATTATTTCTTACAATGACATGTGAATCGACAATTATCTTAAAATAAAAAGTTAAGAAAAAAACCAAAAACAAGCAAACAAAAAATCTTCCCCACTGGAACATTCCCCGCCCCCCTACAGTTCCCTATTACCCCCTCCTTTCCATTTTTCCATCATCATAACAAACCAGATCCCACCACAAAATTTGAGAATATTTTCAGGAGAAATCAGAGGAAAGAGCCTATCAAGGTAGCATTAACCCTGACCTTGGAGGTTTATTATCAGAAGATCCATTTAGTAACCCCACATGTTTCTGAGCTCTTAGCATCTTGTAGCAGGTTGCCAAGAGTCCATGCGCACTGGAAGCTTTGCCAGATGGATCCTTGGAGTCCCAACATCTTGGCACCAAAGCTATTTCTCGGCCCGCATGTGCCTTTTCAATGTCCCACAGGATAATACACAGGATGAATACTCATGGTGGTTGGATATTGTTTTGTGCATACAGCCCTTCCTTTGGGGGAACCATCCCTTTGACACACCACATGGTCCAGGAGTGCCACAATGTGGTGCCTGGACCCTGCCATGCCATTGGGATAAACCCTGACCAGGGCAAGCCCTGGTTATAGTGATTGGCTCAGAGATGTGCATGTGACCCAAGCTAGGCCAATCAGAACCTTGCAAGGACTTGCCTGCTGGAGCTACTTTTTGTCTGGAGCCTTGGTGCCAGGGAAAAGTAAAGTCAGAGCTGCCAGCAGTCATCTTTCTTGACCACACAGAAAAAGATCTCAGTATGAGTGAATGGAGCCAACACATGGAGGGAATGGGCTGAGAGAGGAAGGAAGGTTAAAAGAAAGCTGTTATTAAGTAAGACTCCTGATTGCTTCTGGCTGCAGGCATGACCCTCCAAAGTCTTCCCTGTTACAATGTGCCACGACACGCCCCCTTTTATTTTCAAAAGCCAATGTGAGTTGGTTTCCATCACATGGAACTCAGAAAATTATGACTTCTACAACACCCTAATTAAATAATTCCTTCACAGCCAGTGAAGGAAAGGCCAAAGAGTCCAGCTCTCCTAAACCTTTTATGCCAAGGGTTCTGTAGATGTCCAGAAAAGGACATGCAGGACGCTAGAGAACTGTAAACACTTCTCCTGGAGAATGAAGAAGAGGGTGATACTTTCTAGGGCAAGTTTGCAAACAACCACTACATCCTGACTTCTGCTCCTTATGCTTTTTCTAAATAACTCAGCACAAACGGGGCTAAATCTTCCCTGGTATTGCCTTTAGTTAGAAAATAAATAACTTATTCATTTTGTGGCACAACTTTTTCAGTATCTTCCCAACTCACATTGAACCCCTCACTGCCCCCAAAATATATACAGCCGTTTGGCTCAAAGTGACTTTACCCTCTAGAGTAAGACACAACCTTCTACTTTATTATTTTATCCTTATTTTTACAGTTCCAACAACTTCTCTGCAGCAAATTAGGTGGTGCTGTATCACCTCACTCATGAATTTCCAGACCCTCCATCTTCTAATTGGATTTTTGGAGATGCGGTTGCTTAGACAAGGGGTGGGCACCTAACCTCAGCTAGGCCAATCAAAACCATTGTCCAGGCCTTGGGGATTTTAGTCAGTGAGACACCCTTCACATACTTGTACCTTCACCGTGGGGCCCGGTTCCTGGGACTTGGTGTTGTCCATCACCATGTGGGCCAGAGTGGAAGAGGGTGCCATTAACAGCAAGAGGAAAGTGAAGGCAAGGGGTGGAGGGCGAGCACATGGCTTCTAGTTCTGGTCTGTTTCTGAGGTCAGGAAGCCTGCTTTCCTTTGGATTCTGTTAGACGTCATGTGTCCCACAAATAAATCTCCCCTTTCCCCTTTTAAGTCAGATCCAGATGGTTGCCGCCCCTTGCAATGGAAGAATCCTCTCTAACACATTCAGGTTCTTGCCCAACTGTAAAATGCTTTCTCCACCCTTCCCTTCCTTGTCCTCCTTTCCCCCTTCTCAATCCAATGTGTGATCACTGACACATGTATATTATGCAGAATATCAAATATAGGTCAATGGATGTCACCATGGTAAAACAAGCAAAAGAAAAGCTCACACTTCTCAATGCTTGTTAGTAAAAGGATACAACAATGCGTGCGTCCCCCCTGCTGGTGGGGGAGTCAGGAGGGTCAGCCCAGGCTTTGGCGTGTGAACTTCTTGTTCCCACCAAATCAGTCAGCTGAAGTGAGAATGTTTTATTCAAGCAGACATGTGTCAGCCTTGGTCTTAAACAAAAACACTCCGCCAGCATGTACCATCACAAAAGCAGGGTTGTGTGAGACATCTTTGCTAAGGCAGTGAGTTTTCTCGATTGCCAGGCACCATTTTGGAAAGTTGCTATGGGAGGTTGGTCTGCACTTTAATGACATCTGAGACACATTCAAGGCTAATGCTTTTGAAAAACAGAGCGCCTGAAAGGTTTCAGGATTGGGGGGGGGGGGATGGTGAAATCAAATGACCCATTGAGGCTAAATCACCAGCCTCACAGAACGTTTTTTAGAAATACCGTTCTGCCTTGGCCTGGGGCCACCACTCATCCGCTTGCTCTTCCAATTAATTATTGTGTTTTAACACTATCTCCAAAGATAATTGCCTGTCAGTGTATCAGTATGTAACACCTCGGGGTGAACGATGCTCTTGCACTCCGTCTGTCAGCGCTAATAAACACAGGGTGGGGGAGAGCCCACCTGCTTTCCTGTGATCAGTCAGGATCTGGAGCATCCCATCCTTCTCCTGAGTAAAGCCACCACCTCCCTTGCTCACTCACTGCACCCCGCCCCCACCTCCATGAGCACAGCACCGGGGGTGGGTGAGCTGAGAGAGAAACACACATGCTCCACGGCAGAAGAGGGCCTGATCGCCACCCCGATCCTGAGGGTGGCTTCCTTCCAAGAGATCCGTACTCGTGAATTTAATTCTGAGGGCTACAGAATAGATGGCAAAGGAGGGAGGTGGTTTTCTTTTTTTTTTTTTAAACCACCTATCCCATCACCTACTGAAAGAAAAGGTACAGATCAATAGGCTTTGTAATTGCAGAGTTGGTTAAAAAAAAAAAAAAGAAGAAACTTTCAAAAATAAATCCTGGTCAGCGGGGTCTTTTGTATTCTTCAAAGCAAGACAGAAGAGTGATGGGATGTGAGCATCGAAGCTATTGCCCACTGCATTAAATATTTCAATAGGGGAAAGACAAAATTCCCCATTTCAAATTAAATTGAACCCACTCGGTGAATGTATGAGCATCATATGGAGTAAGTGTCAATTAAAGTGATAAGTAGCAGGTCTGGCACTGAGTTCTGGACTGTTCTGAGGTCTGCTTCCCCGGCATGGCTGTTCAGTGCTTTGGGGTAAATTGAAACTGATCCACCAAGTGTGACCCACGATTCTTCTGAGAAACGGATTCTTGTCCAATACCTCTGAGTTAATTGGCATTTTATTCTCATTTAAATCTCTGTCACAACCTTTTATTTTATTTTATTTTTGTATTTCAGAGGAAACTACAATTTCAATGTCTTCCCCACAGCTCTCAGGAAGCTCAGAACAAATTAGGCGGTGTCATACAATCTCACCCATGGATCACGGAGCCCTCCAGCTTCTGTCAGGATCTGGGGGGATGAGGTTGCATGCCAATTGTGCTCTCGGTCTCAGAGTGGAGAAGAAATGGAATCATTAATGGCCTTGGAATTTTTCTCCGAAGCCCATTTGCTTCCTATCTCCTGGGTGAGCAGCTACCCTGACACATGGGACCTTCCCTGCAAGGACGGGAGGAATCACCGAGCTGGCAGAGGGAGAATCTAGAATAAATAATAAGAGGAACACTGGCTCGGGTGTGCCCCTTCCCCATCTCCTCCCAGAGCGAGCACCTGGGATGCCCAGCAGGAGCCCCCTGTTGTTGGCAAAGGAAAGCAAGCAGGCTGTTGGTCCCATCTTCTTAGGAAGCCCTGGGTTCTTGGCTCTCATTTCCCTGGTGCCAGCTCCAGATGGCATGAGTCTGCGGTTGGCTTCCCAGGAGGGTCCAGCCTCTTGCCTAGTCTTGGACAAGCAGTATGATTAGGACCAGCGGTTTCTGCACACACCCCACCCACTCTGGTGTTCACCGAGTTCCTCCTACTTCGTATGGACTTTCAGACCTTCAAATAACCAAAGAACATTTCTCTCTAGAACCCATTGGGTTAAGGTTGCTGCTTCCACCATCCTTGGCAGCTCACGCTCTCACAAACACAAGCCCACACAGACATCTTTACTCACGCTTAACCCCATCTCTTGTCCCCCAAAATGTTCTGGTCCCTTTGTGGCACACAATTTTCCCAGTTTCATTGTTTGTTGGCACACAAAAGACCTTGGTACTTAATCGTGTTAACTCGGATTGTTCTGGTTTATCACGTTGATGCAAGGACCCCACCCTCACCCCCCAGATGTCTACTCCAGTAAGTATATTTCTGGGAGTCCACAAGGAAAGTCTCATGAGGGTTCTCCAGAAGTCCATCTGAAGCCACTTGAAAAAAATCAGCCATGACCACCGGGCGTCGGCTCTCTCCCACTGTTTCCAATGGGAATGACATCCACAGCCTGGCTCCAGTTTCCCTGGCTCGCGCCCACTGCTCACAGACAACCACCACGATGCCCTGGAGTTCTTACAGGACCCAGGCAGGGGGAGAAACGCATGCTGCCTCCACTCTGCAAGCCACTCTGTCACCTGGGCTCCTAAACAGCAGGGCTTGAGCCCCTGTGAAGACAGTTGCACCAGGAATTCGGGGCACCCTCACTTCACATGACATGGGCCCTGGATCATGCTATCTTCCTCCACCACCGCTCATATCTGCTCCTGGCATCTATGCACAGACCTCCTCCCAACGCCCTCTCCCCCGGCAACGCCCTCTCCCTGGGATGTTGCCAGCCCCCCAAAATCAGCAGATGCAGGGAGACACCGACACGCCTAGGCCCAGACGGAATCCTTGCTCGGAGTCCGTGCCACATTTTGCAGTTGTCTGGGCCGGTGGATGACAGAGACTGGCACAGCCCTCCTATGATCTCATAGCCCCTCCAGAGTGCAGCATTCATGGGTTCTCAGCAGCATCGCCTAGCGAGAGCCAGCATTTCAATGCTTTGCATTCACTCATGAAGTTTTACTTTGTCTTTTTCTTTCCGTGTGTTTGAGCCATTTCAGGGCAGAGCCCATGTTCTTCGGTAGTTTTGTACCCTCTCACAGGATGTTCCCTGGCACAGAGGAGATCCTCAGTGGCCATCAAGGACGGAACCGGGTCAACATGGGACACTTGGGGTGAAATGGAACTTAACCTGGAGGCCCACAGGGGCCCTTACCAATCCTTATTTTCCTAGATTCCCATTCCAGAGGTCTGCAAGAGATGCCTGGAAAGGAATATATTTAATACGTGTCAACATTCTAATAAACACTATCATTTGGAACCCCTGGCCTGGAATTCAGCTACTGCTTCTGGTTCCCTAGAGGTGTGTAAGCTGCTCGGTGTGAGTGGGGCAGGCATGGACTGTCTTTCCAACTGTGTCCCCCTAGAAGTCCCTGACACCCGCTCCCCCACGTTTCCCGCCTCCGCTTTCTATATATAGGTCACATTACGTACCACATCTGATGGAGAGTTTTCCAGCTCCACCAAATTCTGGTGTGAGGCCTCCTTGGTTAGCTCAATGTATCCTTGACCTTCCTGACCTTGCGAGATGCCAACTTGGCCTTGTGGGACACTGGGCCTATGGGGGAGAAAGCAGTGGTATCTGGCCTAGCCAGACGCCTTTGGACATGGCAATGGAACAAACAATGGGACGGGGTTGGGGGTAGACTTAATGCTGAGCATGACGAGGCATCACCTCAGAACTCCCACGAATATCGCAGGGGAGCAGGAAATTGTCAGGGGCTGAGGGTGCTGCATCAGCAGATAGGGGCAATAAACCAGGGAGGTCTGAGGTATTACTATCAATGCGATCTTATTTGTCCCCTAGAAGAGTTTGGTTTATGGACTTAGCAGAAGCACTGTGGGAAGAAAGGCTCATGGCAATCTAGTCTCATGGTTTTAAATACCAACTATATACTGATGACTCCCACATTTATATTTGCAGCTCAGACCTCTTTTCTGGACTTCAGTCTTATATATCCAAACACCCACTCAACATCTTGATTTAGATGTTGAACAGGCATCTCAAACTCAACATACCCCAAATTCCTAATCTCCCCCTACCCAGAACTGTCTCCACCCACAGCTTTCCCCAGCTGAGCTGATGGTCCCTCCATCCACCTCTTGTTCAGCCAAAACCCCTGGGGACGTCTTCAACTCCTGCCTTGCTCTCACACCCTGCATCCAGTGGTTCAGCAGACCTGGAGATAGATCCAGATTCTGAACATTCCTCCAGCTTCCCCCAATACGATGCTGCTCTGAGCCACCATCATGACTCCTCTCTACAGTATCACAAAGGTTTCCTAGAGGGGCTTCCTGCTCCCGCCCTCTGCCCTACCATCTCTTCTTAACATAGAACCGGAAGACAAAGTGAGGCAGATCATATCTCTCCTCTGCTCTAAACCCTGCAATGTGCCCCAACCCCACTCCATGCAGAGTCAGACCCCAAATCCTTACAATGGCCAACCACGCCCTGTGTGATCTGCTCTTTCTCTGCTCCAACCTCATGACTTTTTTTCATACCTTCTCTCCACCTGGTGCCAGCCACACTACCCCCCTTCTTGTCCTTGAACACTCCAGCCTGACTTTGGAGCTCTGTTCAGCTGTTCCCTCCACTGAGAAAGCTCTGTTCCTGTATATCCGCTGGGCCACTTCCCTCATCTTCATCATGTCTGCTAAAATGTCACCCGTCCATGAGGCCAACCCTCTGCAGCCCCACCTCCCACACACTCTCAGTCCCCCCTCCCAGCTCTATTTTTCATTTCCTTTTAGAACCTACTGCCTTTTAACAAATTGTGTAATTTACTTACTCATTATAGTCATCATCTTTCTCCTTCTGTTAGAATGTAAGTTCCACCAGAGCATAAATCTTTGTTTTGTTCACGGGTGGGCCTGGCATACAGATAAGGTATGAGTAGGCACTCAGCAAACGTTGAATGTCATACGTTGAAGGGAGAGTTTGGGAGCATGTATCGGATAGCAAAGGAAGGTGCATTGCCAAAGATGGTGGAAATAATGGTGGAAAACCAGCAGTTCTTGGAGTAAAATGCACCAGATGTCCGAAGGTCCAGTGTGAAGGTGAAAAGAAGGTTCTTCGAGAAAACAAAGATGGGTAGAGTCTACTGGAGATCTCAATGTCTTAATGTTGAATAAAGACATTAAATAATGATGGTGAAAACTTCACTCTTTTTTTTTAAGATTTATTTATTTGGTGGTGAGGCAGAGGAAGAGGGAGAGAGAGAATCCCGAGCAGACTCCCTGCTGAGTGTGGAGCCCAACGAGGGGCTCGATCCCATGACTTTGATCATGACCTGAGCCGAAATCGAGAGTTGGATGCTCAACCGACTGTGCCACACAGGCTCCCCAGAAAACTCAACTCTTCTTAATATGACTCTTTCATACACCATCATTTCATCCTCCAGTGATTCTACAAGATAGATTTAGTAATCCCATTTTATAATTAAGGAAACTGAGGCTGAGAGACATGAACTAATTTGCCTAACTCTACATAACTGGGAAATGACAAGCCAGTGGGGCCTGGCCAACCCCAGTGCTGAGCTCCCTCACCTCCCAACTCATTGCAATGCTGGCCAGAGGAGAAGAGAGAATACTTCACCACTGGTTGAGCAGATCAATCTGGGGTTATCACTCTTCAGAAATGTCCAGCTTGGAAGGGTTCCTTCAGAAACTGAGGTCATTCCAAGAGATGCCAACACACATTCCTCTTTGCGGCCTGGCTCCCCACTCAAGTGTGAAGACCTCATTCCCTGGATTTATGCAGGAGAGAATCTTCTAGCAACATCACCCTGGACCGTCCTCCTCCTCTACCTCCCCACCCTGAAACACTGTCCATTCTCACACCTGAGCTAGATGGTCTGCTTAGCTTCCACTTTTCCCTCTTCTTCTAAAAGGATATAAATCCAGACCTAGCTGGCTCACCCAACTTCCATTTTTCCCTTCTCTTCTAAGAGGATATAAAATCAATAGTGATCTGGAGACCAATTCTGGCATTTTAATCGAAACAATAGAATTGGAGGCCAAAGGGCTCTGTGTTGACAAGACAAAGACCACATTGAGGACAGCAAGCAGCCAGCAGAAAGGAGTTATGACTGTGTCCAGCTTAATGGCAGCCAGACACAAAAGAGATTATTCACCCAAACTAAGTTTTAAAAATTCTATAGTGTGCAATTTGGACCTTGTTGGAGTTGTTTTGTCTATTTCTGTGGATGCTGGCCTACCCCCTCCCTTGGCAGAGCCAAGAGTGTCTCCATAACTCACTTGCAGATGTCCTCCAGTGCCGTTCCACTTCTGGACTTTATGATCATTAGCAGACACAACTGGAAATTCTTGAGCTGTTGCAAAATGGGTCATTTGGAACCAAATTCCAGTCTCTGAGTATGTTCCTATGGTGGATTGTTGGAGCTCCCTTGGCCGAAGGAGATATGGATGCTGTTATTACGCCTCCAGCATTGAAAAGGCTCAGCTAGAGACAGGTGGCGTGTTCTTAGGGTCGCTGCAGCTGGGGCAGGTCTCAGGCAGGTGTCTAGTTCATTCTCACATGAAAAACCATGGCCCTGAGACGAGGGTCACAAAGCCATGCTGGCAGCCCTCGACGAGCACATTCACAAAGTCCGTCGCTGAAGCCTTCTTTTGCTGTCCCTGCAAAGACTGTGATTGCCTTGGCAGTGACACTGGGCTATTTTGTCGGCAGCAGAGGCCATTACAGACCTTGACATTCAGCTTTTGTTTGTTTCTGCTTGGCGCTTTCTCATTTTGTGGACTCGGCAACCCCAGTCATTCATTCAACAAACGTGTAGCGAGCGCCCACCGCTCTTCCGTCTGCTGGGCGCTCTCTCAACAGCAGTAAATGACTGACACTTGTAGAGGGTCTGTGGGGCCGCAGGCACTGCTCTCTTCCCTTTATCCACAAAAGCTAATTAATCCTCACCACAACCCTGGGAGGAGATGAGCTAGTGATAACATGTAAGAAAAGAAGTCTGAAAATCAATGAAAGCCAGATGCTAAGTTCCCTGGTTTCCCAAGGGTTGCTTCACCAACATCCATAGAAAGTTAACTGTGAAGTTTCCACTTATAAACTCAACCTGATCATCCCAGAGACACCCCAAGCTCTTCCCCTTTGTGAGCCTCCCCCGCTCCCTCCTCGCTCTCTGGAACCAAACAGCCTTCCAAGGAGAAGAAACATTCTTTTGTTCACAAGATGGCTCAAGGTCATGAGGACTGAACTGCTGAAGGGGGTGGTACCGCTCTTCTAAACAGAGAGCCACCCCCAAAGAGACCCGCCTGCGTATCCTGGGTGGCCCCTCTGCTCCCCAAGGAACTGGAAGCACTTTCCTTCGCCACCATTTCTTCTGTCTCAGTGCTGTATGCATTAGGATATGGTGTCCCTGCTGGTTCATGTGTGCATGCATGCATGAATGGATAGATGATGGATGGTTGGATGGACGGATGGATGGATGGATAATTTTTTTTAATTTCAGAGACCTTGAGAAATTCCTGACCACAAGAATCCCCTTGTCTGCTCTAAAATGCCATCTCTCCAATATGTCGAAAACTGTAATGCTGAATGTTTATGATCTTAGGTTACACAATCCAAAATGGTAAAGCCACCAGCTATGCATGGCTACTGAAATTTAAATCTAAGTTAACTATGAATATGATTAATAATTCAGTCCCTCACCTGCACAATCTACATTTCAAGTACTCAATAGCCACAGGTGGTCAGTGATTGCCATACTGGACAGAGATCCTTCAACACAGAAAGTTGTCCTGGACGGCACGGCTCTAGGGAACCATTTCTTAAATCTTTTGTGATTCATAGACCAATGACAAATCCGATAAAAGAGATGGATTTTCTCCCCAGGAACAAATGTGTGACTGCATCGACCTGACTCCCACTCAGACTTTCCATGAACCCAGGTTAAGAACACTTGCTTTAAGTTTAATACTTTCTTAGAATGAAAATAATCCCTCGGAGAAACAACACATCCCGTGGTTATCAGGTGTCTCTACCTGAGTGTGTATGAATGTATCCCATGCTCTCTGGAGCTCTATTTGTCTGGTTTGGAGCAAGAGGAGGAGGTGAGAGCCCTGAGAATGTGGTAGCTGGGGAGGCAAGGAGAGAGACCCGAGGAGCGAGAGAGGGCACACTGGCCCTGGAGACACTTGGGTACTATGTCATGTAGGGGACCGGTTTTCCCTGCACCAAGCAGCTTATCACAAGCAAGATCCTAATGGCAGTCTAGCATGATGGTAGGTGGTTAATGCACAAAAGTGTAGAATTTCTCTAACAGGTACTGTGTCAAACATCCTGAGGAATACAATCATGAACTAAATGTGGCTCTTGTACTCAGAGAACTTAGTCTCCTCTGAGAAAGATGAAGATCTAAGCAGCAATTACAAGTAATGCTGGCTAACATTTACGGAGCCAAGTACCTTGTTCTGTATTATGTGTAAGTTACGTATTTCTTTCACATTTAATCATCCCAACAACACTAGGGGGTAGGTGTTATTGTTATTCCCATTTTATGGTGATAAAACTGAAGCTCCAGGAGGAAAAGTAACTTGCCTGGCCATAAAGCTGAACTGAGATCAGGCGTCCCTGATGCCAAGGCCAGTGTTTGCTTCTTGGAAGGAGGTTTCTGTGGGTCTGTGAGAGGTCTGGGCATACACAGGCCCAGGTCAAGGAGCCCATGTCCCAAGACCAGCCAGGGGGCTCTAGGTGGGGATGTTTAAAGGGGTCCCAGCATGGGCTGGCCAGTGGGCTCGGCTGGCCATTCGGAAGATGTCCAGTGTGGCCTCCACAGCCCTGAGTGTCTGCCCGTGCCCTCCGCCTAGGGAGGGAGGCCTCACGAAGATGCCTGCCATCTGACGGATCGCACTCTGCCAGGGACCACTAGCTGTTCTGAGGGCGGGGGCGGGCCAGCCTTCCCCGGCCAGCCACCCAGCCACACGCAGGCCTCTGGACACATTGCAGTCAGAATGGAAAGACTGATCACTTGGAGAGCACAGGCTCATCCTTCCCATCATTCTCCAAGCCCAGAATTTTCCTGGCAGAGCTATGGCCCTCGTATTAGTGTGGTAGTATTGATAGTTTTGCCACACACATCATCTCTCTGAAGCCACGCAGCTTTGTGTAGCACGGGATTCTCGCCCCTTGTCCCCGCATGTGGACACCCAGGCCCAGAGGCTTCATTCACCTGCTGTGGTCAGAACAGGTCTAGGAAGAAGATCAGGGCCAGGATGCCTGCTGGCTGCCCTGTGCTAAGAGGTTTCCAGGGTCTGCCTGGTGTTTTCTAGGGCACCCTGGGGGACTTGGGGGCCAATGGGTGTGGAAGTAGAGAAGGGCAGTGCCTGGAGGCACAGAAGGACATCTTGGAGGGGCTAGATCTATAGAGCTGCGTCTGCCGCATGTCCCTGTGGCTGGAGGGAACCACGCACCACCTGCCACTTCCCTACCTGGTGGCCCATCAGGCTTCTGTGCGGCATGGGCGAGGAAGTGGGGCTTTCTCCGAGAATGCCCACCTTCTGTCACCATAGGGAGGCCCTGGCACCCCATGGTTGTGCCTGTTCTGTTGTGAGGGTGGGTTGGTGAGAGAGAGCTGGTCCGGGTCCTGGCAAGTCATTTAACTTCTCTGAGCCTGTTTGTCACCTGCAGGATGGGGACAATAATGCCAGTTCTTGCTCACCTGGGAGGGAGGCATGAGGGTCAAAGGAGGTAACCAGTTAGAAAGTCCTTCGGACAGCATGTCGCTGTAACGAGAAAGCTTGCTCTTTCTCAGAGAAGAGTATGGAAATGCACCCACACTCTGCTACACACACACACACACACACACACACACACACACGATCTCACTTTAAGATCCAGTAGGGATTTTTTAAGCACTCCGTTGCGTTCCCAGGATAGCACTGGGGACACAGAGAAATCTCAAGCATGGCTTCCCCTCCATGGAAGAATCTGGTCTTGCTGGAAGAGCACAAAAGCATTCTCATGGAGTGTGAGGACAATTCCAGAGCCAGCTGTTGCCCAGGCTGGAAGGAGACGGTCTCATGGCCTCGGAGCAGCTGTCTGAGCCCCGGGAGCCACTCTCCTGTCCATCCAAAGCGAGGACAAAGGGAGGCCCCACGGCATTCAGTGATTTGCCTAAGGAGGACAGACAAACAGAAAGTCAGTGGCAAGACCTGACTGAACAGCATGCGTGCCTGTTGCACTTCTAACCAGCACCTCATCCCTCACTCCTGACATGGAAGATACACACACACACGGGTGTGCATACACACACATGCACACACACACGGGTGCGCATACACACATACACGTGCACACACGCACACACACGGGTGTGTATACACACACACACGCACACCCACGCGCACACACGGGTGTGCATATACACACATACACGCGCGCACACGGGTGTGCACGCACTTGCACACATGCACACACAGCCCTTTGGGTCCATACACGATGGGATCTAGACAGACAACGCAAACCTTACTTAACACAGGGCCACGCTCAATGACATGTCTTGGAATCTGAAGCATTCTAATTAAGAATGCTGCTCTGGAGGCAGACGTGCCCCAGCTGGAATCCCTGCCGTCAGGCTCTAGCTGTGTGACCTTGAGCGAGTGACAGTCTGAGCTCATTTGGTGTCAAGTGAACCTAGGACTTGCTTGTTGTGGGAACGAAATGAATAATACGTGTGGGCTCAGCCCTCCCCGGGGTGTAGGTCAGGTGATTGTTACTGTTCTAGAAGGAAGAAAACAGAGGACTATACCCATCGTAAGGATAAAACAGGGCCTTGGCCTCAGGGACAGCGCTGGGCTAAGTGCTTTCAGCACCTGTCTTGTTTCATTTAACAATCATCCCATGAGGTTGTTACAGTTGTGTTCATGATAGTGGGGAATGGAGGCCCAGAGAGATTGAGTAACTTGCCCCATGTCACACAGCCAGTAAGTGGCAGCAGATACTTGACCCTAGGTCTGTCTGCCTATACACAGACCTCTTTCTGTGTCTTCAAAAAAGTTTCAACCTGTCTTCTGGCAGAGAGGTGGCCCCTGGGTCACAGATCCGCCGTTTCCGATGGGGTAAGACTGGCTAGGTGCTGGGTTGCCTGCCAGGATCTCTATACATTGTGTCAGTATCATCTTGTGTCTGAGTATGGGGCTCTGGCCTGCAGCCCCCCAACCAGTCCCAGACTGCGCTGATCCTGCAGCTCACAGGGCTGGAGTCGGGGGTCTGTCAGCACTCTGTAATTATTTTCTAAGGCCTGCCTAGACTAAAGCTTCCTCTTAATCCAGAAAAACAGGTTTTGGGCATGGGGAGGGGGCATAGTTCCATTGTCGACATTCCTGAGGCCAGAGACACATCTTGCCTAGCAGGGGTGACGGGTGCAGGGAAGGAGCAAGGATTTTGTCATCAGACAGACTGCAGCTTGACTCCTGGTCTTGCCAGCCCCAGCTGAGTGACCAGGGCGAGCAGACCCCTGACTCTAGGCTTCCGTCTTACCACCTATAAAGTGGGGGTGATGGGGCCTGCCTGGCAGGTTCAGAAGTAATGAGACTGCACGGGAAGGTACCCAGGACAGGGCACACAGTGGGTGCTCAAAAACGGTGGGTCCCTGCCCTCCTTCTTGCAGGGATGAGGACAGCCAGCCCTGGTAGCCAGCCTTTCCTCAAGGATGCAGAGGCGGCCCTATCTTCAAGGCTCCCTCCCTAGCCCTCGCCTTGCCCTCTGCCCTGAAATGAGCCCTGCCGTCCCTCCACCCCAATCCACAAGAACCATTCCTCGGAGATTCAGAACTGAGGAATGTTTGTATAATCTCAGCCAATGATCTAAGCCTCAATATATTTTCCCCTCCTTTTTATTTTTTTCTTAACTTTAATTTCATTTAGCCTTGCTTCCATACTAAAAATACCAACCCTTGAGATAAAAGCATGTGCATTATGATTTTGCCTTATTCAACCTTCCACAATACACTGAGTGCTTGAATAATGGAAAGGGAAAAACCAGATGCTCGGTGCGATGCTCCGAGCCTGCTCAAGCTCTGTCTGCTGCAGGAAAGGGTCTTTGTGCAGAAATTGATCATTTTCTCCCCGAGTGATTGTGCTGGAATTAGGAAAGGGCTGCAGGAAGGCACGGGTCAGCTCCTTTTCCTTCTCTGGATATGAGGAAACTTTACTCCAGATGAAATCTTGCTGTGGCCCCATAAATCATGACCCCCGATATACTTGCTGCATCTGTAACAGGAAGAACCAACCCTCTCGCCCACCCTGGGGGGTGGGGGGGTTTGCAATGTTCAGAGAGGCCATAAATTCTCATCGTGCCTCACTTCTGCTTTCAGAGGTTAGTGTGGGGGTGCCCAGCCAGGAAAAAGCAGGGGTTTCAAAGCTTCTGCTACCTTCCGTGGAAGCAAAGGACCCACTAGGGACAGTGCCTCTGCTGTTTGAAGGCGGCAAGGGGATGGGGCTATTTCCTGTGCTGCGGCTGTCCTCTGGATGGTCTGTGAGCAAGAGGATGAATCACAAGGAAACGAACAGCACTCTGCTCTCACCCCAGATGGCAGGTTTCCAGGGAAAGGTTTTCCTACCTTTCAATGGGTCTGAACCCTGATACCCCTGGAGATTACTGTTGTCCTTGGGAGTGGTAGTATGTGTGTGCGTGTGCACACACCACACGGGCATGCTGCTTGGTGGGGAGCTTGGGGAGGCAGGGAGCCCTAGAATGGAGCCTGCTTTGGAGCACCAGGACCCCCCTAGACTATCCTATTGTCCCCAGTCTCTCCACTCGAATTCAGTTCAGCGTCATTTTAAAGTGGATCTTGGGCTTTGGGAAATGTACAGCTGGGGACTTAGGATGTCCCTCTGACTATCTGGTGGGGAAGGGGGTTTTGTCCTGAAGGGAGTTCAGCCCCTATAGGTAAGAGATAGGACTCCCTAAAGGGTGCTGGAGATTTTTCAGAAGAAAGAAACTCTTACGGAGGAGAGGGCGGGCGTCGGGCACGAGAGACAAGACTTAAGGGCACCTTGCATGCCCCTCCAGCTTAGAGTCAACAGCCCAATACTACTATTTTCCCTAACGGGAAGTGTCACCTGTGACTTCAATTTCCCCTTGCTACAGTTCTTTTCGGGTGTCCACAGCTCCTCCTTACTGCCTTGGTGAAATGAAGGAGGGGATGGGTGGCAGGAAGCATGGCTGCCTCCTAATCCCTCCATCAGGTCATGGTAGTAGTAGTAGGATCGCACGGAGAAGGACAGAAGTTCTGTGTTGTCATCAGTGACTCACACTCCTCCACAGGTGTGGAGGAAACAGCCTTGGTCCCCAAGAACAGATCGGACGGTGGTGCCCTTCCCCCACATACCATGGAAGGTGAGCTTCCAAGGGAATGAGGACATGTTTAAGTTATGTCTCCAAAGACTTTTCAGTGCATGGTGGTGTCAATGTCATTTTGTCCCAAGCATAGAAATGAGACTTTAGATTTTTTTTCAATCAGATTTCTCTATTTGTTCTTTTGCTTGGACCAAAATAGAAATTGGTCTGTAGGCAGTGTACTCATTCATTCCACAAAGGTGTACTGAGCACCTACTATATGCCTTGCATTGTTCTAAGGTTCTGTGACAAGTAGTGGACATTGGGAATTCTAGCCCGAAGTCCCAACTTTTGGGGAGAGCCTTCTCTAATTTTTCTTAGAATCACATCATTTAATCAAATGGTAGCCTCCTCAGCCTCCATTATAGCGAGGACCAACCCCTGAAAGTAAATCTCTTTCTATCTCTCTCTCTCTCCATATGTATATCCTGTTTGTTCTGTTTCTACAGAGAACCTTGACTACACCACCCATTCCATGCTTGCACACCTGCTCCATTTTAGAGCCATTCCAACTCTTGAACTTAGTGATGAATTCTGCCCTGTGGCATTTTCTATGCTCTAGACCATCTGAGAAGTTTCATTACTCTCCTCTGGAGGTGTCCCTCATAAATGTCTTCCCTGGATCTGCTCATCTTTTGCCTAAACATTCCCAGTTTATCCACTGTATCCCAGTGGATGTGGTTTCTAAGCACCTACCCCGCCTCCCTCATCATCATGAGTTCCTTTGCAATAGGCTTTCAGGTCAATATTTTTTCTTCTTTTTTTCATTTTATTTATTTTTTTATCATGATAAGTGTACTCTTCAATCCCCACCCCCATGTCCCTCATCCCCCCACCTACCCCCCCTCCCGGTACCATCAGTTTGTTCTCTAGAGTTAAGAGTCTGTTTCTTGGTTTGTCTCTCTCTCCACCCCCCCACCACTCTGCTCATTTGTTTTGTTACTTAAATTCCATATATGAGTGAAATCATATGGTATTTGTCTTTCTCTGACTTATTTCACTCAGCATTATACTCTCTAGCTCCAACCATGTTGATGCAAATGGCAAGATTTCATTCTTTTTTATACTTGAATAACATTTCATTGTGTGTGTATATATATATGCACACACACCATATCTTCTTTATCCATTTTTCTATCATTGGGCACCTGGACTGCTTCCATAGTTTGGCCATTGTAAGTAATGCTGCAATAAACATTGAGGTGCATGTATCTCTTTGAATTACCGTTTTTGTATTCTTTGGGTAAATACCCAGTAGCACAATTACTGGATCACAGGGTACTTCTATTTTTAACTTTTTGAGGAAACCCCATAGTGTTTTCCACAGTGGCGGCACCAGTTTGCATTTCCACCAACAGTGCAGGAGGGTTCCCCTTTCTCTGAATCCTCACCAATATCTGTTGTTTCTTGTGTTGAGTTTAGCCATTCTCACAGGTGTGAGGTGATATCTCACCGTAGTTTTGATTTGCATTCCCCTGATGATGAGTGATGTTGAGCATCTTTTCATGTGTCTGTTGGCCATCTGTATGTTTTCTTTGGAGAAATGTCTGTTCATGTCTTTTGCCCATTTTTAAATTGGATTATTTGTTTTTTGGGTGTTGACTTTTATAAGTTCTTTATATATTTTGGATACTAACCCTTTATTAGATGTATCAATTGCAAATATCTTCTCCCATTCCATAAGTTGCCTTTTAGTTTTGTTGATTTTTTTCCTTCACTATGCAAAAGCTTTTTATTTTGATGTAGTCCCAGTAGTTTATTTTTGTTTTTGTTTCTCTTGCCACAAGAGATATATCTAGAAAAATGTCACTATGGCTGATGTCAGAGACTTTATTGCCTGTGTTCTCCTCTAAGATTTTCATGGTTTCAGGTCTCACATTTAGGACTTTAGCCTGTTTTGAGTTCTTTTTTGCGTACGGTGTGAGAAAGTGGTCCAGTTTTGTTCTTTTGCTTGTAGCTGTTCAGTTTTCCCAACACCATTTGTTGAAGAGACTCTTTTTCCCATTTTATGTTCATTCCTCCTTTGTCGAAGATTAATTGACCATATAATTGTGGGTTTATTTCTGGGTTTTCTGTTCTATTCCATTGATCTATGTGTCTATTTTTATGCAGTACCATATTGTTTTAATTACTACCAGTTTATAATATAACTTGAAATCTGGAATTGTGATACTTCCAGTTCTTTCTTTTTCAAGATTGCTTTAGCTATTCAGGGTCTTTGGTGGTTTTATACAAATTTTAGGATTATTTGTTCTAGTTTTGTGAAAAATGCTGGTGGTATTTTGATAAGGATTGCATTAAGTGTGTAGATTGCTTTGGACAGTATAGACATTTTAACAATCTTTGTTCTTCCAATCCATGATCACGGAATGTCTTTTCATTTCTTTGCATCATCTTCAACTTCTTTCATCAGTGTTTTGTAGTTTTCAGGCTACAGGTCTTTTACCTCTTTGGTTAAGTTTATTCCTAGATAATTTCTGGGTTTTGGTGCAATTGTAAATGAGATTGTTTTCTTAATTTCACCTTCTGCTGCTTCATTATTAGTGTATAGGAATGCAACAGAGCTTTCTAGGTCACTTGTTCAAAGTCTACACCACAGACTTCTGGGAGCCTTATTTCAAAGGTCCTCTGCATCTTTTGGCACCATGTTCCTTAGGATTAGATTCAGCTGCATACAATGCAATAGAAAAACCCAAACAGCAGTAGCTTAAAACATGATCAACATTTTTTACTCTTTCACATAAAAGAAGTCTGGAGGAGACAGTTTGGAGCTGAAACAGAAGCTCTATGATTACATCAAAAGCTGAAACTCCCAACTTTCTTCTCTGGCCTTTTCAGAACGTAGCTTCCAATTTTACAGTTCACGTTGGCTGCTGAAACTTCAGCCATCAGATCTGTGTTCCAGGCAGCAGGCAAAGGGGAAAGGAAGGCATATACTCCTCTCTCTTAAGGTGATTTCCCGGAAGTGCCACACAATGCTTCCATCAGCCAGAACTTGACCATGTAGTCACACTTGAGCCACAAGGAGGCTGAGAAAGATGAAGTCCTTCATGCTGGCTTTAACACGCTCAGCCAAAAGTTGGGATTCTGTTAAGAAAGAGGGGAAAATGGACATTTGGTAATCAATTGTGAATCTCTATCATAAACGCCAAGTTTTATTAGAGTAGCACCATTAAAATGGGGAGGAGGGAGGGAGACAGGAACAATTTTTGACATTATAAACAGGCCTTCCCTACAAAGGTCGGGAACCGCGATGTCAGGTCAACATATTTCTCTTAAAACACAGCATCCAGAGCAGAAAGAATAAACCTAAGGAGCTCTGATATCCTGGGAACTGGAAACTATGGTTCCTTCTTCTGAGAAATGCACCGAAATTCCCTGAATCCAACCAGGAGTTGGAACAAAGCCCAACACAGCCATGTAGCCCCGTTGACTGCACCAGAGCGGGGTCCGTGGCTCCTGCAGATCCAGAGACTCAGCCACTCCCACCTTTCTTTCCTCCTTCTCCTCCCAGAAGGAGGCAGCAGCTCTGGAGAAGTGTGGTCCTCTGCAGGCCCAAGGAGTGACTGGGCGGGGCAAATACAGAAGCCACATACCCCCCGCCTTGCTTCACTGGTGATGAACCTGGTATCTTGACTTCTGCCTGTTTGGAAGGGAGGAGGGTTATTTCTTTCTTTTCTTTTTTAAGATTTTATTTATTTATTTATTGGAGAGAGAGAGGGAGAGAGAGAGAGGGAGAGGGAGAAGCAGACTCCTCGCCGACGCGGGGCTCGATCCCAGGACCCTGGGATCATGACCTGAGCCGAAGGCAGATGCCCAACCGACTGAGCCACCCAGGCGCCCCAGAGGAGAGTTCTTTCTAGATCTCCTCAAACCCCAATGCCTGTTCCCTGGCAAAAGGCCAGATGCAGAGCAACAGCTACCGTGTAACTTTTATAAGGTAAAGGGGAACAACAAGAGCTGTAAATCTGTTGGTGGGCCAGGCCTCACTAGGCTGAGAGTGCACATGGGGAAGACCGTGTCACAACAGCAAACATAGCACTGGGGCCCGCTGTGACAAAGAGGCCCAGAGAATTAATTACGGGAGCCCAGAGCAGGAGGCCCAACACGAGGGTGGGAAGGCCTTGCAGAGAGACGCTGAAAGATGAGTAGGTGTTTCCCATGCAAAGGGGAGTGTGGGTGGGAGAGGGAGGAAGGGTGGAAAGAATTCCAGGCAGGGGCAAGGGTTCTTTGCAAACACCCAGGGGTGAGTAGGGGGTATAGCAGGCTTGGAGATATAAGGGAAGCTCCCTAGGAGGCACCTATGACATATGGGGGATCAGAGTTTGCCACGATGCTGGCCTGGAAAGTGTTGCTAGAGAGAGTGAACTTTATTCTGGAAGGCAGTGGGATGCTGCTATGGGAAGAGGAGTCCCAGTGATTCCCAGGTTGGACAGCTAAGTCAAGAAGGGCACCATTGCTGCACTTTGTCAGATCATTTTCCCTGGCCTTTGTTTCTAGATCCGTAAGACCTTCATGTTCCTTCCAAGTGCCTGGAAGCACTTAGAGCGTCACGAAGGAAACGTCCAGGTAAGCCGGAAGAGTCCGAAAGAACTTTGGGAATGTATCAGGTAAGAGCAGCACCTTGGAAGGGGTTCAGATGGATCGACGGGACAAGGCAGGGACCACAGCATGCACAAAGGTGTGGCAATGGAAAGGGGGAGGGCAGGTTTCAAGACCAGCCATGAAAGTTGTCACATGGCACGTAGAGGCTCATGTGGCTGGCACAGTGCTCACAACTGGTCACGCTTTTGCACCCCACTCCACGTAAAGCCGGGCACTCCCTTGTCTATGAGCCCATGGTAACCTGAACAGACTCCCATTTAGCACTCATCGGATTGCTTTGTGATGGTTTAATTGCAGGTCTGTGTCGCTGTAAAGAACACTGATTGAGGACAGGGTTGCCATCATAATGTCAATTATGATAACCATCTAGCTGCCTCTTACTGAGCACTTATTAAATACCAGGCTATTCTAGGTATTCAGAAGGTATTATGTTTTTCTAGAAGTCTTACAGGGCAGGTACTACTGACATACCCACTTCACAGGTGAGGAAGCCAAGGTGCAGAGAAG
The DNA here is from genome assembly GCF_002201575.2 of Neomonachus schauinslandi. Taxonomy (NCBI): domain Eukaryota; kingdom Metazoa; phylum Chordata; class Mammalia; order Carnivora; family Phocidae; genus Neomonachus; species Neomonachus schauinslandi. The sequence continues at coordinate 107,790,634 of NC_058411.1, forward strand.
ATGCATAACTTGCCCATAGTGACACATTGACGTAAGCAGAAAATCTACATCGATTTTGTTCCTTTCGGGGTCCTCATGCTTAGTACACTCCTTGGGACAGAGTGGATTACCAATGCTTACTGGTTGAAAAGCGATACAGACAAATAAAGCCTGATGTTTCCAGGCGAATGTGTCAGGGCTGGCCTGTGGATCTCTGAAAACATTTCCATCTTGGCCCATCCTTTGCTCAAAACTGACCTCTCTCCAGACATGTCCCCAGGCAAAATGCTGAAATGTGACTTGTCCAAAAACAAACATCTCGTGGCCACTGAAGCAGTCCATTGCCAATCAGCTAAAGGGAGGACAGTGGATGTTTTCAGACATACAGTGGTAGGCAAACCACTTTGAAAAGAGTAATAAGCAGAAGTGGCCAATCTGTTGGTCCAAGAAGATCCAGCCAGCCAGGCAGCCAACAAACCAACCAGACACGTGCTATATGTAACTAAAAATCCTGACTTTTCTAAAATTTACTTTGAAAATGCAAGCTTTGGAAGTTGGGATGAACCTCGCTCAAATCCAGTGCATCTAAAACAAAATTTGGGATTTGTTGGGAGATTATATAAAAAGTAAAATTAAGTCCTTATTTAAAGACTTATAGTTACTTTCACTGTTTAAAAAAAAAGTACCACAACATTGATGAACCTCAAAACATTACGCTAAGTAACAAAGTCAGGAGCAAAAGGCCATATATTGTATGATTCTGTTTATATGAAGTGTCTAGAAAGGTAAATCTATAGAGACAGAAAGCAGACAAGTGGTTGCCTGGGCTCGGGGGAGGAAATGAGGAGCACAGCAAATAGACACAACGATCCTGTTGGGGTAACGAAAATGTTTGAAAACTGGATTGTGGTGATGATTGTGCAATCCCGTATATTTACTAAAAATCATTGAATTATACACTTAAAATAGACTAACGTTATGCTATGTAAATCACATTTCGATAAAGTTTTTTTAAGACAAATATCTTCAAAATAACCCAGAATTTGATATTTCATAAAATTTCTATGCAAAAGATTAGAGATTACTGAATCTAGTTTTACAGAAGGTCCAGAGTGAGGCTGCAGTTGATAGAAGTTAACAGAAGAAGTGAGAAGTGGAACGAGGCCGGAATGCAGCCCCTAGATGACCTGGTAGAACCATCCTCTTGGTCCTCATAGAGTTTATCTGGAGTGTCTAATTGGAGGAAGAATTTCCTTGCACTTGTCCATAGACACTCTCAATGTGGAAGCCGGCTGCCCCCTCCCTGGGCCTATGAGAGAGGAGCCCTGGGAGCCCTCCCAGGTAAGTTCCTAGGGTAGACCAGGAGGAGGCAAGAAATGGGCTAGGGGTGACACCCCACTCATCTATCTCATCCCAAGGGGGTGGAAGGTACTGGTTGGAATCTGTACTTCTGGTTTCCAAGCTCAAAGGAATGTAGTGTCCCATTCTCCACCTCACCTGTCTCCAGGCCAAGGGTGCTGAAATCCAGTTGCCTTTTAAGTCAGTCCCCACTGAGCCTCCTTGATGTAGTCTTGACATCCAAAGTGGATGAAGCCTGTCATCTACTCATCCACCCACACCAACACTCACCCATTTATCCTGATCCATACATTCATCCCTATACTCATCTATCCAAAAATCCATCTACCAGTCCACCTGTCCATCCATGCATCCATCCATCTATCCATCCATCCATCCCTGCATCCATCTATCCAAAAATCCATCCTCTAGCCACTTGCCTACCCAGCCAACCCACGCGATCATCCAGCTCACTCTGAGCCCTTCTCCAGGCTGAACCCAGCTTCTGCCCTTCAGGAGATTATAGCATACAGCGTAATTTTGGCACTTTTAACTTCCCAAAGCCCACTTACACTGGTAGTTCACATATATTTACCAAACTTATCGCTCCCCTGGTCTTCATCATCTCAGGAAATATATGGTTTCTCACCTCCCATGCCCAGGGTGCCCATAACTCATGTGGGTTCTTCCAAAGTACATGCAGAACCCACCCTCTTCTTTCCATCTCCTCCACCCACCTTGGTCCAAGCCACCATGTGCCGCTCACCTGGATTATTACATCAGTGTCCTCCTTGGCCTTCCTGCTTCTACCCCTGCTCCCCTGTGGGGCCTTCTCCTCATAGTAGCCGAAGCTGGTTAGATCATTTCGTTCCCCCAAGATTTTCCATCCTGAATGGATGAAAATCTGAACTCCCCATCTTCTTTCTTAAGGCCCTCTGGGCCCTGTGTCTGTCTCATTCTCTCTCTTTTTTTTTTCTGTCTTGTTCTCTCAATCTCCCCCCTTGCTCACTTGGCTGTAGCCACGGTGGGCTTCCTTCTGGGCCTCAAGAGCTCAAGCTTCTTCTCTGTGCAGGTCCTTGGCCCCTTCAATGCCCCAGCCAGGAATGCCCTCCCTCAGATCTTCCCATGGCCCACTCCTGTCTGCCACTCAGAAAGGCCTTCCCTGCTCCCAGTTTAAGAGAAGTCTCTTCCACTCCACTTGCCAGCATGTCACTCAGATCACCACACTACTTAGGGCTATTTTTGGAAACCAGGGCCTGAGTAAATCGTACTGGCTATTTATGTCTTTTTTTTTTTTTTAAGGCAAAGTTTCCTTTTTTTTTTAAGATTTATTTATTTACTTATTTGACAGAGAGAGAGAGAGCAAAAGCAGGGGGAGCAGCAGAGGGAGAGAGAGAAGCAGGCTTCCTGGTGAGCAGGGAGCCCGATGCGGGGCTCGATTCCCAGGACCCTGGGATCATGACCTGAGCCGAAGGCAGACGCTTAACGACTGAGCCACCCAGGCGCCCCTATTTATGTCTTATATTAGTCAAATTGTTGGTCTTAATTTTAAAAGAAAAAAAAAAGGAGAATGGGTATATCGGCTGATAAAACTCTTCAAGAAGCAAGCTGGCTTCAAGCACTGCTGACACGCGGGTTCCATCAAGACACCAAGAATTGGCCTCTCTTCCTCTGTCTCCTGACTCTGCTTTTGACCCTGAAAATGAGGAGGGTGGTTTCCCTCAAGAGAGGGTGGACGGAAAAACACACTGTGTGCACTTCTCCCCCCACTTCCTTCCTTCCTCCCACTCCCCTGCAAATACACTCCACCAGAGGGAAGGAGTGAAAAGTGGGCTATCTCCTCACACCTTCCCTTCCAGGCTGAGTCCTCTTCTTCTCCTTCGTTCCTTAAGCATTCTATACGAAGCCCCTGCTGGGCCCCCACCCCATTGCAAAGAACTGTGGCAGGTGCATCTACAGCAACACCATCTCCTAGTCAGGAAGTTGAAGGTGACCCATGACAGTTTACCATGAAAACAATGAACTACTTGGTTGTGTGGTCAGAGAAAGGGAAGCAGAGGAATGGCAGAAGGCTTGGGTGAAGGGACAGAAATCAGGCTTGGTGCTTGAGTACACTGGAAGAGACAGAGAGGTCTGTTCTATGCCGTCAAGCCTTTCCTCCGCCAGGTATGGGTGCATGTGTCGGGGTAGAGAGACAATCATGTCTTCATGGATGCAAGCCTCCTGCCCCCATGGCTACATTCAAGGGTTCCCAGGGCAGAACTGTGTTTTCTCCTTCCTGGGCACTCAGTAAAACCTCCCAAGGTCGTGTGCCTCTTGTTCTTGATCGTTTCGGGCCAACCCTACCTTTTGTGCGTCTTTCCTTATATTTGTGACTTATTCTCTTTGTCTCTACTCCTTCATTTATCTCACAGCCTTTGTTTGTCTCTCCAGTTCTGAGTGAATTTATGTTTTTAAAACTCTGTACCTCTTTGTCTCTTTCAAGAATGTCCCAGCCCCCGAGTATGGAGACCCAGTGGCCCTTACCAAGTATAGGTGACCACACCTCTCAGGAACAGCACTGTCCTGTTTCCACCACTCACCATGGATTACATCGGTTAGGACTTTCAAGGCCAAGAAAAATCCCATGGGCACCATCCCACTAGCCTTTGTTCATTCATTCAACAAAAGTAAAGGGTAGACAGGACCACAAAGGGCATGTGTGACCAGTTTAAGAATACCAACTATTCTCAAGCATTTTCAACCCCATTCTTACCATGCAAATGCCCCCAAACAGGTGGTGTGCTCACCATAGCTGATTCTTACCTATTGGCTGAGCTGGCCCCCAATTCTGCTTCAGCTGGTGCTGTAGACACTGGCTTGGCATTTCTCCCCCTATTTAGAATCGAGGCTTTTCATTACTTTGCTAGCGGACCTCTGCTGAGTGCCAGCCCCTGATTTAGTTAGGGAATGAGTGAGAGAACTGAATGGGTAGAAATACAGGAACAAATCTTTCTGAAACAATGAGATTCGCTCCCAAACAAAAGTGGACTTTGGGAAAGGTTTTGGAAGGGACATGCCGTGAGCTGGCCCCTGAGGATTAGTAGGCTGAATGGGTGGTTTGTCAAGATGGAAAACAAAAAGGTCACTGAATGGGGTTTCTGCCTAGAAATAGAGTCCCTCTCCCGGGGTCCAGACAGGGCCCAAGTCTAGTCAATCAGCCAGTAGTCATCATGGCTGCCTTTGCAGAAAGCCCGGGGAAAACAACCATGCTCACAATTTCTTCCCCACAATAGTTTGGGCAGGGTGGTTCCTGCCCTGGATGAGTTGACAATCTAGGGAGACAGTAAATGCTTCTAGAGCATAGAGCAAGAGCCAGCCCTCGGTTCTGGGATAGGAAAAGAATACTTCAGGAGAGGGGGGGAAGTCGGAGGATGGGAAACCCCACCATTACCTTGTGTTTCCACAAGAGCACGAAAGAGCCAAGAAAGGGGGTCTTTCCTTAGAGCTGTTCCTCAGTAGAACCCCCACCTTTCTTGCAGGGGAGAAAATTGTGGCACAGACAGGGTAAGTGAGTCGCCTAAGAACACACAGCTAGTAAGTGATGAAGTAGGACTCAACTCAGATCTTTCTGGCTTTGATTACTTCAGGGGGCTTTTACTTCTTTTCCAGAAGAAGGAACATAGAAAGGGCTTAGTTTAGATCCATTTACCGGATTTGCTGGTAAGGCACTGTGTATAAGGGACATGGGGAACAGGGGGGATACGTTCTGGTGGTCGTCAGAGATCAGGAAAAGTCCAGAACATGGGTACGCTTTGCTAGGGGTACTCATAATAGAGGGAACTGAGCAAACAGAGGCAGCCGGCACGTGGGAGCCCACGGAAGATGCTCAGTGTGTATGAATTTGACCAACAAACCATCACAAAGACAAACAAGAGGACACAAAGTAAAAGGCTCCTGTCCTACTGGGTGAGCTGAGCCTGTCTTGGCCTGGAGGTGAGTGACCTGGGAGGCCCCCCGAGCCTGGCTGCTACTGCATCCAGTGGGTACACAGTAGCAGGGCTGGCCACACATCTTGGGTCACATCTCCTCACACATGTGCCAGGGATTTGGAGCTCTCCTCCCAAAGCAGATGGAGAAAGAGTTCCTTGACCTTGCTTGTCCCTTTCACTTGGGTATATGGGAGATTGGGGCGTTTATTTCTCCTCTAGTGAGTTCCTGAAGACATGGCAGGTGATAAATTGCCCTGCATTTAATGCTCAGTGCTGGGGAGCCTGGCACTTCCAGGGTTCCATCCCAGCCGCTTCACTTTCTGGCTGAGCTACCTTTGACCTTCAACCTTTGGGAAGTCATTCAGTTTCCATGAGTTTCAACTTCCTTGTCTATATCCTGAAAACAGCAACTCCTCACAGGGTGGAGAGAATGAAGTAGGACACATAAAGCCTGTAGCTGGAGTGTGTACAGAGTTGACTTGTTCAACACAGCTTACCTAAAATCAAAGCATTATTTATGGTTCCAACATTATATGTGAAACTTGTCATGATTGGTCTTTGCCTCCACTCCTACTCCCCCTACTTCACCGAGCTGTCGTCAGGGTCAGTAAGGTGAGGACGCACGGTAAACCAAGCCTTGAGAAATATCACCCAGTATCCAAACACAAGGTGCTGTTATGTTTAGTTTTGGTGGAAGATCTAAAAATCGCATTTTCCAACCCGTTAGCAACAAACCATTTGTTCATAGACCTCTACTCCCCGTTCACATTAGGGAACATTAACAACCCCGGAATATTTACACTATCACCCAGCAGAAGCAATAAAACTGAGGGGCAATAAAGTTTAAATCCATTCTGGTTTATGAAACACCATGGCTCTAAGTAAACCCCATGGAGAGTCGAGTGGCTTAAAAAAAAGGAGGAAGAAGAAGAAAAAGAAGAGGAAAAAGAAGAAGAAGAAGAAGAAGAAGGAGAAGAAGAGAAAGAAGAAGAAGAAGAAGAGGAAGAGGAAGAGGAAGAAGAAGAAGAGGAAGAGGAAGAGGAAGAGGAAGAAGAAGAAGAAGAAGAAGAAGAAGAAGAAGAAGAAGAAGAAGAAGGAGAAGGAGAAGAAGAAGAAGGAGAAAAGAAAAAGACAAGGAGAAAATAAAACCTACCCTCTCAAATATTTAGAATCAATAAATACATTATGGAACTAATATATTAGACGGGCAAGGACAGCTTATCTGCCAGCATAAGACTCTCGATAGCTGGAGAACAGAGTGGAAAATAGGAAAATCCTTAAGCCTGGTGCTTGCATCCATACCATTTCAATGTGAATAATAAACCCCCTCAGTCCCAGCTCCCACCAGCCCCCAGTAAGCACACATTCTCAGGAAATCGATGGAAGAAAATCTGCTTGTGGGAACAACCTCTTAAAGCAAGGCACACATCATGGGGCGCCTGGGTGGTGCAGTCGGTCGAGCGTCTGACTCCTGGTTTCAGGTTGTGATCTTAGGGTGGAAAGATCGAGCCCCGCTTTGGGCTCTGCGCTCAGCATGGAGTCTACTTAAGACTCTCCCTCTGCCTCTCCCCACCCCCCAAAATAAATAAATAAATCTTTAAAAAAAATAAAGTGAGGCACACATCTTCGTCACCAGCAAACTAAGGGACCTCTCAGGGCCTTAGTGTCTCCATCTGCAAAATGGGTTGAACTAAATCAGAATTCTTTTTCCATCGCATTAATTTACTTTACACCTTGTTAAACCCCAATATTAGGCAGCACAGAAAATGAAAACAAAATTGCTCTGCCATAAAAGGCAGGGCTGGAGTCATGGCCCCCTGCTCCCCGCCTCTTTCCCACCCTCGTCACCACAGGGGCCCCCCCAGAACCTCAGGGCTCTGAACCGTACTGTTCTAAAACTCCCCTTCAGGTGATCTTTGGAGACCCTTAAAAACATGACTTTCTGTGATATTACAATTCTTTTGACATTCTTTGATTCTTCCAGCCTTCTTTGGGCCTCTGTGATGTGCGGACTTATTTTCTGAGGTTGTGTGTGCCGGACAAGCTCAGTCTAGGCTGGAACGCGCCTCTTGTGACAATGCGGTTACATGTGGGGCACGCCGGGCACGGGGCCGGCATCCAGCAGGGGCTCAGGAGGACCCTCTTCTTTTGCTGGCCCCCCGCCTTGCCAAGGATGCCAACCTCCAGCCCAGCCAGCTGGGCGCCACCAGGAGCCCGGATCAGCCTCTTTCTGTGGAGACATCCTGTGGGCTCTGGGCTGTGTGTGTGTGTGAGAGAGAGAGAGAGAGAGAGAGAGAGAGAGTGAGCATGCGTGTGTGCGTGTGTGCGTGTGTGTGTGTGTGTGTGGTCAGGGGGGCTTCTGTCCCCACCACCACCATGCGAGGGCCATGCCCCCCAGTCCCTGTAGAGCTGTCTACACACCCGGGCCTCTCCCTCTAGGACCTGAAGGGGCGTGTGTGTACAGCTTTTTCAAATAACCTGGATGTTTTTTTTTTTTTAATAAAACTGTTTTTTTATTGCTGTTCCCAACCCACCTAGCACCAGCTGTGATGAGAATCACTTGTATGGTAAAGTGCTATTGATGAAATTGCTCCCACCGGAACTTAGCTATGCACTCATGCAGCTCACACTTGGCTCCTTCACCGCTCAGCTCCTGCAGCCCGCTCATCCCCGCCCCTCCCAGCTCTGCTGAGCGGACTCTAGTCCCGGCCTTTCCCTCCTCCCTCCCCCTTCTCCCGCCACCTCCCCTTCTTGCTCAACCCCCTCTCCTCTCCTGCCCTAACTCTCACCTGCCTGCAGCTCCCCCCTCCCGCTCCCTCCTGCTCCTGCCACTCTGAGCCTCCTCACTGTCTGCACAGTGGGGGCCCGGCCAGCTCAGTGGGGCCCCATTGGGAGGCCCCAGGCTTCTCTTCTGAGAGAGGCAGATGCCACCCAGTCTGAACGAGCAGGCCCGAATCTGGACAGCTACACGTGCACTGCGGCCCCCACCAGCCCCAGAGCCGCAGAGGCAGAAGGGGCAAGCAAAGGCTACAGAAGGGGTAAGGAAAGGAAGGCAGGTAGGGAAAAGTCTGGTAGGTTCAGGGAGGTGTGTAATCTGAAGAAACTCAGCATGAGGAGGAGCTGCTGGAGGAGGGGCTAAACCCACCTAAGTTTGAAGAGGTAGCCCGATTACAGAGCTTAAAGGCTTAAAAACCTGGCGAAAAACTTTGACCTATAGTCCTTTCCAGCCATTAGAGTGCTCACGGCTTCGGGAATACAAACCCGACTTCCTTTATACTGAGTCACACAGCCATATGAGCTTCAGGTCCTGTTCCATCAAGGGCCCAGCTCAATCATTTCTCATGACTTTCTCAGGCATCTTCTGGTCTCTCTATCTGCTTGTAGATGCTCACAGATAGGACAGGTCTGCAAACAGTCGTCAGGCCAAAGGGCTTCCTTGTCCATTTCCAGCCAGAGAGAGAAAGAGAGCACAGCTTCCCATAGCTCTCTTTTGAGAATGAGAAGGGGCTTCCTGAGAAAACTCTAGTGTCGGGTCTCATTGGCCAGAACTGCAGCCCCGGTCTCCTCCTGAGCCAACGACGAAAGGAATGCCCTTGGCATCTATCAGGCGCTCTCTCTGGGCTGAGAACGAGCCCCCCCAAACTTACACTGTGACCCAAGGGGGTAGAGTGGGTGAGATGTTGGAGAGTCAGCCCCAACACCCTCTCCAGCTCCAGGTTCGCCCAGGGAAACAGGTGATGGGGGCAGATGGTACATAAAGCCCCGGGCCTGCAAGGAGCATCTTCCCAGGGCAGTAATACTAACTGAAGAGTTTAGGGAAAATATGTTACATTAAAATGATCACAGAAGCTTTGTGCAGTGGCAGTATCGTAGCCAATGAGGTTTATCCGAGGCGCGATTATTGCTAATTGAAAAATGATCACAGATATATTATCGACTAGAATGCAAAATGCACATGCAGCTTTAAATAAAAACAGGAGAGTCAGAAGACATTTTCTGCATAATTAAGCCGCACAGAAAACTCACAACAAATACTTGCTGAATGAGTGAAGGAACACATGATCGAGACAGGCAACTTCAGGCTCCTTCCAGGCCCGGGGGCACCATCTCCTCTGCTATTAGGGGTGCTATGGCAGGGAAGTTTGAGAAACACTGCAATAAACAGCCGGGGTGACCAGAGAGTTGTTTTACTATTCTCCCCACCCCTTTTTTTTTTTTTAACAGCAGTCTTATTGAGATAGAATTCATCTACTGTCAAATTCACTCTTTTAAAAGGGTACAATCCAGTGAGTTTTAGTGCGTTTGCAGCACTGAGTGAACATGGTCATTAGTGGGGAGTTTGAGAGCCAGGCGCTGGGGGGTGGTACCTGCAAAGAGTGGGGGCTCCATGCTGTGAGTGGCTGGGGGACGGAGGGGGTCTGGTGGGAGGCCCGAGTGTCTGCTAGAAGCCAAGACAACTGCTAGAAAGCCACAGCGATGCCAAGGGGAAGTGAGGAAGGCCTGGATTCAGGCGCTAACGACAAGCTTGGAAAAACAAGGGCTCGTGTAAGAGAGGCTGCCAAGGTCACGGGCGTGGGTTTGGGGACTGCCGGTGGCAGGCAGAGCAGCTGCAGGGCAAAGGTGCCTCCTCATTTGCAAGCCATCAGATCTCCATCGTTCTCCTCCACGCTGCGCAGCTACTGCATCAGGCTGCAGCCACGAGTGTGCCCGTCCGTCCCTCCTGCTTGGGGCGGGGACGCCAGCAACGCGGGTCCCCAGGCTCAGGCCGTGTGCAGATGCAGAGCTAATGTGACCTGCCCAAACTGCAGGGAGAACAGCGCCCCAGATGCCACTCTTCCTGCTATGGGCGCCTGAGCTCAACTACTCCTGAGCAGCGCTTCAAGGACAGAGTCAGGAGGAAACAAAAATGAATTGATGTTCCCCTCAGGGGGGCCCCCTCAGGAGTTCTGGAACTTCCCTCAGCCATGCCCCGGAGAGGGCTGGGGAGCCAATGTGCCTGGAGATGCTGAGTCCAGGAAAGTGGCTTTCTGGAAGCTCTCAGCAGAATGGGCCTTGACCAAACCAAACTATAGGGTGTCTTTAGTACAGAGTGGGAGGGTGGGGTAAGAACTCGGGCATGAAAATCCTGGATCCCGCTCTGCATCTCGTGAGCTGCTAGGGATTTGAGATTCTTCAGCTCTAAACTGAAGGGGGGAAAAAATGAAATGAAATAATGAAATGAAATGAAATAAATAAATAAAAGAAAAGAAAAGAAAATAAAGGGGTGAGACTAGCTCAGCATTGCCCAAAATGTTTTTCTCGGAACCGAGGCCCTCTGAAAAAAGTTGGGAATATGTCAAATACTCTGTCACCCTCTGGAGATATGAGGGCTGTGAGTCTTGCAGTAAAGGAAGCAGATGATCTTTGCTCCACTCAGAATGTCCCTAAGTATTCAATGGGTGGGCCGGAAGCGGGGAGCTGAGAACATCACTTCCCAGCCCCAACAAAAACAGCTTCCTACTCCCATGTGCCACAGTATGTGACCCCCGCCCCTCGCGGCTTCATTGTGCCGCTGGGTCTCCCCATCTCCCCGAGAGAACCTAAGTACTTTTAGATGAAGTCCCATTAAGCCGTTACGAGTTGACATTTTGGCTGGGACTTAACTAACAGTTGGTGGAGCACAAGGTAGGCCCGGGGTGAAGGGCAGGATAAGGTGCCAGGAGGTGGCAGATGGGTTAGTAAAGGGACAAGGAGACAACAATGACCTATATTTGTCATTTAGCAACTCAGACTGTTTTTCAAGGAGGGAGGTTTCACAGCCAATTATTTGTGGCTCTAGCCAAACTAGAGAGGTAGAAGTCGAAACTTTTATACACAGGACGGGATTTTTCAGTTGAGGAAAAATCCCAACTAAGCCCAGAAAATGGGGTGACTTGCCCCAGACCCCATGGGGACTAAGCGGCAGGGCGGGACAGCCCCGGGCTCCCAGGCTCCCAGCCTAGGGTCCTCTGCGCAGGGCCAGGCTGAGCCAGGTCTCGAAGCTGCCTTCCCTGCATGCATGATGCATGGCTCCCAGCCCCGACGTCCATTCTGTTCCCGGGAAGGATTTCTCTTGACGGCAAATAGAGGTAAAAGGGCAAGGGAGTATTTCCAAATGGTTGATCTGACAGCTGCAAATTTCATTTTGTGTTGCGTCTTGACCTCTAATTGTTTCCCAGGTAGCCTGGGACTGACAGATCGATAAATCCCATAGATAACTAGTTAAGATCCCCTCTGGCATCCTCAGCTTTAGTTAGAAAACAGTCAAATTCATGGCTCTCTGCAAATTTTAGCAGGTTTTTCACTTTCTGTGGAGCCCAGTGAACTGTTCTTTGGCCGAGGACCTGGTTGGGGGCTGAGACATTCACGGTGAGCTGGGAGGGAACTTGGAGTGCCTGGCCCGACACCGCCCCACCTCCCAGTCCAGGGACCAGAGAGGCCACACTGACCACGAAGGGAGTGGGAAGTCCAACCCATTCTCCTGTGGATTTTTCTACTCAACCGAGCTGCCTCCATTAGGTTATTAATACAAGAGGGAGATGTGGTCATTGGGTTAACCTGTCCCCAGAGATCTTTTTAAAGGAAGGCTCGGATGTAGTAGAAGCAACAACAGATCTGTAATCCTAAAAGCTATTTCCTTCATTCTCCTTCTCTGCCCCTAATAGCCAGCTGACCTTGGTCATGACACTTCCCCTTCTTGCTGAGCCTCAGCCTTCTCCCCTGCACAATGGGGATGATAATCATCCCTGTCTAAAAGGGTTATCCTGAGGATTAAATGAGTTGGGAAGCACAAGTCCTCACCCAGAGCCTGCACAAAACTAGCGGGAGCCTCCCTGAGTGTGAGTGAGGCTCAGGACTAGTCTCTTGCTCTGTCTGGAGTCCAGAGATCCGAGACTGGGCTGACCCGGGGGTGAACTCTGAATGTACAGCCAAGCCCTGCCAGGACGGCGCCCTAGCCAGACTGTGTCATATGTGTCCTGATTCCGCCACTGGTCCACAGGGGCCTGGTGCTGAGCAACAAGCCGGGGCTCAGGCAACATTTGCTGTACATACATGGGCACGAGACAGTGCCTATGCGCGAGGGGCACTCGGTCCCCGGGGGGTGTTAAAAGAGAGGACGGGTGGGTGGGAATCACCCAGTCTCTGTCTCTCCCACACACCACACACACACACACACACACACACACACACACACTACACACATAAAAAAAACACAAACACATACACACAGAGATACACACACTACCCACACATTATACTTATGCACATACACAACACAAAGACACACACACACAGAGCTAAGAAGCCAAGGTCAGTATTTGGCACCACAGTCTTTACCTAATGGCTAAATATGAGCACCAAACCCTCTGACCCTCTTATATCCATGCAGTGCTGGAATGCCCCGAGGGCCCAGATCTTTGTCCTAAACTGCCCTGCCTCCTTCTGCGGTGAGTTTAGCAGAAAGAATTCCCATCCAGGGTCTGCAGACTGCAGTTCGATCTCAGCGTGGCACTAGCCAGCTGTGTGACTCTGACAAACTCACTTCAGGTCTCTGGGCTTCAGTTTTACCTCCTGTGAAATGGAGAGCTGCAGCTAGCTACCCAAGTGTGTCTCCCCAACGGGGTCTTTCCGAGGCAGACCACAGCCTCATGAAGGAGAGGTGGGAAAGGTATGGCAGAACATTGCACCTACTGCCTTTCAGATGTTTATTTTAGCAGATGAATCTTTATTTTTTTCTCTACTCTGAACCCCAACTCATAAGACAGAGAAGAAGCGAGCGGCTCAGGCTGAGTTGGAGATGGGGGCTGGCCTTTAGGACACCTCCTCCCGGGTGGACACCCTGATTGAAGAAGAGCTGCCTCTTTTTAGAGGTGAGGAAGCTGGGGCCCAGTAAGCCCCCCTGCACAAGGTCACATGCTGTCCACAGAACCTCAAATTCTCGGGATGCTCCAGGCACCCGGGGCGTGAAGGCGCGGAGGCTGAAGAACCCCCACTTGGTGCTGCGGGCCCTGAGAGCCCAGGCGTCACCTGAGGCCCCTTAGAGCGCCTGGTTACCAGGCAACCGAGGCCCGCGTTGCCCAGCACTGCCCATTAGCACCTCGCAGCTGCCCTCCCAGCCAAAACTGGTGCAGAAAAGGCTGCCCGGCTGGCAGGTAGGAACAAAGGGATTAGGCCCCATTTGACAGACAGTGTCCCTCCCATTTGCATGTCATTAAGCTGCAGGCCAGTTAGCAGAGGGGGCCACATAGCTCCAGATTCCCTGCCAAGCTGGGGCCCAGAGGCACTGGGGCTTCATTTGCATTTTGGACACCTGCCCTGAGCCGCAGGAGCGGATTTGAAAAAGAGGGTTTTCTTGAAGAGCTGACTGGGGGGCTGGGGTGGACTGGGAGGGTGTCCTGATCTCAGTGCTCACCCCAGGCTCTCCCTGTCTCCCTCCCAAACTGTGACACAATCTGGAACAGACCTTTTTTTGTGGTGGGGGGGGGCTGTAGAGGGTGGAAGGGCGTTACGGCTCTGGGACTTCAAAGTTGGCACCACACAGCAGCTTGGGAGAAGACAAGGACCTTCTAACAACCAGGCTTCTCTGGGCTCCCTCCAGCCAACAACCCCACGTCACACACACACACACACACACACTCCAATACCAGCCCGCCAGGGAAAAGGAATAAAGGAACACAGGCAGCCTTTTTTCTGCACTCCCCCTTCTGAGCCCTCCTGGGGTGCTCCTGATTGACAGGACGCTAAATGCAAGAGGTTTCCTGCCATAGAGAAAGAGATTTTCTTGAAGCATTCAACTCCTGACCTTTAAGAGCTTGGGGAGCAAAATGATTTTCAGTCACTTGGGTCTGAGTGAAAGGTATGTGAATTGATCGACTGCAGGGCTCAGGCCTCCCGAGGTCTCAATGTTATGTCATTAAAATCTTACAATCGAGTTATCCTGATGTATTCCAGCAGCCGCTTTCTCAGAGGCGATTAGTAAATAGACTCAACGTTACATGGTACAAAATGCTTTCTCCCAGGGCTGATCCCGATCCGGGAAGGCCAGCGGTGACTTAGGGACTTGGGACCAAAATCTGGCCTCGGCTGTTTGGGGCTTTCTTCTTTGACAGTCCATTAGGCCATGGTAGCTAGTGTTGCTTTCTCTAGAATTTTTGTTCTAGCTTTATCTCGTAAAGACGCCCACTCCACTGGCCACAAGCTACTATGTACGTAGGCCTGACTTCTGTTGCTTTGGTCCCTGGCAGCTGTGGTTGGTCTGGGGGTACACCTGACCTGGCTGGACCAATCAGAATCTTCCCTGGGATCACTCTCTATTTACCGAGGAGGCTGAGCAGGGAGAGCGTGAATGTGGGTTGGTGGCAGCCATTTTCCCGGCCACGTGTGGTCTGTCTGCTGCAGGTGGTCAAGCACAAGGAGCAGAGAGGGCAGAAGGCGAGAGTAGGAGATGTCTGGGTCCTAAAGCTCCTTCTTCAATTCTATTGAGCTATATATCTTCCTTAGCTCCGTAAGCCTTGAAACTCCTCTTTTGCTTAAATTAGCCAAAGTTCCTTTCTATGGCTTGTGACCCAAATCCTGCCATGCAGAGGGAGCCAATATTCCCAGAGTACAATTGTCTGGGGTTTGGGGAAAATGAAATTCATTGGGAATGATACGAGGTGTGATCGTGCAGGTCAGAGATGCCAACCACCGCAGCACCTCAGGGACGGCCCACTAAAAGGCAAGCTGCATGAAGAGAGGGATTTTTGTCTCTTTCCCAGCTTCTAGAACAGTGCGTCACAATAGCTCCCCTGCTCCCACTCTCCTGGACCGCAGGGGCTTGTCTATCACATGGCACCTCTGCTGTCTCCTGACTCCCATCCCCTGTCTTTTTGACTCTCTGCTTCCTCCCAACTTCGGTTTGTACCTGGCCACCATGACCCAGCTCTCCTTAGCAGCCTCCGTTGTTGACCGCTTCGTTCTTGGTACCAGATCCAAGTGCAGGTCCAGGGTCAGAGGAACAGGATCTGACTGGCTTGGCTCATCTTTTTGCACCAGGCTACGTCAGAGGTCAGCAGGTGTCCGTGCCTGAGCCCATTGGCTGAGGAGATGGGGGAGGGAATCACGTGGTATAAAACATGGCCACCTGGGCAGTAGAGGTTACAGGTGAACCAGTTCTCCCTGTTTGGAGTCACAGTATCTCTAGCACAGAATATTCTGTTCAGACTAGACTGTGGGAAGTCAAGGGCTCTCTACACTTCCCCTTCCTTATTCCAGAAACTTCACCTGAGGCACAGGATTTTTAGTTGGCAGTGGGAACCCTTCCCCCATTCCAAGGAGTTTGCTCCCAGGTGCCTCTCTGGTGTGCTACTCGCTTGAATTGCAAATGGAATCACTGCATAAACCCTATATAACTCAGAGCCCCATGTTGGCAGTATCTTATTTTTCAATTTCTTTTTTTTTAATTGAATGAACATATTCTTTGCAAGCCATTCTACCTTGGTGAAGGCTGTTCCCCTGTGATTCATCAGAGTAATAACTAGAAACACCATTATTTGGCTCCATTCTCCTGCTGAGAACCTCACATAACTGAGAAATGTTCATGCATCTCACAGAGTTGCAGGGAGAGGAGGAGGGGGGCGGCGAGAGGAGGAGGAGAGGGAGGAAGGAACAAATGATCATGCACCCTCACAGGTGGGCGTGCAGAGAGCCATGGTAAGACACCAAGAGGAAAACGCAGACCCACACATGGTTGTTGATCACACACACACACACACACACACACACACACACAGGTGGAGGCACAGAAAGAACAACATGCACTTCTCTACTCAGTTTATCTCACACTTGAAAAAAATTTTTTAAATAAACTCAAAGAACTGCAAAGTGAGAAGGGTTGCTGGAGATCTGGTCCAATCATCTCATGTAACAGATAAGAAAAATGAAGCTCAGAAAGACAGCAGTCAGCCCTATGTGTCCCCTTTGCAGACACCCATGTTCCTGGGTTTCTGTCTAGAAATGTATAAATCAACTAGTCTCAGATACAGGGTGTATCTTTATTGGGGTTTCTTGAGCTCTTGTTCCAGAGTTACTGATTTTCGGACATCCTCATACTTCCATCGAAGGTGCGACTGAAATATTCTTGCTGTTGATTTTTGTTGTTTTGTTAATGACTGCTGTTAGGTTGGCTGAGCACCTGGAAATATTCTCAAAAGGCTCTCCTCTGAGCAGGGCAGCCCCACCATTAATGTCTTATAAACTCTAGCGTGCTCTCAGGGGCTGAGTGAATGAAGACTTTTAAGGTTAGACTAGTCAAACTTCCACCTTGGGCTTCTGGGAACATGCCCTTTTCTTCTCCAGTTTTCCTGGCACTTCCTAAATCCAGCTCTGGCCCCCTCCTGCCTGAACAATTGCCTTGTCCACTGCCTCTTTCCAATGTCTCCTAAAACATGATTCTCATCTTGCCTTTCCTCGAGTGACCAGCATCCCAAGCGCACATGTCCACCTTTCCATCGATCAGTCATCTTTCGGCTGCAAGAGAAAATATCCAAATCAAAGCAGTGGAAGGTGTGGGATGTTTATGGGCTCACATGGCTGGATATTCAAGGGGTAAAGGCTGGATTCTGAAGTCTAACTGATGCCATCAAGAGCATCTCTTTTCCTCTCTCAACTCTGCTTTCCTTCATGGCAATTTTTTCTATTCCCTTATTTTCAACTTTTCAATGTCCTTATGATTTATGCATGCCTTATACACAATAGAGAGCTGAAAATTCTTAATCCAATCTGATCATTTCGATTTTAACCAGAAATTTAAATCCACTAAAATATATTGTGATTTTTAATCTATATAGATTTCAGCTGTTGTTTAATTTTTTTGCATTCTTTTTACTCTTTTTTCTATACTTCTTTTTCTTCCTTCCATTGGTTTGAGTGATCTTTATCCTTATTTCTCTTCTTTTCCTTTTACTGGTATGTAGCTTAGACATTGTCTTAGTGGTTGTCCTTAATTTTTTAAACATGCATACTCAAAGTCTAAAGTTACTAAAAATCCATATCATCAAATAATGTAAGGCCTTAGGATAATTCAACCTCTATTGGCCCCTTCCCATCTTTTTTTTTAAAGGTATTTGGGGGGTTTTAAGGCCCCTTCCCATCTTTTTTTTAAAGGTATTTGGGGGGTTTTAAGGCCCCTTCCCATCTTATATGCTATTCTTAACCAGTACTTTAGATCCACATTGTTTTATATTTAATAAAATTATTTGATACAGGAAATACTTGAACATCCAAGTGTTTGTTTTCTTTAACAGTTCTCTTTACACCTCAGTTCTTGCTTCTAGGTAAAGTTTCCTTCTTCCCAGAGTAATCCTGCTAGAGATCTTTCACAGAATACCTGTTAATTGAAAACCTTGTTCATCTTTGAAATACCTTTCCTTACCCCCCCCTTTTTTTTTTGACTCTTAACTAAAATTATAATCTGGCAGGGTTTTTTTTCCCCAACTCTTTGAAGATGTTATTCCATTTTCTCCTTGTTTCTATAGATGCTATTAAAAGTTGATATTACTCTATAGTTGCTAATTCCTTTATAATAATCTAACTTTTCTCTGTTCTCTCTTTCGGAAGACCTCTGCGTCTTTGGTGCTCTAAAGTTTTGTACAATGGGTGGTGTGCAAGGGGTGGATTTGTTTTTATTTATCCTGATTGAGACTATCTGTGATTCCTGAGTCTGAGGATTAATGCTTATCAGCAATTCTGAAACATTCTTACCCATTATATTGTCTAATGTTGGCTTTTTCTCACTCTCTCTAGTCTCCTTCTGTAACTCCAATTAGATGTACATGGTGTTTTCTTATCTTGCCTTCCATATCTCCTAACTACTCGTCTATATTTTTATCTCAAACTCCCTGTATGCTAGGTATTTTCCTTAGATATATTTTCAAGCTCACTAAACCTCTCTCCAGTTGTATCTAATCCATTCTTTAACTCATCCCCTTTTTTATATCAATGGTTCTAATTTTTTCATTTCTAAAAATTCTATTGGGTTCTTTTGCAGTGTGAAAGTTATTTTCCCATATTGCCATGTTCTTATTACGTTGTCAATTCCTCCTCTTACATATGTATTCATTTCAAGCACGCTCATTTTTAGAGACTGGTAGTTCGACTACCTAGAGTTTTTTGGGTGGGAAGTGTAAGGATCTAATATTATTCTTTGTTGGGTCTCCTGACTCTCACTCAAGGTGGATGGATTCCTTGTGTGTTTTGTTGTGTAGGATTATGAGACTACTGTCAATGGAGCTTTATCTGTGAATAATTTGGGTTGATGGCATGTTGCCAGAGTCTGAGTTTGCTTCCATTCAATAGCCCCGGGGCATCCCTCTCCATCTTGGTATTACTTTTATGTTGATTATAGATTTGGGGATTTCCAGACCATGCCAGTAGTAATCATGACATAGCTCAAACCCTCACAAGTTATAGGCTTGCATTATAAATGATCAGGGGAGACTCCCCTCTTCAGAGCTCAGGTCAAGACATGGCTTTCCTGTTTTTTCCCTGCATAAAATATTATGTTTAGGTTGTGTACAGGTTCAGTGGTTACCTTAGGTATGGTTCCTAGAAATAGATCCCAAAACAGATATTCCTGTGTACCTCCTTTATGGAGGGAGTGGTCCCCAGAGAAACCTGTGAGAAAGTAAAGGATGCAAGAGAAGAAGCTGAACAAAGACATGGTTTCAGCTAAAGCCTTATCTACAGGGAGTGCTGGAGTGTAGATTGTACCACAGAGCTGTCCCCTGGTGAAGCAAGACCTTCATATCCCTGTGTCAGTCAGTCATTGGCCATGGCTGACTCTGAGGGTAGGTGCAAGGAGACTGTGACCTTCTGGTATCTCCTGGAGAGGAGACTCCCAGCTGCTGAGGGAGATGCTCCAGAGAAGAAGGCAGCTGTGAGCTATTAGCATCCCAAACTCACAACAGCTGGGAGCTGGGAGTTGGGAGAATTGGCCAGGCAAAGAGGATCTGGGCAGGGCACCAAGGGCATCTAAGACAGTGGGAAAGAGTGTTGTAATTGATTAATAACAACAAGTGATGCAAGCTGTTCTTCGTTGAGCACTTATGTGCCAGACACTATCCTTAGTACTTTACATGCGTTCTCATTTAATCCTGATAATAACCATCTAGCTAAGTGCTATGATTTCCCAAGATCATGGCTAAAGAGACTGAGTGAGGCACAGAGAGTCTAAGTAGTCAAGGTCACGTGGTAGATAGGGTTCACTCTGCACCCAAGAACCTGGAGGTATCACCACTTAATGACGCATGGTTTGAGTGTGAGAGGCAGGAGTAGCCACACTGGTAGCAGAAATATACCATTTTGAAGATGTTGGATTGCCTTGTGCGGGCGCCTTCTCCCTCCAGATGCCTCTGACCCTTACCTGGGTGCTCCTATAGCCCACAAGCTCACACTGTCCCGGACACATCTGGAAGATGGTGTCTCCTTCCAGAAACTTCCATCTCTGAAGGAAACTGACCACACGGGAGCTATTTGGCATCTCGAGCTGCCAGCCAGCATGGTGAGAAATTTAGAAATCATGACACGTGAAGAATGGGCAAATGGACTGAAGATGTTGAACCTAGAAGGGCATTCTGAGAGGAGTCACAGGGTCTCTGAGCAGAAGAGGACTGCTGAGCTTCCATGTTATGACAGATGGAAGGAGAGACCCAAAAAGGTGTGATGACTCATTCCAGGTCTAGTGTCTGGTGGTTTTAACCCAAGGCCTCTGATTGAGTGGTGTGCTGGTAAATGTTTAACGATCAGCTCTCCGAGAATCCAGAGCCTTGATTTGTAGCATTCGCCAGTTTATGTTGTGTAAACACTCCCACTGTGCCCAATTTCAAGCTCCCCGTCTGCCATCACAAAATGCAGAGTTGGGGAGAAATGTGCACAGTCGGCTGTTGTGAGTTGTTGGGAACTGGCTCCTGCACACCAGTGATTCCCAGTACAGGGCTTGTTCGGCAGGACCAGTAATTCCCTAACGCTAATCCCACAAGGCACCCGCTAAAGGAGCATTCTAGGGTTACCCAAGTTTGAAAACAGAGCGTTCTAAATCCCATTCTCAGAGCACGGTTTGGTGTATTAGCTTATGAAAGGTCCCCAAAGTCCGGCAGTAAAGAAATCTGTGCAACTTCAATTAGCTCAGCATTCTCCAAACCTGTTTGACTGGCCAACCATTTCATCACATACCTCTTAATAGCATCCCTTGGAACTAGTGTTCAATGGGACACGCTTTGGAAAATGCCAACTAAAACAACGTCTTCACATAAACCAAGGACCGTCACCGAGAAGGAGGCTCCACTTGCTATTCCCTTTTGTTTCAGGGGGTGAAAATGGGACCAATGAATTAAAATTAGGGGAATCAAAATTCAAACTGGTAAGAAGAATTCCTTCCTAATAATAAAGACCACCCGCAGTAGCATGAAGCTAGGTCTTGAAGGAAGAAGGTTGCCATTGGCATAGAGGGTGAATATGTCAAGGGATGCTGGGAAGGGACTTCTTGCACCAGGGAGGCAGCTAGAAAAGATTCTTTGAAGGAGTATCTGTGAAGTTCCAGGATTCTATTAATTCATACGACTCACACTCATACATACACACATATACTCACACCACACTCTCACACTTATACACACTCACATGCAAACTTCCCTCCCCACTCCCCCCCTCACAGTATGTTTACATCACAGTTTTTATTTCTACTATGGGCATTTTAATTTCCAGTGCATAGATGGCTGTGTTGGGTCCCAGAGCAGGGCTCCATCAGATAGGGGGCCGCCTGTGTGGAGAAATAGAGATTCCAACTCTATTTATGGGTGTGATATAATTTTAGAAGGACTAGGATGCCGTCATTCCCCAAAATATCCTTCTTTAATGTCTAGTTTCTGCATTAATTCACCATTAGAGCTTCATTTCTTTGGCTTAATACTTTATTCCATGTTTAAATGCACATTCTTCTCAGAAAGGGGTAGTTTGATATAAGCTACCGTTGGCCAATTATATCATAATCTGCAGTGTGGTTGGGTTTTCAGTTCCTCCCAGAGAGCACGTTTTGTTTGGAGGGAAGGACTGGGAAAGGGGCAGAGGGGACAGGGGTGTCTGGGGTGGGGACTGCAGAGACTGAAGGCCAGGAAGGGAGTGGGAGCGCCAAAGACAGTCTTGGCTGCCTTCATGAATGTGTTTGGGACTGGGCCTGTCCTAAAGACATCTCAAAACTATTTTAGGAGGCAACAAATTTAGCTGGTGGCTGGTTTGCAAATCATCCAGATATGTTAGTATTTCTGATGAGACAATCTGTCTCAGAATGAGACATTTAAAGCCTTTACAACGAAAAGGGATTTGCCTTTTTGAACACTGCCATCCAAAAAGCACAACCAGCTTATTTCGCTGGCCAAATCCAGCAGTGGGTAAAATGTTCCTAAGCAAGCTTCATTTGTACGGAGGTTTCCAGGTGAACACTTGCTTCATATTTATTATTTGGCAGAATTCTCAGAATAGCCCGAAAAAGCCAGCGGTCTGGCCTTTATTCTATAAATGAGGAAATCAAGTCACTCACCTGAGGTGACCCAAGGAACAGATGGCCTGTAAATCATTTTAAAAATCTGATTTGCATTTTAAACAAGGTAGTACATGGATCACCTTTAAACCATCAATAGTTCCACGGGGCTTTGAGAGAAAAGCAGCCCTTGCAGCTCTGATTTCCCAAAACCTAGAGGCGAATTGCTTTCTATTTTTTAGCTACTTCTGCTCGTATTTATCTTCATATTTCTAAGTAAAATGTTTACACTTCCACTTCTTGGTTGAAAAAAAATTTAGATGTAATCTAAAATCTTCCTTCTCGGGAAGATGGAGATTTCATTTTTTATCTCTCCATTCACACTCACACTCACACACACTCATACGACCCACACTCATACATATACACACTCCCTTACACAACACGCTCACACTCATACGCGCTCACAAGCACACTTCTCCCCCTTCCCCCCACCCCCCGCACATCACAGTATGCTTACATCATGGTTTTTATTTCTAGTATGGGCATTTTAATTTCCAGAATCTCTCACTGTTCCTTTTGTATAGCATCCTGTTTCTGTTGCATAGACACTAGGTCTTTATGTGAGGTTTTACTTTTTTATTGGAAGTTTTCATATCCTCTCTACACTGTTTCTCTTTCTCCCCAGTTCCCTTCCCAATGATTCCATATTGACATCTGCCTTTCCAGTTAGAGATTGTCCTCAAATATCTGATAATTCTTGTTTTTCCATTCACGTTTACTCATAAGATGCTAAATAAAAGGCATGCAGACGCTCTCAGTGCCTGGGTGGGTGGCTTCACTCTGGGATGATGAAGTAGAAACCAGCCATCCCTTGTGGTACTCCCTCTGCCAGTATCTGCAAGAATTTCCTCTTGGGCCTGTTGGTTTCCCCCAGAAAAAAGTCATCCACTGGGGAAGGAATAGGGAGGAGCCTGGCCTCCAGCCTCCGGGAGCCAAGGGGCAGACTTGCACTCACCTTACCTTCAGTGGTTCCTGCTTCCCCCGCAGGCCAGGGCTCTCCTTTCCAAGAGCAAAGCTCTTTTCTGCTGGCTGAGGGAGATGGTAGTGCCAAGAAGGGAGGAAATCCTTGGTCAAACTTCATCTGTTATAGACCATATCCGCGCAGTTCCTGGGAAATAGATTCTGAGTTTTGCCTGCAGAATGTCACTGTGCCCAGAGAGGGAAGCAGGATTGGGCAGAGAGAGGAAAGGAACTGCAGTCACAACAAAAGACTCAGCCAATCCCAGAGAGCCCTGGGGATGGAAGGATCTGAAGAACTGCCTTGCCCCGAGGCAAGAGGGCTGGGCCTTTACATTCCCCCATTGACCAGTCATTGGAAGGGGGCTACCCTGGAGAGGGGTGGTGACCTTTGGCAAGAGGATTCTCTTGAATTAAGAGCAATTCCTGGAGAGAAACTTGAGCTGAGAGTCAGCAAAGCTCGGGAAGTGAGTGCCTGCAGCCTGAGGGGCATCTGGGCAACACCCCACTGGGACCACTCCAGTGTGCCCTGCACTGCCCCAGTGACCTGCCTTCACGGGTTCCATTCCCCCTGCAAGGTCATACTGGTTTGCATTTACTGCCTTGGCCCTGGGTGCGGAGGCTGTTTAAGGGCTTCCGCTCCACCTTCACTACAATCACTTTCCACATGTCAAGGACTAGTTCTGCCAACTACTAAGTATGTCCATTTGAAGTCTGGGAAATGAACAATGGGTAGATCTGCAGACTTGGTTGACCTGTTGTGAGGTACCTGAGTCAAGACTCCGTTTGTTACCTGTCCCCCTGTATTCCCCCTGCCCCCAACAGAGGTGTCATGAAAGGCCTGGGGATCAGCAGGGGTGGTGGGAGTAGGTCTGGAGAAAGTTTTGCATTGCCTCCCAGGGAGAGGCCTTTGTACCATCTTCAAGCAAGACAGGATTGCTGTCTTTTTAACAGCAAAAAGAGCACAACTTCTGTGGGCCCAGAGGGTCCAGAGGGATCTGGAGATGGAAGACTTTGGAGTGCATCAACCTGGATGGCCACATCCAGTTCTCAGGGTCCCACTCTTCCCCGGTCATGGCCCTGACTTTGGCATGACCGACTTTCTGAGTCCAAGAATTCAGTCTCCTCAAGAGCTCTGCTATTCTTATGATTGTATCCTGGATCTGGTCCTCACCTCTTCTGGCCCTCCAGCTGTAAGAGTTGAAGTCTTTTTATGTGCTGCTGATTGCGCTCGCTGACTTCCAGACTTAGCCTTTCGTTGGTGATGAATCACCCTCCGCCTTTTCTTTCTTTCTCCAGTGCACCTGATTGCCCTTAGCAGTAGCCATTGAACTTGATAGTCTCTATAATTGCTACTTCCCTAGAACTTCTCAAATGTCTTGAATATTGTCCCCACCAGAGTACTACCTTGCACCAGTATCCCATTCCAGCGTACCATTCGTGAACGTTTTCACGAGTCCCCCAAGACAGCATGCTGGGAGTCATCCACGCTCCATCACACCAGCGCTGGAGTCCTCATGGCCAGCCAGCCAGCCAGCTGTGGGCAAATCCGGCTCCACAAGCCCATCTTAGAGTCTGCTCCCTGGGACCACTCCTGGCACTGACTCTCTGAGGTTGGGCTCTCCAGGCAATAGACTCTGAGACGGAGATTTGTATTTGGGTTTGTTTGGGAATGCTCTGGGGATCAACACCTGGGAGAAATGAAGGGAGTGCTCTCGGCAGAGGGAGGGGGTGAGCTAGTACCATTGCAACAAAGACCTCAGCCGATCCTGTAGCAACTCTGAGACTAGGATGGTCCTTCAGAGTCTTCCCATTTCAGTAAGACAGTTGGGCCTTTTAACCCCTGCATTGACCAGACAGTGGATGGGGGCTTCCCCCAGGGACGGGATATGACCTGGGGCAAGGTGCTCTCTCTGGTTGTGAGCAAGTCTTGGTGAGGAACTTGGGCTGAGAGCTGTCAGCCAACAACATTCCCCGGGGCTGGGGAAATGGGCTCTTGGCAGGGTCTGGGTGATCCACCACAGCAAGGATACCATGCATTCCCAGACGGGTCTGCCCTGCTCAGCACCACCTCACTCCTCAGCTTCCAGTTCCCGACTCTTTTTGGGGTTCTGTAGTGAGGAAGAGTTTGCCTCATTTCATCTCCCGTGTCCACCACCACCCCCTTGCCTGTATAGGGGCCCTGGCTGTCTCCCATCTGATGAGTTATCTGTCCCTAGTTCTTTTACTTCCCAGCTTCGAAAATTTTATTGAGATCTCTCGTGTGATGTCATTTCCTCTTACTCATGCCCAGTGTGGATTTATGCCTCTATTTTTATGCTTTCATTGTTATTTTAGTAGGGTTTAGGGAGGGAGTGAACGTAAACATATGTTCACTCTGCCGCATTTATTGGGCGTCTATCATTGCAATTTTATTAAACAGCAAACAATCTGAGTTCTACCTTCTTCCCAGCACCCTTCTAGTAGCTTCCATCCTAGAGTCTATGGATCCTGACCCTTCCTCATTTGTGGCAGAGTGTTCTCCTGCCGTCAGACCTCGCCTGTCACGTCCACCTGAAGAGGAGAAGGTTTTCCCCAGCTCCACGTGATCTGACCTAGTAGGAGTGGGGTGTGTGAAACTGTCCCATGTTGTGCGGAAATGACCCTTTGGTGACTTCAAAACCCTCCACACAGGGAATGCGTCCTCCACCCAGCATCTCACAGCTCTTCTCCCTCATCTGAAAAACTCCCTCCTTTCCCTATTGTCCCTAGCCCACGGCTCCCATATTCTGGCCCAACCATGATCCAGCCTGGTCAGCCCCAAAATCGTTGTTTCTCAAAGAGGAGCATGGCACATCTTGGGGGTGTGTGCCATTGTTCTGGTGGGGGGCGGGGGCACAAGACCACAGGGTGACTATGGGGCATCACCTTAGGGTGTCAACATCTGCCTTGTCGGAATAAATAGAATGATGTTTGTATGTACATTTTTTTTCCACCCAACAACTACTTGTCCCAGCATTGGGAGGTGGATTCTCACTGTCAAAGATGAAGCCCTGAAGACCTTTCCTCTCGGAGAAGTGATTATACACACTAAGAAGGATCTAACCATTGCATGTGCAAGACGGTAGGCTAGAGGTGAATAGCAAACAAGACTAACAAGGTCCCTGCCCTCACGGAACTTCCATTCTGGCAGATTTAAGTAGTGGCTACTTTGAAGGGAGGAAAACCCACCTGGCTGCGTAAATGTTCCCTGAATGAGTATAATGAAAAACGAAAAGAGAAAAAGAAAAAAGGAGAGAGGGAGAAAGAAAGAAGAAAGAAAGAAAGAAGAAAGAAAGAAAGAAAGAAAGAAAGAAAAGAAAGAAAGAAAGAAAGAAAGAAAGAAGAGAAAGAAAGAAAGAAAGAAAAGAAAGAAAGAAAGAAAGAAAGAAAGAAAGAAAGAAAGAAAGAAA